>NW_020884892.1:11574586-11920621 GCF_003945725.1 Corapipo altera
ACAAAGAAGATTGTGTCTGAGGAGCTGGGGAGGAGAGACCAGTGACTGTGTAATGTCCAGTTCTTAAATAAGTGACATTGCGAGTATAAAATTTCTGTTATAAAAATTATGAAACAATATTTTTATTTTATTAATTGTACCATGAACATGAAAATATGACAAATCACTAAAAAATGGCACCATTTACCAGAATGTTGTAGTAGAAAAACATATAAAAATTGTTAGATGTTAGACAGGATAATATTTATAGAGAAATAGAGAAAATGAAAACAAAGTAGCATGTATCTGAACTCTATACATAGTGTAATGTGTGACTAAAACAACAATGAAAGAGAAATGGACATTGTGAGGGGTTTCAATGCCTTCCCATTATATAGTTTAATGTTTTGATAGCCAGTGGAGTTTAATACTACAATATTTCTAGTGCCCCTGTGAACTATTTCATCGATACTTTTTATGAGCTAATTTTAAATGAATATGAGCACTGGGATGAAGCTTTTTCATTTGAGCACGGTTTGTAAAAACAAAAAGCTTCCTGAGATAGTGTGGCTATGCTGAAAGCAGCACTGCACCAACGTAGTCAAACTTTACAACACTCTAGTGATTTTTTTTTTTTTCAGCCACTGTGGTGAGGCTGTTCTAAAAGTCTCTATCCGTCATAGTGAAGTACTGCAATGGTTTGATCTCTTCAATATTCTGGAGAATGATAGTGTATGAGAATGATTTTTCTTTTTTTATTGTCCTTATTTTAAGAGATGATGGAGCGATGAATAGAACAATAATTTGTTGAGTATGCACCCACTGTATGTATACTTTCATTATACATTTATAGAAGACCTATTGTTTTGTGTTTTCTGCTGGAGGCTAGCCTTATAAAAGAATAGTCTAGAATAGACTCACCCAGTGCATGTGTTGTCCATTTGCCTGTCAGCGATAGTTTTGACAAAAAAAACAGAGAGTTTGAGTGACTGCTGGTCTGTCTTAAGGTATGGTAATGAGGCTAATTAGGAGAGATGAGAGCTGAACTGGATATGTGAAAGCAATTATCCGTGAAACTTTTGTCATGCTTTATCTTTATCAGATCTCTCTTTCTCTATTTTTGGCATTTGCTTGTGACACGCAGAATGGAAGTATTTGAGGAGATACATATTTTAGAAAAGCAAAGTAAAAAAAGGGAGGCAGAGGGAAATTTATAGGAGAACATCTCATTATTAAATAACTTATCAAAGATATTGTAGATCAGCAGGAAAAGACCTTGCCTATGTTATTCTTGTCACTTACATGAATTAAAATCAATTACTTTTTGTAATAATGAATTTGCTAAACATCTACATCTCCCCTGTTCAGTGTACATTGTTTTGTTTGCTCCTTTTATGTTATGAGTAACTGCAGCAAACGTGTTATTAAACATACTTAAAAGAAAAACATGCAAAGAGCACAAAAAGAGAGTGAAAATGCATTTAATTGTGAATTCTTCTAAAAAGCTGAAATTTTCTCATTTCTGTTTTCAGAAGGTTAGTGTGATTGACTGTTTCTTAAAATCTAATACAAACTGATTTAAAAAGAAGCACTGAACAGAACAAATGAAAACCATGTGTCACAAGTCTTGATGAATCAATGCACATAATCCACAAAGAAAGAAGGTGATAAATGAAACTTGCACATTAATGAGACCATAACCAGGCTCAATTACTAGGCCTTTTTGAAGAACCATAGTAACTTCACACATCTTTTTATGTTAGAGGGAAAAAATTACATCCTCTGCGCTGTCTGCACACTCCTGCTTCTTGCACTATGTCAAAAAACCATATACCTCTAATCCACTTTTAGAGAGACCATAATAGTAAAGAAAAACTGAGCTATATAAGGCATATTCAATGACTTTTTAAAAGAAAAAAATGTTGTTCATAATTTAGATCATTTTACTTGTACATTTTATGTGAGTCTACCAAATATGCTTATAAAGTCATATTACAGACTGCAAGATGAATTTATCTTAGTAGTCTTCTCTTCTGAGCTTGCTAGAAGTATGGCAAGGAGTATAGTGAATAGATGTGTAATAAAGATCAACACTTATTGCCCTAATAGTTTTCCATTAAGCAGCATTTCTTTTTCTCAGATTTTGTTTTGTAGTACGTATGTTAAAAGCTTTGAATTTATTGCTAGCAACAACATTACACATGTCAGAGTGGCAGAACAAAATACTTGAGGTTTGTGATAATAATCCTAAATCTTTCATGAAGGACTGAGTTGTATTTTGGGTTTGTAATCTCATTTGCTTTTAGCAATGATAGGGGAAGTTGCTTAATCTCAGATATAGCCGTGCCTGCTTGCTACTGCAAGATCTCCGTGTTCTGTAAAGCACAGCAGACTATCGATGCTATCAGTACTCACTTCCTCTCTTTCCCCTGCATTCTTCATGCACACATGTACACACACAAAACCACTTTATTCTTTCTACGGGACAAAGACAGTAAAAGGGGTTTATTGCAGATTGTAGGCTGTAGCCATTAGCTTCTTTGATAGCTTCTACTGAGCTTTAGTAAAAAGGCTCCTTTTGCCTCCAGGAGAGAGTTCAGAGAACTCCTCTTTCCACTGGCTTTTATGTGATGGAGAAAGATGAAAAAACATGGCCCACAGTCCACAGGAATAATATTAATAAAGATATTGTTGATAATTGTAATAGTAATAATAACAGTAAACAAACAAACAACCAAAAAAAAAAACCAACTAAAAGACCCAAACCAAAACTGGCTTGTCAGCTTTCTGTAGAGCAGGAATAAGGGAGTGACCACAAAAATGCCCCTTTCACTCATCAGCAAAAGCACTGTTAGAAGCAAAGGACCTCTTCCCATGCATGGTACCCTTTCTTACTGTAGAATTCAAATTTGGTATTCACAATTATAAAGATCTACAATACAAATTTGTGCAAGGGGAAAATCTGAAAACAGTATTTAGTTCATTTATCTGTTACCTATGAGCTTGACTAAACAGAAACACCTCATATGCATTCCTAATCCCTCCTCATCTCCTCTCTACTGACAGTCTGTTGTATTATGCATGGCTGCTCATTAGTATAAATTTACGAAGAGAACAAATGTGCTGGTCTCCCATGTCACTGGGAAGAGGACTCAAAATCTTGTGAGCCGGTACCACAACTAAATAATCTAAAGAAGTAATTTATATACTTCACATAGTTACAGAAGCTAACATTTGTTTTTAGCGTGTCTGGATATCTTTACCATATTTTCCTGAACAGTTGACAATGGTGGTGTATAAACACTTAAAACATTTTATTGTAGTACCACACTGTTGCAACAAGTTACCTATGGTACTCGTAATGAACAGGTTACTAATGAAGTGTCATTTCCTTGCCTTATTTGGTTTGTGTTGCAACCTTAATTATATTTTGATTTTAGAATAAGCTCTCAAAGTAGTGTACAGGGATTTGGCCGCACGACTTGCATTAACATTAATCAAAATCACGTGTCTGAATTCCCACCACACTCCAAATGTACCCTGGGATTGTTGGTGGGGATTGTGTGAAGGGAGTGCATATGCAATAGGTTTCGCTGCTGGCTTTTTTTTGTTCTGAGTTACATTCCTGCTCTTCATACCTGAAATAAAAGATGGCAGAGAATACTGAAGCCCTTTGTTTACAGCCTGTGTCAGTGAGGACACTGACAATTCATGTTTCCTTACTTTAATCCACATGAACCCAGCTTTTGCTGAGAGGCTGAGGTGGTAACTGTAACCCAGGGAATCAGTAATGTCTTTCAGGAAACTGCAGGATTTTGAACCTGAAGATATGAGGCTGGTTCAGGTAAAATACAGCTTCATCTCTATCATCATCTTTTGTGGCAACTAAGGCTTTGTGAAAAATGGTGACTTTTTATCAGTGATGTGCCTGGTCTTAGAGTTTTGCATTCTTCTGTGTTTTCCTATTCCTAGTTGCAAGCAATGCGTCAAATATTACTCTCACACAGGGAAACTGTTCCAGCAGTTCTTGCTGTCCCAGTGGAGGGAATGCCTGAAGTTCAGTGAGATGAGGTCCTCCTGACTAATTGAAGTAGGCTCTGGGAGTTAGACTCATTTTGGTATGGTTGGCCATGGATTGAAGAGTTTTTTGTCATGAGTGTATTCTATATGCTTTGGTGGCTGGTGGTCATGGATTCAGAGACAAGACTGTATCATGAGTTTAATACCAGAATGCCTCACAGAACCAAAATGAAATCATCACTTCTAGCCCTCTTTAATACTCAAAGTTTCTACATTAAAAATAAATTTTAAAGAAGGCTGCATGTATTGATCCAATACCAAACTCAAGAGAGTTTCTGTCTGAGAACTGGAGTCAGTAAAACACAATTGTTTATACATTGATCATGGTTGTAAGTTGCATTTTTTCAGCCATGTCTTTGCTGTCTTCTTTGAAGGATCTTTAAAGAAGAAAAAATAAAAGATGACCATTCATGTCTAAGCTAATCCATGCTTTGCATCAGAAAAAACCTCCAGGAAAAAAAAAAACAACAACAAAACCTGAAGCTTCCTTGAATATCCTGTCTTGGAATGATGGGTGCTGAGTGATTGAAAAACAGGAAAAAGGTGTTTAATTTACTGAATTTCAAACCAGTTACCTCATAAAATAAACAACAACTTTCCATAATGCTTTCCCATTAATCCATATATGTAATGCAAATAAATGAATAAGAAGTTTCATATTCTCCAAAGCTTACAGTGATTCCACCACAACAAGACAAACAGTTTCTATCTATGACTCATTGATTTGGTGCAACACCCCAAGACTCATTTAAAAAAAATACGGTTACGTCCCTTTGGCTGCCTGAGGCTCTAACATTTAATAAAAGCAGAGCCCCAGGCATTTTCTTAATTTTTGTCTTAGGTCCAATCTTGGAAAAGCTTATGGATGTGCTTGACATTACACAGGTGAATCAGCTCATGAAAATAAATTAAATCTCTCCCATGCTTAAAATACCGTACAATTTTTTCTTTCTTTTTTTTTTTTTTTGTATTAGCAAGGCTTTTCTGTACCGCTATAAAATTAGTTCTTATTTCTACTTTATCACATTCAGTTGCTTTCTTTGCTATGTATTCTTTTTTAAGCTAGCACTTTTAGAGATAAAGTGTTCGCACTGTGGCATTGGCTAGAAAAAAAGAAAATACGTATTTGCAACTTGTATGGCTCCAGCAAAAGTGCTAATAAAGGTTGCCTTAATCCTAGAATCCAACCGAAAAACCATTAAAATTGTTAATGAACAAACCAAAAGGTATTGTGTAATGTTACAGTTAAAGTAACACTTGTTTCCTGGCAGTGATAGAAAGGATTTTTTCATTTTTAAAAACTGTTTCAAAATCATCTTTCAATGTATAGCCCTTTTTAGTTTACATCTGTCTGCATCATGAGCGATCCTTTCACCTCCTTTTCAAAGCCATATGAAGCTTGAAATGCAGGATAATTAAAACAAATCTTGAGTAAACTGTTTTGTGGAGATAGAAGTTTGATGGTTGAATATATTAAAAATTGTAACCAGATGTTGTGCAGAAGCCATAGTAGTTTAAAGATCATGAGCTTTTTCCTTTTTTCTTTTTTTTTATATGAAGCAAAAATATTCTAATTGAAGTTGTCAGCAGGAGTGAGACTAATATGCCTGTATTTCATTAAAAAATAGTTTATTTAACATTCAGTGTGGCCCAAAATTGGCTGAGACTAAAATACAGAAACTTCTTACTGTATTTTTTTTTATTTAAATAGCATGAAAAGTAAACTTAGTTAATGTTAACATCTTTGCTTGATATTCCCAACTATTATAGTATTTGTCCACTTCTTTGTTTTATATGCTCTGCAATCCATTGCACACACATTTTCTTCCGATTTTCTTATTAACTGGTTGGTTGATGGAAGAAATGGAAAAAGAAAGATGGGCAATAAAGTCTGGAATGCACTAGTTGATCAGAATTACTACTGAAATCTGTTAGAATTTAAGAGCATAACAAAAGCATCATCCAACATCCCTCTTTGCTAGTCCATGCAAAGCACAGAATCTCCAGCAGACATGTTAAGGGATATGCATGCATGAAAAGGGTTGTGTGTTTTAAAAATACTGGAATATTGAAATATGTGCAGTAGATTTCCTGGCAGTTATTTACTCTATACAGGATAGCAGTGTTTAATGGATAAACTCTGAAGAGGTAATGCCTGAGATTCTTTCACTAGGTGATTGCTAATTTTTTTTACTGCTTCACTAATGAACATAGTGATGTCTTCTGAAGTCAGATGCTGAGATTCTTTCCATTTTTCCGGTGTTACTTTACTTCTTAAATAGTCCTATAATCTTACAGGACGGTGTGCATAAACAAAGGGGGATCCCCATCTTGCCTTCTGTGAGTAACTGCTGTTACAACCATAGGAATGTCATTCTCACTCTTTGTAGCTGTTTGGTCTTTTGCATAAGAAGGGGCAGTGTGACTCATGATCCACAGACTGCACTGGATTTAAAAATGACCCATAAACGCGTGAGTTGCTTGGCTCATTCCTAACATGTGCGTGTGTGTTTGTGTGTGTGTGTGTGTGTGTGTGTGTGTGTGTGTGTGTGTGTGTGTAAATACTTCCTGCAGGAACTCTTCAAAATGAGGACCGAGATTAGGCATTTTTAAGGCTGATACATCTTTAAAATGGCTCATTCTAGCTGTCGAGTGATATTGCCAACAGTAGGGTTTCCCAGTGTTTCCTTTGTCCCTACCATGGGAGCAGCACTCTTTTGGAGCCATCACAGCACCCTCTGGGGCTGGCAGCTGATGGTGACAGTCCTGCCCATCTGCACTGCGCACTACCCACCTGCTTCCTGTCCCTTCTCCTCTGTACCTGGGACTGCACCCAGTCCTTTGAGCAGCGCTGATCTCTGCTGCTCCTACAACCTGCCAGTAAATAGTAGACAATGCCAAATTTGTAGGGAGATTACAACATTCTGTAGGAAACTTGTATTGCATTACAAGGCCATTAATCACTGAAATGTAGTAGAAATCACAGCCCTGGCTGTGCAGACCGTCTATGCTGCAGTGCTAGACCTGTCATTCCTGAAATGTGAAATTATGCAGGTCATCTTCAAGATAAGTCTACCATGTCTACCCTGGTAGTGCCACACATATGACAGGGTTCCAGAGGTAGGTCACAAGACTATAGTATAATCAGCCAAGAATTGCCCTTACCATAGCAAACCCCAAATTCAGTGTGGTAAGTTTTTAATTTTTTTCTTTTCTTCTGTGTCTAAAACAGACTGGCATCAAACCAGCACTAACTGTGTAGGTCTTCTACTGTCTTCTGCTCTCCTTGTGCTTTATGCGATAGGTGGAGTTAACCAGGTATGAAATGGGAGAGGATTTGTATTTGGTTTGGCAGTGGAAGAGTTAGGTGCAAAATACTGATTTGCTGAATGTTGTAGCTAAGGTGCTTCTCTTTGCACTGCATACAGTAACTTCTGGAAGCTGTTCTCTCATTAACTCAGACAGCTATTAAAAAGGGAAACAGGGCCCAGTATTTATATGCTACTAATTATTTCTGGGAGGTATAATTCATTGGGAATTGCAACCTGATTTTGGAAAGATCTTTCCATATAAAAATCCATACATGTCACATCCACGTACATACGTGGGTATTTTTCAAAAGAGCAGTACTCCCTCTATATCGTGCCTAGATTTACAGCCTACTTTAGAGGGTCCAGGATGCTGGTCATAGTCAGGTAGCCTTGGCAGCCATCTCAAAATCTCCTCAAAGGGTCCAGAGGTTGTTACTGCATGAATCATTCAGTGTTCCCCACACCTTCCTCATCTTCCTGCTGATTTTACTATCAGGATTTGACAGCCATGAAGTTTCCACAGTCATGTCCATTTCCATATGACTAGCCACTAAGGTGTGAAATCCTAGTCCATGACACAGAACCAAAAAATGTTTCCTATAAAATATATGTAGGAAATAAAGGCCCTTCTCTTTTCAGTTCCTGAAAGAGGGCTTTTGGCAAAGATGCTGATGAAATGGAAGGTTATTTTTTTTCTCCTAGAAAAAAGGCCTGTCATTATAAATGTGCTCCTTTCTGGTGTACGTATTTTTCCTTCTCACTTCTAGAGATTCCGGTAGGTGATAAAGATAAAGAAAGGGAGTGAAAACAATTTGACATTCACTGTTAAGGAAAACCTGTATTAAATTGAAAAGTGAATTCTTAAGAGTGTCAGAGTTTTTGTTCTGTCAGTAAGACGCAAATGGCTTTGAATATAGACAGTTAACAAATAGCAGCTATGATTTCATACAGTGTGTCTAAATATAAAGGTTTCTTTTTATTTCAAAGTTGTGTACGTGGGCCTTCTGCTTGGCTGGTTTCAGAATCAGATAAATTGTGATACAAGACGGTGGAAGGTAAAAGGGAAACTGTTTCCTGACATTTTTTACCTAAAGTCTGAAAAATTGACTTGTAGAACAGGACCAGTCAGTTCCTCCTTGAGTCTGTGTCCAAGATGTGCACACAGCACATGAAGACATGTAGACAGTGCAGTGGTCTTTGCCTCACAGTTACACATGGATGCAGCCACAGCATCGTGATCGAGGTTGCAAGAGCTGTTTCACTGATGCCACTTCAGAAAGGAAGCAGAGGGCTTGTTTTACAAGGCATTTCTGCACAGTCAGATTCATTTAAGAACACTCCAAAGGATGTGAAAAATAAGGTAACTGTGGGCTGGCAGGACAGTTATTACTATGCCTCTCTTCAGCCCTGTGCCTGATTTCTTGAAAGCTATTTTTTCAGTTCTTCACAGCACGCTGAACTGAAGCCTGAGTGTGTGACAGGATGGGTACATTTTGTCCTCGACATGCAGAACTCCTGGAAAATCCCGCTAAGTTATGTGCTTGTCTCGTACTGCTCATCAGGCTTGTGCCATTTCAGAGAATGACTGCCCCCAGCAGTAGGCTCTCCCTGCCACTTACATTAGAAGCAATTCCTTTGGAGAAATGCAGCCTGGTTCTGACAATGCAGATTTTGAAGCTGGTGTCTTAAGCAATTTAAGAACCACCTTCTTAATGGTAAGAGAAAAATTAGACTAGGGCCGCTGGAAACACTGTTGTGCCGTAACAGTATTCTCTCCGGGCAGATATGAATGAGTATAGAAGAACAGAGGACATACCCACTTCTAAGGCTGCAAAGGCAGAAAAGCCCAAAATCCTTCTTGAATGTTCTTAAGATAAATATTTTGTTGTTTGGTTGGTTAGTTGTTGTTTGTTTTTTGGTTTTTTTTTTTTTTTTTTTCTAAATTATTCCCCTATTGGGTGATTCTCCCAAACTAAAAAGAAGAGGTTAAGGCAGTTTGGTTAATGAGGTTAAGCCTGATTAATAAAGGATTCAGAGAATTCCTTTCTGGACACCAGTCACTATGACTTTCCTTTTTCTTGTACTTTTACATATGCCTACTCCCTCTAGTATTGTATGAGGAAACATTTGTTTTTCTTTTTTTTTTTCCTCTCTCTCTTTTTTTTTCTTTTTTTTTTCTCTCTCTCTCTTTTTTTTTTTTTAACCTTGTGTTGTATCACAGATTTTAAGGTCTCGAGTCATTATGCTGTGACTCTGTCTTGAATTCCATGAAATGTTTCCTATCAAACTAGGATACCATATGCCCATGTTGGCCTAAAATTCACAGTGCATCATGTACCCGAAATAGAAGCTGGTAAAGATTCTTCAGAGATTGTGTTCACTTATTCCAAAGACCTGGTTTGTTTATGGAAAGGATGCTTGCAGTACATAAACACTATTTAAGGAGAAATGTCTCCAAAATGTAGAACAGTTGTTCTCTTCTTCTCATCTTAATGGTATTTTTAAGGAAAAAACATATACAACACCGTGTATTGACTCATTTATAAGTAAGCACTAGGATCTTGATAGAAAAGAGCAAGCAGTGAATAATTTCTGTAAAACATACATTAGATATTTTACTCAGTTCCTCGTAAACATTCTGAAATTATTTAGAGTTAAATTTAAAAGTAGGTTTCTCCGTTTTTAATAACTGTACAGTTTTACCGACTCCAGTCTGTAAAATTTGGTCTACTCTATTCTAATCAATACTTTTTATGGTCATGAAATTTTAAAATATTTTCTATTTCAACGCAAATGAATAGCAATTAAGGCTAAAATGGATAGAACTTAATAGAACAGAAAAGTGACAAGCAATCTACAGCCTCTCACTGAAGAAAGTTTTGCAGAATTTTTGAGGCTGGAAGGCAGCTCTGGAGATCATCTACTCCAACCCCGCTGCCCAGAGCAAGGTCAGCCAGAGCACAGTATTCAGTTCTATGTCCTATCAGTTGGGAGTGTCTCTAAGGACACACACTCCACAGCCTCTCAGGGCAACTTGCTCCCGTGTTCAAAAACCCTCACAGTAACAAAGTTTTTCCATTATGTTCACATGAAATTTCCTGTATTTCAGTTTGTGCCTTTGCCTCTTGTCCTCTCACAGAGCACCACTGAGAAGAGCATGGCTCCGTCTTCTTTCCTTCCCCCATCAGGTACATATTGATAAATCCCCCTCAGCCTTCTCCTTCAGGTTGCACAGTCCCAACTCTCTAAACCTCTTCTTGCATGACAGATGCCTGAGTCCCTTAATCATCTTTGTGGTGCTTCAATGGACTCTTTCTGATACATTCAGGTATTTCTGATACATTCAGTGCTGGGGGACCCAGCACTGGACACAGTGCTCCAGGTGTGGTCTCACTAGGGCTGAGCAGAGGGAAGGATCATCACCTCGCTTGACTTGTTGGCAGCTCTTTGCCTAGTGCAACCAGGAGGGACTTGGCACTTTGAGATGGGTCAGCTTTAACAAAACCCAAAAAAATATGGAGGTGTTATTTTGGGGTTTTTATTCCTCTTTTCTTTTTCAGGAGCTACCTCCTTGGGTGAGTGCTGGGGTTGATCACAGTTCTAGTCCATTCTTAGTTCCTAAAGCTATCTAAAAGGAAAGCATCAAATATTTTTACTCAAAGTGAGATAGATCACAGGACAGAATATGATGATTATGTTAGAACTAACCATTTAGACACAAACTCTGCCTTATTGTCTTGTTAACTGGAAGTGTTTGGAATGGATTGGATTAGATGAAAATGTCCGTTATAAAAAGGCCACTAATTTTCAATATTTACCACACCGTGGTGTCTGGGATACCACAGTTTCTCCCTAAACTCACAATAGGAAATAACTACGGTAATTGTGTGGTATGAGTTGGCAAATGTTGATTTCTCTGAATGGAAGTCATTCTAGAAACAGCACGTAACAAAATCTGCAGCAAGACTGCAGTCCTAAGTGTACTGAAAATAATAGGTGGACGTAGTCTGCTTTGGATCCCACCCTAGGAACAGCTTTCTCATGGGGACTGCATGAGACTCAAATTATAGTTACTTCAGTTCCTGAACAAGTATGTGAGCTACAGCTGCCTGTATGAAACATTTTCTTGTTATATTTTTTCTTTAAATGAAATTAATAGTCCTAAGGGGAATTTTTTTAAAATACAAGTAACAGGTAAATGTTACCTCACCAATTTTCACCAAGGAGTAGACACCTAATTGACATTTCCTCTCTGAGTCCTGAAGACTTCTATGAAAACTTTAGATCCTCATTTTTTTAAAAATCCTCTGAATTACAAGTTATTCTTCCAGTATAGTTTCCAGATTTGGGAGTGCAAATTTGGGAGGATGTAGGTGATCAAAAGTCAGTGGGACTGAGGCATCTAAGACTCTTAATGGCTTTTGAAACTTTTACCCCTGAGGAGCCTTTCCCCTGCTGATTTTGGCAGCCCGCAGCCAAAATCTACAAATGAGAGTTCCTCCTCTCAGCTGCTGGCGTTCTGAACCATTTTCTGTATAAATAGAGATCACGTGGGCTTTAATAAGGTCAGGGAATGTTTTTTAAATGTCTGTGATTTTTTTTTCCTCAAAACTTAATTTTGCCCATCTGATTTCTGTGGAAGTGGGAACAGCTGCCAGAAGCTGAGAACTCCAGCAGCTTTGTGCTCACGCTTGTAGCAGAGCACTTGTGGGATTGGGACCCTCAATTACTATCACATGTAGAGTTACATACTGACTCGTAGCTGAGATCTGCAAAAGCAGTCTATTGCTCCTGCCATGTCAAAGTTGGGGTGTTTAAGGAAGTATGGATGTAGCTTTGCTCCAGGTTTGTCAGTTCATTTAATGAGTGAGATTACTTCGTAAGAAGGGATACATTGAGTACCTTTTTGAACATAAATCCTCTGGTATTGATGCCTAAACTTAAGCACCTAATTCCATGTTTAGGCACCTTCAAAAATGACTCTTTATCTCAGAAAGTCAGTCAGTTTATAGAAAAGTCTAACTATAGATTTAGATTCACCATTTGAGACAGCAAAGGTTGGGTAGTTTTGCTTAGTGTCAAGAAATAAAAGAGTCAGAGGCATTTCCAGTTTTCTCAATGTCTCTTTCAGCATGCTTATTTCTGAGAATACTACTTTTAGCCAGTTACTTATCAGAAGAAGAGTAGTCTAATTTTGTACATTTTTTTACCATTTTATGTTGTTTTTCTGACTTGAAACTAAAGTGCAAGAGACTGATAATGACTTAGATTTGTTCTCTAACAAAAGCGGAGTGCGTTTGGAAGCATACGGTGATTGAGAAGGAGCAGCGATCTGTGTATGCAAGCACTGAGGTTTCAAGCAGCCGTTCAGCATTGGAGCTGCTGCGTGAATCTGTTGGAGCAAAGTGCAAGCAGAGAAAGACTTAGGGGCCGGGATCACAGTTCCTAAAGCAGGCTCCCTCTGTCCTGCTTCTGAACACTATGTGTCTACCTAACCATTTTTTTGTAGGTAGTATTATTATTCCAAAATTGTACTTCTTTTTTAATCTTATTTTTGAATGCTTCATATAAATACTGTTTTAAAATTGCTTGAGTAGTCAAGCTGATTTAGAAAAGCGGGAAGATGTTTATCCAGCAACTTAGCAATTTTTACAGCAGTACCTAAAAAGGACTGATAAAACGTGTTGAGATACTAACTCCATAATTCTGGGGAAAATGCTGAGGGATGCTGCTGGCAGCTTTTTACTGTGTTAGGTTAGAAACTGTGGAAAGATAACAGGACACAAGTTTAGGCAGACTTTATTTTAAAGACTTGCAAGCACACCTCAACAAAGGTAATGTGTTACCTTGAGCCGAGCTACAGGAGGAAGGGAGAAAAATGGTGCTACATAGGGGGAAAACAAAGACAATCAGGGCTTTCTTCTTGAGCAGCTGCAGCCAGTTCCACTAATGGAAGCGCAAGAGCAGAAACTGGCAGCACAAGGTATGTGTTCGTTTTTACAGATGGCAATGCAGACAAGTTGGTAATTGAGAAGGAAGTGGTGTACGTGAGCTGTTTGACGGGGGACAGCCCATTACAGTACTTTCCTGTGTAATTGACTCGGTGAGTTATTGGAGGCAGGATTTCTATTCCTCTTGAATAGGTTTCAGTTGCAGTAAAGTGACATCATTCTTGTGCGGGAAATGCAGGTTTCCAGGTTCCTTTTTTCCTTTTTGCTATTGGTGTTAATAAAACCCTAAAAATAAATGTTTGGGTTGCTTCCATGGAAGTCTCTGTCATACTGCTGGTAGTCTGTGGCAAAATACACCAGAAGCAAGCTCATACCCCATAGTGTGCTAACTGCTGTTTAAGGCACTGGAAGAGATTTAATGATGATCACCTTGTGTGAATTGAAGGCTAAGAGCATAAAAATACATTATATCTAGTAAAAGACAGTTGAAGGCAACTGCTTTCTAAAAAAATTATAGTTTGTGAAGAATGAGTAAATAAATATTTAGATCTTTTTAAACCAGACTAACATACAGTTTTACCAGAAAATATCTTTTGGTGTTCATTACAAATGCCTCATATAATTAATATGTGGTATAAATACATAAATAATAATACATATAAATAAATATATATGTATCTGTTTAGTCTGTGTGTGTGTATTTGGCCCAATAAAAGATCACATGCATTTTTAACACATAGTGTTTAAAAATTAAATGCCACTAACTGTGACAAGGAAGTCTAATCAGCAGAAAAAATTTCGTTTCATATTTGTGCCACTGCAGATCTTGAGGGGGAAACTGTGAAATTACCTCCCATACCTGTTTGGACTGCAAGAAGATATAGTTAGAACTACATAATTTCCACTGATAAATTCTTGAGTGAATGAAAACTGATAAATCATTGTAAAGTGCATTATGATTATTCAAGTGATCCCATAGTTGCATATGGCCATTAACAGATGTTGGGAGTAATGGCAAATTCCTGCCCTTGGACCTCAGGCTCTGGCTCAAGGTGGTGTCCAAAGCCAGGTCCCTTCCAGCACAGTGGCAAAGGTTGGGTCAGCTGTAGCTTGAGGGAGGATGTAAAGGTGAAGAGTTCCAACGAGTGATTTAATGGCCTCTTTTCATAGCTGTGTTTTTCTTAATTTAATAATGTATTTTGATCAGCCATTGTTTTACTTTGGCAGAAATCACAACATCCTAAACTAGTATCTTACTAAATCATTCTTGCTCAGTAAGACATAAAAGATTGTAGTTTGCTGCCTGTTTTTTGGGGTGGAGTTGGGGGGTTTTTTTGAGTAGTGAATGCCATGTCTCTAAGGTAGCTTTACAAAATACAGGGAAATACTTCAAATGCTGGGACAAAATCTACTCATCTTCATTTTTGCTGCTGATAAAAAAATAATTGCAGTTTACATGCACATTAAAATATTTACCCTCCCTAAGGGATCAGGGGTAGGATTCTGAAAAGCTGCGCTAGCAGTAATGTTTAATTTACTGTCTGGCATTTTTTATCTCTCTAAGGCCCCCCCCGATTCCTCCACTGAAAGTTTATAATACAGCATATATCATACAAAAATGCTGTCACAATATAACATTAAAAATTCCACTAAACTTTTTATATGAATTAAGTCTGTAATTTTGACTTTCCTCTTGGCATTTTTACTTTCTTTCTACCTTGTTTTTCCTAACCTCTTTCTTATGCATCTTTCAAATACAACTCTTTAATGCAATTGTTCTTGAAAATGTCTTAGATGAAGAGTTTGGATTTGGCACATTAAATTGACTTAAAGAGGCATCTGCTAACTAATAGTTAAGGTTGAAAACAACTTCTGTTTTAAAACGCTGCTTTTTGTGTTTCTCTTTTTCTGACAACTTATGCTTTAGGGACGAAAATTTGCTGTACCTGGTCTATTCCTGAAAGCCGTCCAGGTTATAAAGGGAAGAAAACCAGTGATTTTCTTTTAAATTTAGACATAGTTACAGCAAAAGCAACTAAAATTTTAAAATGTGAAACTTTACAGAGACATAGTTGTGTCTGTTTTCATAGCTGAGAGATAAAGCAGTTTTGATTTGATGCAGAGAGGTCTGAGTGCCTCTGCAGCCAGAAGAAATGGGGGCTGAAAGATGCCTTTACCATCTTAAACAGAAGCAAGTAGCACTTACTCCAACACCCAGATGCTGCCTCGCTCCATGTTTTAAACTTCAATTAATTTGAGCCTCATCAAAACTCAAGATAATCAAATAACTCCTTATATTAAGAGAACAAAACAGGAATGACCTAGCAGGTGTGAAACAAGAAACTTTTTCATACTCACGGCAGTGCAAACACAGCAAAAACAAATGCAACCACGAGTGCATTACACTGTTTTTCTGAGCCCAGTGGTAGCAGCCAAACGATTAAAGGTATGAGACCAGCTGCTTACAATTTTTCCTCTCTGCAGTAAGTCACCTGGCTCATACTGAACCGAGTGTGCAGGAGTTCCCATTTTAGACCTCCCGTGTTGCCAGAGAGCATCCAGAGACAGCGTTTTGCCTTTTTTTTTCAGTGAGACATATATGGTTGTATTACCCATCTTCATTGTTGGAAATATGTCGGGCATATGCTTATTCTTGGGAAACATTTATGGTTTCTCTGCACCTCGTGTTACGGACCCATGATTACATTGTGCTCTCTTTCTAGCATGGTAGGGAGGCCAGAGATGGTAAAAAAATCTACTCAGGCTTCATCATATTGTCGTTTTGTGATGGGAAAGTGAAAGTAATCAGCAATAAGATAAGTTTTGTTGTGTCCAAAACCAGAAGGGTGATGCAAGAAAAATGCTTGGCTGCTGCTTGTGCAGCCTATTTGAGTTTCTAAAAGCATCTTCTGGCAGAAATTTTGAAAACAGGATGAATTTGGCACTAGCAGAGTGTCAGGCACTGTTGCTTAGTCTAGCTAGCTAAAAAGTCACAGTTCCTGAGCAGTGTTTTTGGCTGTGCTTTATAGTATGTATTTTGCTACATGAAGTTCTATTGAAATAAAAACTGAAAATTCAGTACATTTTAAAATACTTTTTGTATAATATGGAGTGTAATGATGCTTCTGCACAGCTACAAAGTTTGAAATAATGTGAGCTGTAGAGTCAAGCTTTTAAAATCTAAAGCAGTTTTTATGAAAAAGGGCCTGATCCTGGCAAGATACCTGAGTGAATTACTTGTTATGATGTTCTCTGCTGGTTTATTGCTTAGCAGAAAGCACTCCTAATAATTGCCTTGTTTCAATGAAGTATTGGTAACTAGTGAAAATCATTTAAGGAGTTAAAAAAAAAAATTTGGGCATTTGGGCTTGAAGCTGTGTATACCAAGTTTCAGACTTGTTCAATTTGAAATGGTCAAGATATGAAACCATAAAAAATGTGAGTAAATATTCTGCATATCAAGGGTTGTTATGCAATTACATGCTTTCAGCATGGTTCTTACTGAGAGAAAACAGTTAGTAGAGAGTTCTGCAGGACATATTCAGTGAATAATTGCAAACTTTCATAACTTAGCTACATAAAAATAATAATCCACTTGTTGCTTTGCTACTACTAAAATAGTAAAATGTGCATACTTTTTTTTCCCCAGAGCAAAGCCACTCTGACTGTAGATTTGTTAGAAAGTTATCTGAAAAACTGCCCCCGCTCCCCAGTTTTGGCCAGTCTCCAAATTATAAACAGCTGAACTGATTTAAATAAAGTTTTCAGTATCAAAAAAGAAAAAAGAAAAAAAAATAAAAAAAGATACATCTGGGATGACAAAAAACGTGCACCAAGTTTCAGTCTAATGTGATTTGAGGCAACTGTGATATTTAATGCCCAGACTTCGGAACTGGAATGGAAAAGAGACAGGCTCTTTGCAGCGCTGGCCCCTTCAGGATCTGGGATTGTACTGTAGTGGCTATAAGGCACCAGATGATTAGAGCTTGACTTAGCAGATAGATATTTTAGTTATTTAAACCCTTTTGGCTTATTCTACCAAGGATGTACAGGAAATTTGCAGTGATAACTCCAGCTAGTGCTAGGGCACTGATCACAGACGGTACATTTTTTCTGTGGCTCAAACCCTCCCATGACTGGTCGTGTTGACTTAATGTTACTGGACTGATTTAAGAAATTAACTGTGGTAAGTAAGCTCACATTAGAAAAAGAGCAAAAGCTTCTCTAACAGATTTCTTGAAAATGCTGGCTAGGGTAGTGCTTAGCAGAGCACTTGAGTGCATGGCTGCATTTTATGGGGGCTGTGGGCCATAGCTGTTGCACAGGCTTTGCTGGATTTGAGCTCAAGTGCCTGTTTCTTTGTGAGACTACTTAGAAAAGCAGCAGTATTGGCTAGTATTATTGACTAGTACAAAAGCTGAGTATGCAAAGCCAAACAGACTCATGCAGAAGTATCATCACTAATAGTAGAAGTATAACTGTTGGTTAACATTTAGCAACAAAAATTTGTTTAAGATAAGAGGATTACAGGCATTGTAGGCTTTTAAAAAAGCCCTCCATTTTTTCTTGCAGACATCATCAAAATTTCTGAGGTGTATTTATGACAAGCGGGTCCATTCTGTGGTTAGTGGCTTCTGGGAGTCAAGAATATTGAGTCCAATTCTACCACAGTCCTGTTTCATGGCAGGAAATACATTCTAAAGCTGTATGTCCCCATTATAAATATCTGTTTCATAACCAAAATGCTCAACAAAGTAACAGCATTTAAGTTTTTCCAGAGATGGTTTGATTCTTCATTTATTAGTATATTTAAGCTATGTTGAAACACTTTGGTATTGAAATAATCAATGTTGATTGTCCTGTAAGGTGCTTAAATAATATGGAAATAAGAGAAGGTAACAAAAAAGATCAGATGCAGCACTTAGAACAGCACAAAAGTCAAATTTGCATACTTTGCATTAAATTTAGGGAAGGATATTTTGCTGGACTACTTCGACATTTTAAACAGATAAATAGTTTGTAAGTAGTAAATAAGCAGACCTATTCTGATACATATAGCTATTATTATGTATTTTGTAAATTGCTGTCATCTATAGTCATTGTAATATTTCATTGCAACTAATGTCCATTTTGAATCAGATCTTTCTTTAAAAAAAAGAGAAAAAATGAGTTGCTTTTGACAATGTTTTAAAGACACGCTAGCACCATAGCATTCAATGAAGATTTCAGTGTAATTATACCTTCTGTCCCTATTCAGATGTGTAGAAATGCAGCATATAAACTAGACCACTCTCTCTATGTTTTAATAGTCTTTCATTACTTTGTAGAGGGTATTTCCCAAATTCAAGGAACACAAACAGAAATAAAAGGGTGGAAAGACTGACTCAGATTAAGACTCCACTTGGTTAATACACCACACCAAGACACTATAGGCCAGCAGACAAGAAGTAGGAATGGAAAGGAACAGTTCTGCAGTTATAGCTGAATCCTGGCCATGTACAGTCATTTCCACTTGGAAACTTCTCACCCTCCAAGTGGACCAAATTGGGATTAGTCTAGTGAGGCTTTTATTGTGCTCTTATGGAAAATATTTCAGCAGCCAGGTGAAGCTAGGCAAGGAAATCCAGCCACAAAAAGAATTGAGACCTTCAGTGTACTTGCAGACGAGTGCACCTTTCCACGGAGAGTTGCATCTCATATGCACAACTAGTTAGATATTTGCTGAAGGACATCAACCGCCATTTAGTTCTTCCCTTTGCTAAATTGAGAAAAATGTCATATATTACTGCTTCTGATTTAAGAGACAAAGTAGGGGATGATGTAAGGGGGTGAGAGAGAGATTATCTTGATGACAATCTTGATTTTATTGTATCACTTTAAAGTAGCACAACCTGCTGTACAAATGAAATTGTGTTCTTGGTTTAAAAGGGCAATTGTTAGCCTGACTTTGTGCTCACTAAAAACATTTCCCCAATCTTGTTAAATTATTGCACTCATTTCAGATTTTATGGCTGTGCAGCTTACCAGCCCTCGTTTCTTTACGTTTCATTCATTTTCCTTGTATTGATGATTAATGGAGGATGTTGAATGTTAGAGTGAGCAGGCATCAGCAAATGCAAGATCATAATTAGTTTAGCTGACGAGGGCCTCTGATAGCACTTGCATCTGGATGGAAAAATTACCCTATAGGGAACTGGCTGCTCACCAGGTCTTTTTAGTGATACATTGTGAAACACCCGATGAATCAAATGCCCTTTCAATGCCAAGAAAGTGTTCCAGTCTTCAAGCCAAAATTATGTCTGCAGAAAGCTTTCCATTTGAAATGTATCAAGAGTACAATTATAACCATTGTATTTTTTTGGCATGAGCACTAGTCTTCTACAGTATAAACTAAAGTTAAATAAATTACTTAAATTTTATGAAACTCTGAAATTTTTACTTATAGTGTTAGTAATTTTTAATTTATAATAAAATTATTTTTCACCCAGACGGTTTTTTCCTGTACTTACTCGTTCTTATCTTAGATGCTGAAGGTTTTGTATGGATTTTCTTCCTTTGCTAAAAGGGAACAGAGTTGAAATTCAGATTTTCTTTTCAGCAAAAGAATTCAATTTCCTGCTTATTAATATTTGTGCCTGCAAACACAGCCTGACTTTTGTTTAAATGAAAGGTTTAATGAAATCATTATTCCATAGAAAAAATTTAACGAGCAATACTCATAAACGTGTCTACTTTTAAATATTCCTGGATCATTATGAAAGCTGATGAATGCACAGCTCAGTCTGGTTAAAAATCAATTTGTATTTATGAAAGTTGTAGTGTACCCTTCTTTGCCTGACTAAAATAAAATAAATAATTCTATCCGTCGACGAGACAGTGTTTCTGGGGTTTTGAATGAAGCTCAGAAGAGGTCTCATTAAAGAATACTGTACTTTTATTTGTTCATAGTGGGCTAATAGAAGTATATGGTATCTTATACTGATTTCAGAAGTAAGTGGGAAAGACTGGAACTGAATATCATGTATTAAATTAATAATGTATAATCTCTGTTAAAGGAATTGGTATGATGCAGGTACAGACTGTAATTAATTGAAGTGGTGATGTTTCAGAATTCTTGTTACCAATCAGACTTTTAAATCAAGCAAGCTAAAAAGAAATAATCTGTTGTGAAACCAGGAGTTTATGGAATGTTCTGTCAGCTTCCAAAGGGTTTTTTCAGAATTTGCTGTTTAGAAACCATCATTAAATGCACAAAACCTGAAGTTCAAAAAGTTAAAGCTGTTATTCTGAAAAGGCTTTGGTGTTTCACACACCTCATCCATCACTCTAGGGTTAATTATAATGAAAATCAGTGGTGCCTATTAAGCACAATTGAACCTGACCTCATTATGGGCAGTGTGGTTTTATACTGTCATTGTTGCCAGTCTAGAGACAAAACTCCTGTGTTGATTTGTCCTAACTTCGCAGCTCATGTGACTCACCTCTGACCTGGTTTTTTTCCCTTTTTCTTCCCTATTTCAGAGACGTAGAGGCTCGGGTGTTTTTTGTGCCAATTGCCTGACCACAAAGACCTCTCTCTGGAGAAAGAATGCAAATGGTGGATATGTATGCAACGCGTGTGGCCTCTACCAGAAGCTTCACTCGGTAGGAAGAACTTACCGGTTTGTTCAGTAGAAAAAAGGGTTATACAGCTAAGCTGGGCAGCTGTGGTCTTGTCTGGTTGTGTGATTACTACCACTCCCTGGCCTGCAGTTAATTTCCTAACAGGGTTTTGCAGAATGGTCACTTTGGGATCAGATGTGATTCATTATGAAACAGGCTGGGATGCTGTGGGTAGATGTGTTTGAGATCACCAGTGATGCATTTAATTATTTTGATACAAAATAAGGGGAAAATTATTTCTTTTCTGGGAATTCCATTTAAAGTCATATAATATGTTGTGATGAAAGCTCTCTAGATTCAAGAGTTGTCATGTTCGTAATAAAAACCAAAATTCTTAAAGTTAGACATCTACATCTACATCAAAAATATCTCTTGATATGGTTTTTATGTTCTTTCACATATCTTACGCCCTTTATTCTTGAGAGTAAGTTTTCTGGAGATATGGGGTGGAGGGTTTTTGTGCTCTTTTTTCTACGGTTCTTATAGTCTGCTGGAACATACTGAAATAGCTCAGCAAGGAAGCTATTCACTTTATGGCACTCATCACTTGGTGAGGGAAAGATTCACCATCCCTCAGGATCAGGCAGGGAATAAGTAATAATCATGATCTGTCTGTATTGCTTTTCATCTTATTGACACTTGACTTGATCCTGAAAGATGTTGAATGCTCTGGTCCAGGTCCAGGAAAGCCATCCTTAAGTGTTTTCTTGGATCAGTGCCAAAATGCTTGGAATCTTTTAGATTAAGACCTACTAGTTAAATATTATCCCCACTGTCTTTAATAGAAGCACATGGAAGAGTCAGGTGACCAAGACTTGACTCTAATTAATTAATTTTTACAACATTCCCATGAAATTAAAAAGTGTTACTATTTTTCAGAAATAGAAACCGAGGCAGCCTTTGGGAGTTTGCCAAGGCAACACAGCAGTTCAGGCTTAGAGCCTAAATCAGAAATCTATGTGGTGGCTGAGAGTGCACATTTTTAAAAACTTTTTTCAGAAATTAAATTTGCGACATGAGCTTCTAAATGGTCTTGTGTACAGCCTGTAAAATAATCCTGTTTACTCAAGAGCCTGTCGAACAAGCCTACTTAATAAAACAGAAAAATATTCCAATTTTCAAATGTAGCATGACCATCTGAAAGGTTAACTGTTCGCCATATGCTGTCATTCTAAGGTCAGTAACTGCTTTTAAACTCCAGGACAGCCCAGTCAGTCAAAACACATCTGAGCAGGAGGAGATGAACTAATGTACAGTCTCTGGCAGGATCTTGGCTGTGTCTTCCTGCAAGTATCATCTTCCTGGAGACCTCTCAAAGTTCTAGATATAATATCTAATTTAGGGAAATTGATCAGTGATGAACATCCACAAAGATTTTAAGATGTACAGTTTTACTTTTTAATTATTTTTTTTAATTTGACATTTGAGTCTGTTATTTGTAGAACTTCCATTTACAGCCTCCATTTTCCCTTTTTTTTAATATACTTTTCTGAACTATACTGTTGGACCTTACCATGATTATTAGCATAATTTGTTGAACAGATAAAAGCTACAAGAATCAGTTTTATATTCAAACACATAACTCAGATCATTCTTATGAACCAGTAAGGACAAAACAGTATGCTTCCATCATAATTAGGAATACAGTGTCCAAATTTGTTTTATGCATATCGAAAGCAAGAAGCTGACACTATCTCTTAGCTCTACTGTTTAAGCATAGCAATAAGCTGTCATTCAGTGGACATTTGACATAAATATCTTCAACTGAACTTTGACCAAACAATCGCAAAGAATTTAATTAAGCCTTATTCTGTTGTGATATGATCGCAACCCCATTTTAAGTAAGAGTCTGAAACAATCAAACAAATCTCTCCTTTGGGACGCCTTTTGAGACAGTCCATGCAAAGGGACACTCCTTAGGCTGACACCAGAAAGATGAAAGTTTCTTTTATCTGTCTGCCTGTCTGTTCATAAAAAAATTTGTCAGAAGTATTTGTCATATATGTTTCTGAATTAAGGGGTCTAGGATGATGCAGTTATCAGGTATATGTCCAAAACTATAAAAATTCAAGGGAATACAATTCCCTTCTAAAAGACACTGTTCAACTAAATTTCGCTATGCTGCTGAGTAAAAATCGCCTATAGTAACTTTGCACATTTCTTAGCTCCCTTTTAAGTGGATTATTACTACCTAGAACTACCATCCTCATTAACTCAAGCCTAAGGTCCATTTTTCACTTGTATTTAACAAGAAGAAAAATTTATGGTCTGTCAGATACTACTAGGTGGTAGTGACTGACAAATGTTAACATGGTAGTGATTTCTGCTATAAGTCACATTTCTATTTCTGTGATACCCTTGAATAATTTTTCAATATGTTTTCAAAAATGGTCCATCTATCTAGGGGTAATTTACATTAAATTTCCCACATTTTTCACATTTCTCTCCTTTAATCCAAACAACTATGTTAAGAAACGTGTAATAATAATAATCCAACATTCTATTATTAAAATAGTTTTAGTGAAAAAAATGCAGCTCACTGTAAATATATACACTATATTCATATTTGCTTTCTCCCCAGAATCATGAATTTGACCATTATCAATGTGATGCTTTTCCTCATTTTTATAATAGTTCTAACTTGGTCATGGAACACTAGATTTTGTTCCATAGTGATTCCCTTGGCCACATCCTTGGACTGCTTCATTGTCTAGTGGAGAGGTCACTCGAATTTCCCATGGTATCTAGAAAGTCTTAGCACAATAATTTAATAAATTGTTTGTTGTATATGCTTATTAATTGGCTATTGATTCTGCAAACTATAAACTTTATCTGAATAGAATTTACATGGAAAATATTCTAATTTTTTCTAACATCATTTTGTCTCAGCTTTGATCTGTGAGCAGGCTGGTTGAGGTGCTGTTTTTCTGTCAAGTTTAAATTTCTCTTATTAAAAATCTAAATAAAAGTGTCTATTTAATAGAAAGTAAAGTCTTAAAAAATAGCTGCACTGTCTAAAACATAGTTAACCATTAAGAATAAGCCAGCTGCAGTGAAATAAATAGGTAAAAGAGGAGAGGAAGATGGCAAGTCAAGAAAGAAACCTGGTCTCTACAAATAATAGAATGTGTGCTCTTCCAGCTCTGGATGTTTTTATACTAGTTTGAAGTTATGAATATATAAAAATTTAGTTACATTCAAGGCAAAAATTACTTTGGATATTGACTGTAAGCCAAAATTAAATCTACTTTTTAAAACAATTTTAAAATATCTAGATAAACATACAAGTAGAATACAGTAAGGGGCACTTTTCTGGCCAGCAATCAAAGTAGGATTATGTGTGCATTTGGATAAGACAAATGTCAACTGCCAGCACACCAAACTGAATGTCTTTTAGGTAGTTTCTGTTGCTCTAACATCTGCCCAGTGGAGCAACACATACTGGCAGTACAGCACCATTTTTCACTCAGGTTCCATTGCTTTCCTGTTAAAGTGGCCTTTCCTTGTCCTTCCTTGTACTGTTTTTTTTTTGTTCTTCATGAAAAGATATTTTTGTTCTTAACACAAAGGTATTTTCAGTTCTTCTTTAAAGAAACCACCTAACACGAGCTGGTGTGGGGTAGTAGCAAAAGGAAACAGAAGTCTTCACTTGGTTCTTGCTTCTGCCTCTTTTGAGATGCTTATTTCTTTACAGATCCCTTTTTCCCTGCCTTCTGGGAATGCCTGCTCTCCCTCATGACTTAGTAGCACAACATCAGTAACACTTAGAAAGAAATACAGTAGGAAGTTGGTGCTAAAGTAGACCTTTTGGTGCATAGGAGAAGTTTTTCTGGGCTTTCTTCTCCATCTTTCTTAAGATGGTCCCTTTCCAACCACCATCGTCCCACTCACCACCACAGTGGACTTGCAGCCCTTTTACTAGGTGACAGCAATGGTGGTCAGCAAGCCCTGTGTTTGCTTGTGCTTTTTACCCATGTCGAAGCAGAGTGAGTATCAAGGTAAGTGTTGCTCAGTTCTTGTCACAGTGGGATCTGTGCAAACCCCTGCCCGATACCAGCTTTGGTGACATGCTGCACTGAATAAACGCCAGTGCACAGGGCCTTGGATCTCCCACCTCATCCCCAGCTCTCAGCACCCACTTTCAACACATCTCCCCCAGAATTTTTTAGGAATAAGAAGTAATAAATGGTTTGACAGCTTGGATATTTCTTGCCTTTTTTAAGTAAACAGGTATAGTATGTCTATGACAGTTGACTTAGGTTGATAAAACAAGCCATTTCCTAGTTTACTTTTAGCATGAGGGGCCATGGACCAGCATTTGGCTTGAAATTTGGTCATTCTCATAAGACTCTTGTAATATAGCTCTTCAGAAAAGAAAAGATAAATTTACTTGAGCATAATCTTGCAGATTTGTTTAATGTGTCTTTCTTTTTTCCTTTTGTTCATTATGTGTGTGTTCCATGCAGACTCCCAGGCCTTTAAACATCATTAAACAGAACAATGGTGAGCAGATCATTAGGAGACGAACAAGAAAGCGCCTTAACCCGGAGGCACTTCAGGCTGAGCAGCTAAACAAACAGCAGAGGGGTAGCAGTGAGGAGCAAGTCAATGGAAGCCCCTTAGAGAGGAGGTCAGAGGATCATTTACCTGAAGGTCATCAGAGAGAAATTCAGCTTCCCAGCCTCAGTAAATATGAGGCCCCAGGTTCATTGACTAAAAGCCATTCTGCTCAGCAGCCAATATTGGTCAGCCAAACTCTGGATATTCACAAAAGGATGCAACCTTTGCACATTCAGATAAAAAGTCCTCAGGAAAGTACTGGAGACCCAGGAAACAGTTCATCGATATCAGAAGGGAAAGGAAGCTCAGAGAGAGGCAGCCCGATAGAAAAATACATGAGACCTGCGAAACACCCAAACTATTCACCACCTGGAAGCCCTATTGAAAAATACCAGTACCCACTTTTTGGACTTCCATTTGTACACAATGACTTTCAGAGTGAAGCTGACTGGCTGAGGTTCTGGAGTAAATATAAGCTGTCTGTTCCTGGGAATCCACACTACTTGAGTCATGTGCCTGGCCTACCAAATCCTTGCCAAAACTATGTGCCTTATCCCACCTTTAATCTGCCTCCTCATTTTTCAGCTGTCGGATCAGACAATGACATTCCTCTAGATTTGGCGATAAAGCATTCCAGACCTGGGCCAACTGCAAATGGTGCCTCCAAGGAAAAGAGTAAGGCACCACCAAATGTAAAAAATGAAGGTCCCTTGAATGTAGTAAAAACAGAGAAAGTTGATAGAAGTACTCAAGATGAACTTTCTACCAAGTGTGTGCACTGTGGCATTGTCTTTCTGGATGAAGTGATGTATGCTTTGCATATGAGTTGCCATGGTGACAGTGGACCTTTCCAGTGCAGCATATGCCAGCATCTTTGCACGGACAAGTATGACTTCACAACTCACATCCAGAGGGGCCTACACAGGAACAATGCACAAGCTGAAAAGAATGGAAAACCTAAAGAGTAAACCTTAGCACTTAGCACAATTAAACAGAAATAGGTTTCCTTGATGGGAATTCAATAGCTTGTAATGTCTTGTGAAGACCTATAAAGCACTTCATATAGAGAGCATGCCTTATCCAATATTAAATCCCTTGTTATTTTCTTTTTTTTTCATTTTCTTCTTTATTTTTTCCTTTTTATTTTCTTTTTTTTTTTTTTTTTTTTTCCTTTTTATTGAGTGGGTTACCAAGAAAAAAGAACAGTTGGATGGTGGCCAGAGGGGAGGAAGATAATCCTATGGGACACGACCCACCAAAGCTAGCCAGAATGCAGTGAATCATGGCGAATAATCTTGAGAAAATTTTACTGGACAATTAATTGCTGTTGTGTAAGAGACATAACTGGCAAGAGTGCAAAGATGTGTATATGTATATACTGCTGCAAGGGTATACTGAACATATGCACATTGTATATAAGAACTAGACATGTTAAATATACAGATGTTAAAAGATCATTTTCTTTAATTTGGGTGAATTTCTGCCCTAGAACATGCCTTATGATCACCTTGTCCTCAGAGCTTTGGCAGCAATGTCATCTAGGTGTTTCTCAGACTCAGCTGATTTTTAGCTACCATTTTATCACTACATTCTTTCTGGCACACTGTAGTCTAGAAAAACCATTTTGTGCAAGTGAAGTCTAATACAGAAGCCACACTCCGGGTTTAATTTGCATAGAACAAGGTAACCTGCTGTATTTTATTTTAATATATTTTTAATATATTACATTTCTAAACCTTAAAGTCTAAGGTTACTTCTCCACACGCTTAACATTGCTATACATACCAGTCAATCCCTTCAGTAGACTTATACCAGCTTTTGCTAAGTAGCATTAAATGTCTTCATAGTACTTTTTAATACATAAAGCTTTTTAAAAACTATCCATGAAGGGAAAGCTCCTCAGCATAACTGCTCAGGGAAATAGGGCTAAATAACTAAATATTAAATAATTGGTTAAAGGTGCTGTTAGACGAGCCTCCATGCTTGCTACAAGGGTGTACAAGAACTGACTTTAATCATTTTCATTATAGTGTCCCAACCAGTAGTTTATTATTTTGCCACAGGGATGTAGAAGATATTACAAGCTACTGGATGCACTGTCAGATTAACTTATTTCATTAAAGAAGTTGGGAGAACAAATAGAAAAAAACCTTATTTTTCTAGTAAATATTAATGTATTACATTTCAAATAATGGTGCCTGACATATTGAATAATTATTTTCTACAGTGTACGTATGCAACAAAGATATTCCATCATGCATTAGAGTCAGTTCTGGCTCTGCCTCGCTGTTTACATTTGCAAATGTAGCAAACAAGGTAATGAAGCAACTATTTCTATTGCAGTAGGTATCTTTTTTTCTGTGTGTGTGCATTAAAGTTGTAAACGATAACATGAAATGAATGAAATTTGTTGATATTAATGGTATGAAAAAACAAGAAGGAAATGAAAATATTTTTATGCCTACTTAGGAAAAAAAGGGTAGCACTATTCATTCCAAGTACTTTTGTATTCTTAAGCTCTTAACTCACATTGTTATGCTTAAAATGATAAACATATATCCTCTTTTTATTGCTTTGTCTGTGTTTCAGAAGAAACATTTCAGAAATTATTTTGATAAGTGCTGTTTGACGATGCAGCACTGATATTTTATTGCATTCTGTAGTAGCATTGCACTCCATTTTTACAATATTACGCAGTTGCTTTTTGTTTTGTTTGGGTTTGTTTCTTTTTCGCAGTGCAGGGTCTTAGTTCCTTATGGTTGGATGGCAGGTGTAGCTCAACTGGTTCATGAATGTTGCAGCGAATGAAGTTTAAAATGTCTTTCTGATATTATGTTGTCTTTTATTTCTCCATTCATGCATTTTATTTTTTAAAATGTTCTATAAAAATATCTCTGGACTAAGTCCTTACTTGAGATTATATGTAAAGGGTCCTATTCTGATCTCACTTACATGCCGCCTTTCTCAGATTTTCATGTAATTGAAACTAAAGCATCATAAAAAAAAAAAAAGTTCTTGTATTTAACTTACCTGAATCTCACCACTCTCCCTCCTAGAATTTGGTGCACTTACAAGATACTTAACCAGATTAAACAGGGAGGTGGAAGATGAAAGGAGAGGTGATAGGAAATGTCTTATAGGGGTTGGCAAAAGGAAAACCGGGGGGAACTGGCCTAAATATTCAGCACTTTGTTAGTCTTTTGAGAAATTATGTGCCTAAAGTAGCTGGCAACAAACATCACCAAGCATGAGAAGCACTTACACAGTTGATCGCCAAAGGTCTTGCTGACCTTGGCAGTATTTAGGTGTTATATTTTCACAGAGGTGAAACGTTATTGCACAGTTTCTCTGATTTGTTAGGCACAGGCAGGCTGTTGTTCATCATTAGGCTGCATTCCTTCCTGCTCCGCCCATTGCTTCTTTCTGGTGAGCAGCATATGGAAAGTCCCACTCAATCTGTTCACGGTTGAGTTCTGTAACCCTTCAATAGTATTCTAGGTTAGCAAAGGATATTGGGCCACATTCTTCTTCTTCTATTTTTTAGATGAATCTCCAGCTTGATACCAGTGCCAGACGAAGTCTGGTTATGTTTTTACTATTGTTCTCCAATAATAAGTTCTGACTTGGTTTTTGTGGATTTATTTTTGTTGGGTATTTTTTGTTTCTTCTTTTTCTGTGGGGACTGAAATAGATTGCCCTCGTTTCGTTACGTCAGGGTCCAGTGTGTCCTTTTCAGCTTTTCCAAGATGTTAGGCTCATTAAGCAGTGATTTTTATCGGCTTCAGAGGTAGCTGCCTGCCGGTTTTCAGTTGTTACTGGTTTGATTTACTTCATCTAAGACCTACCGGTTCCTCTGGCTTCTTCATTGATAGAAGCTGCATCTTCATGGCAAAATATTTTAGGGGGACATGTGCATTGAAAGACTTTAGCACTACCCTGTACTTCATAACACTTCTTGCTAAACTCAGAAGCAGAGGCCAATAACAGGAAATACACATATCAGGGTTTGTGGTTGAGGAGAAATGAAATCTTATGAGTGCAAAGAACAAGACAGGTTTTTGAATGTTAATATTGCATACCTAGATGATGCAAATAAAATTTGAAAAAAGTTCATTGTTCTTGCCATGACATATTGAGATGTTCTAAGATTTCTGCTTTGTAAGAAATGGGATTTTGCCATAGCCTGTTCTCTTTGATTGGGGTGGGGGGAGCACAGTTTTGTTTCTTAACAAAAGAGAAGTGACTCCATCCCTCTTCCAGACCCCCTTACAATGGATACTAATAAAAAGAAAAAACATTGGAAACAAATAATCTTATTTAATAATTTTCAGATTGAAACCAATGTAAACACACAGAAATAATTGCTGCACCCACTGCATTTCAATCAACTTACAGCACTAAAATTTGAACTTACAAGGAATCAGTCTTTGTTCTCAATTTGTCAGTGTCTTCAAGCTGATGTACTTCTCTTACTAAGGGATGGTAGTTCAGGATCTTAAAACATATCAATTCAAATTGGACCACAAAATAAGTAGATGTTTCAAAACTAGAGGATTTGTGGTACCTGCCACTAACCAGACTGCAGAACAGGCACAATGTTTCCATTAACCCTCTCTGTAGATGGAACCATCACGTGGCATCTTCTGCAAACTGGACTGTCTTTAAGATATCATTTCATGGCTGTTGCCCCCTCAGTTAATGCTGGGGGGATGAATATGTTCCAGAGAACAGTTTGTGTTCAGATGCTACACTTTCCAAAAGAAGTTTTGCACCTAATTGCCACTGATGAAACTCCTCTCTTAATTTATGGACCTTCCAAAAAGGAGGAGGGACACTGGATACTCATATCTTGGTTTTGCCTATGAAAGCTACTGTTGCACATTTTGGCAGTTTTAAAGAGAGAGAAAATAGAGACATCTCAACAGGTTGAGGCATCCTGTAAGCAAGAGATTATTTTTGCAGTTAGAGGGGCAGCAGGACAAGTGACTGATCCTAATTGCATACAGTGCTGAAACATAGTGGTTGCGCAATGGGAAGAATTGATTTGGCAACCATGGGACAGATTTTTAAGTCTATCCTTGGACTGGATAGTGTTGTTTTGTAGTCATAACTACTTGCTTTATGTGCTAAGGTTGTTGTCTACCATTTGCTTTTTACCCAGGATGTCTAAATATATTCCCATTTTTGCTCCTGTATTGATTTTTCTTGGCTGACTTGACATGCTAATTCCTAATACTGGTCAGGAAAAGCCAAGGAGATTAGAAGTTTGCTTCTGTGCAGCCAGAAGGGTAGATATATTTCTTTCTGCTTCTGTGGAGACAGTTATGCTTGGCAAAGAACAGTGAGCAATTTGTCAAAGTATCCCAAATGTGATAGATAAATGAGAAATCCCTTCTAAACTTTTCTCTAAAGTTAAGATGGGCCAAGTAAAATTACATTATTTTCTCACCTCAGAATAGGATTCCTCTGTATCCTCTTCCTCATAACTTCATTTCATTCAGCCAGCTCTGGAATGCTGGCAGTTGGTGAAGTGCTACCTATATAGTAATCACAAACACCCCAATTTACCTCTTTTTAAGAGGATAACAGACAGTAATTTAATAGCCACCCAACAGATAAATACCCGTTTCATTTGATTTTTTTGTTACACTTAGCAAAGTAGAATTCCTTTACTAGCAAAGCAAAATTACACTTAGTAAAGTAAAAACACTGTAACAGCTACACAGTTTTTCATTCCTATAATTTTGGCCTCTGAGCTCAGTGTAGGAGAACAGGAGAAAAGGAAACATCTCAAAATGCCATTGTAAATTTAGCTTATAGAAAATTCACCAGCAGGAAAAGGAAAAAAAAAAAAAAAGGACTTCATAAAAAATTACTTCATGTTGCTAAAAACTGTCATTAAACTTGTAGCCCTGATTTGACTCTAGAATGCTGGCTCTTAATGTTTTGTCCTTACAACACATGGATGTGTTTTTTGGTTTGTTTTGTTTTGGGTTTTTGTTTTGTTTTGTTTTTTGAGTTTCATAGTGCATGTTCATTTCTACTCACAAACATGTTCTTGGTGTATTTCTTATGCAAACAATCTTCAGGCAGCAAAGATGTCTGTTACATCTAAACTTGAATAATAAAGTTTTACCACCAGTTATAAATCAGATTCATGTCGTTTCTGGGGACAATATAATGTCATAGTGTCACTACACCATAGTGGGGTTGGGGAGGAAAATAATCTGGAGTTGAGCTGCTCTGGGAGCACAACAGGGCCTGACAGCATATCTGAGTAATGGCTGGTGATTATGGCTGAAAGGCAAAGGCAGGATTGCTCAAAGGGAAAGGCATGAAAAGAGAGGAGCTCCTTCAAAATACATTAGCCCTGTCACAGTCCTTCTACACTAAGGGCTCTAGATGTGATCCAAATCTCATTCAAGGTAATGACAGGATTTAGAGTAAAAGTCTATTTCAGTGGGACTTGAACTTTTTTCAGCACTCCAGCATCCTGGCCTTACATTACTGCTTTTATTTTGCTGCCCCAAAGAGGAGCAAATGCTGAAATAATTTTGAATAAGAAAGACTGATACTGAAATGTGATCAGTACCCCAGGCTTACCAGTTCTACGCCTCACACAAAGTCCATGGTGGTCTTGAAATAATCTCTGATACTCAGGACCATGGTTTCACATCTTGCCCACAACTCTTCCATGAAATCCTGCTGGCTCCCATCACACAGATTATTGACCCAATGATGACTCAAGAACAGAGAGTACCACCTACAATGCTGCCACCACCACTTCCTCCAGCAATCTTGGAGGTTTCCTCAGATCCCGAATTGGAGCACTGACCAAATCAGCTCAGTTTGGCCTTTCTGTTGGGATGAGCTAACAGCTAAGGCTAGTATGACTCCCAACCATCATTTCCATTATGCTGTAATTTCTTTTTCCATAGATTTTGTCTCACATCCGTGGTTGAGAGTTTGTTCAGTCTCATATAGAATAATGTTAAAAGTAATAAAAAATGGTAAAATCTGTTCAGGATGTTAGAGTACAAATGTTCTAGAGCTTAATTTTAAAAGGGCTGCACCAGAAAAAACTCTTCCTGGGATTCATTCTTCCAGTGAATTCAAATGTAAAACCCTATGCATTTTCAATCTCTTTAATTTCCCGAGATTAATAAAAATATTAACAATAGTAATGAAAAAAATGGCTTTTAAATGCAGGGAGAACCAGTTTTGGAGATATGAACTCTGTGCTTAAATTTTATATGTTTTGAAAAAGATGCGGCATGCAAAAGGTGGTTGATATGGACTTTGTAAGATTATATATATGTATATATGCACTCTATGTAAGAATATATATATAAACTCTATATACATATATATTCACAGAGAGAGAGAAAGTTCGTATATGTATAGAGAGTTAAAATTTAAAAATTGAATATTTTTACCTTTTTATCTTTTGCGGATAAAAAGATTTAATCCAAATTTCTGTTCTAATTATAAATCTATCCCTGACCAATGCAGTATGTCTTTAAACAGCGTTCAAAACAGTGTTTAATATTGCACGTCTGTCTCCATATACCTATATGAGCTCATAATTGTAGAAGCTGATGACCTCAAATTTTCCTTCGTGGTTCTACTATTTGTATAGTCTACTCATATTGTTAATACCTTCCTCTTATAACAGCAGCTCCACATGTAAGCAGCTCATATAAGTGCACACGAACATTGTTATGAGGTCTTAATAGGCTATTATAAGGTTTAAATTTATGCCAAGAATCTAGGGACTTTTTGTTCTAGCAGCAGTGTCCTTGATTATTTCCTATTTAGTTTTAACTACTGCCGTATCTTGACATAGGTCAGAACTCTGTTGTCCCAAGTACAGCCAGCCTGAGAATATAAAAATACAATCTGCTAGTAGCAGGTCCTGACCCTCATCCAATGAGATTTATAAATGTATGAAGTTTTTAAAAAAAAGAAAAAAAGAAGTATCAGAATAGGTGCTGATGCAGAAGAAAATGAACAGAATGAATAAGCAGTGTACTTCGTTCTGTATGGAGGGGAAGTGGGGTGCTTTCAATAGAGTACTATTTAATAGAAGAAACTACCTAGTTATCTTACAACCTTATTTATTATAAATCACAAAGAAACCTCTCTTTATAAGATTGTGTTGACAGTGGGTGGGGATATAAAATCAACAAAAACCAGAATGTCATTGGAAGAGTTCGCTGGAAGTTTGGAAGTTTAACTGTAATGGGCAATTATGCTCGACAGTTGAGACACCTGAAACCTGGTGGAGGTACAGTTTGTACTGACACCAGCTTCCTTTGATTTCCCTGAAGAGTCTGACTAATCTCTGTGTGCAGAACAAGAGTGTCAGTGGGTCCTTTCTGTAAATGAAAGTGTCTCTTGCACATCCAAAGGAATAGAAGTGTCTTTCACACACTGTGGTTACAATGTCAGTGGAACTGTCTGATTCAATTCCAAATGCTACTGTGGAATTGACAGCTTAATGGTGAGATTGATACAGTGACAGTTCTGCCACCTACCTCCAAACAGCTCCATCAGTGCTGATACAATGTCCGTGGAGTTGGCCAGAGAAGAAATGCGACCATTTAAAAGAATAGGAAAGAAATACATTTAAAAAAAGAACAAGAATTTCTGTTATGACGCTGTGTGAAAATGATGGCTTAAATTTGCCACAGAATGGCTTTAGGCCGATGCCTTTTTTTTTTTGCAAAGGTGATGCGCTGCTGTGGCCTTATTTCTGAATGAAATAATTTCTTTTATGATATGTAGTATAAAAAGCAAAGCCCCAACATAAAGGTAGATCTCACTGTAGAATTCTTTTAAGAAAACAAGACAATAAAGGAGGGTACAAATGGATTAGGAAGGCTTTTCAAGTGATCATTTCAACAAATGCATATGTACTTAGCACTTATTTTTGTAAAGAAAAAATCTTAGAAAGAAAAATGGGAATATTTTCTTTCTCTTTTAATCAACATAGAGTATTTTCCTCTCTTCTGGAATTTGATAAAACAAGAAATAGGTTTCAGAGTATGAAAGTATGAGATGTGGAAGCCTTTCAGAAAGATAAGGTGATTTTTCAAAGTTAATGTTCCCTAAGGGTGGCATTCACATTGCATACTTTGGACACCCAACTATAAATGCAAAATATGATCCTCATTTTATAGAGAGTCAGTTGAATATTCAGAGTAGGAGCTTATTAGATGTTCATAGCCGCCCACTGGAAGGGTCCAGACTGGATGATATCCAGAGATCCCTTTTAACCTAAATAATTGTATGGTTATAAATGTTCACTAACTCAGTCACTTCATGTTTCTCCCTTATGAGTGTAGTATATACAGCAGGGAGCAATTGAAGACAAAGGCCAAAAAAACCTGAAGCACATCTGTAGATGCAAATGATGGAGCATATCAAGAGCTTTCTAATACACAGGTCTTTGGGGCTAGAGCTGGATGCAAGTACAAAATACCCCATTAAACACTTGGCTCTTAACTGGAGCACAAAGACTCTGCCATCTATTTATATTTTCATAATAACTCACTGCAATATTTCCCTGTTAATTATATGTTAACCTCTACAATTAAGCATAAAATGCTGACTGCACTGACATTGCTGTCACACTTGTCAACACAACTCCTTGGAAAACTTCTATATTATCTGTAAATCAAGATGGAAATATTCCCAAGAGCTGGGTTGTGACTGAAGAGCAGTCCCTATCACATGTTGGCCAGGGCCAGCCACATGCCTCTGACCAGATCCCTGGCACAGCTGGGGAATTATCACAGAGGAGACAATTCCCAACTCTGAGGGGAAGAGGCAAGAATGAGTTGTACCCATTCCCTTGAGGATGGGTTTCCAACAGGAAGCAGCAAGCACCAGGGGCATGGGTTACATCCTGAGCCACCTGGCACACTGCTTCAGTGTATGGGGCACATTTTGGGGATCAGCAGGTTTGCAAGCAAAACTCTGTGCTGGTGTCCTAAGATCAGAACATGGCCTTGACCACTTTTGATTTACTGGTATTGTCATTGCCTCTATTGACTCATTCCCCCTGTCTGATGAGACTGGCTGGAGCAGCTTTACCCGACCTTTTGATACCTGCAATCTGCTGTATCTGTCTAGGTCAGCTTAAAGACAGAAGCATTTTTAGATTCATCTTATATTCAGGAATTGACTTTAGGAAGGGGAAATGTTTCCTGCTACTGGGTGGGTGGCAATCCTATTATTTAGCTCAGTTGTAGACAGAGGTACATAGCAGATGTCTGCACTTGACCAAATAGATCATAGCCCTATTTTCTGTTGTCCTGCATTATAAATTTTGTGGGCAAATCTTTGGTTTCTAGTAATACAAATAGAGAGACAACAACAATGAAAATTCCCATGCTTCCAGTTTCATAGCACAGAACGTGGCCATCCATTCCAAGCCATTGTAATTACTAGCACTTCTGAGACAACCCAGTTCTTCTTGCCCAGAAAAGGACAAAGATTATTTCTTTTAATACAAAATGCTTCAGTGCTATTGTGAAAACTTATTTTCTTAAAAAGGACTTGTTTCAACACATTTTAATAAGCTTTACTTAGAACTTAATAAGTTTTATTTCAGCTCTCATTCAAAGAAGTTTTTGGTTTGACAGAAGAAAAGCCCAATTTGTGTCTACATTCCACATTTAATTGAGTATTCCTGATAGCTCTTTAATGTAAACCACTTTACAAACAAACCCTAAACTACCTTAATTATTTAGTAAAAAAAATATGGGTGCAGATTTTTAACAAGTCATAGAATTCTTGTATTTGAAGATTCACTCAATGAATCTGTAATGTCACCTTCAAATTAAAACTGTAGATTTCTGGGGGTTTTTGTCATTATGCTATATCCTCTTCTCTGTGTGATAGTATATTAAAATACTTTTCATGAAAATACTCTATTAATTGTCCTACATAACTGCTGGTGAGGAGACATGGAATAGCACAGAAGAACTGCCTGAATTATTGGCACATATGAAAAGGCAGGCAGGCTTTACCCTGCTTACAGTCTAAGATGATAAAGATATTAGGCAGCAGAACATCAGAAAGCCTAAATATACAAAAAAGATAGGAATTTCAGATCAGAACATGAGGACTGGGATTAATGGAGAAAGTGTGAAATGTGTGAAATGTGTGATTATATGAAAAAAAAGCCATCCACAAAATATAATAGTGGTCAAACATGTACTTAATAAAGGTTAACTCTAACAAGTTCATAAGGCTATTTAGTGTACAAGGATAGCAAAGTTTCAGGGACTATGGGAAGTGTTGGATCTAACTGTTGCTGCACAAGACATTGTGTGACTGCTGGGAACATGCCTTGGGTAAAACAGGGCCTGAGCTCATTCTCCTGAGAGCTCATTCTCCTCGTTCTGTCTGAGACCACAATTTCAGGAACACTTCAAGCTGGAGATGCTGCCAAAAGAAGCACTCACACTCCTATCTCCTCTGCTCTGCTCTTCTACTCCTGCTCTTCTCCTTCTACTGGCACAAGTATTTTTGCCTCCCACTTGCCCCAGAAAGGTGAGTTTTGACCCCCATTAATTCCCTAATCCAGTTTCTAGCACAGTGACAAAAACACCTGTGTCAGCAGGAAGTAAGTGGTGGTAAAATGAGCAGAGAGTGATGTGAAAAAAGGCAGTATGGGGTTTTCCTTGGCAGCTAATATCAGTCAGCTAATATTCAGTGTTCAGAAACCTGTAGTCTGGAAGGCTGTACTAGTCCTGGTTTAGAGCAGATTCTCAGCTGTGCACAGCACTGAGTTTTGTTGGTCAAGGTCTATACAGAGGATGAGGAGCAAAACCTCAGCTGTAACACCCTGAAGACCTTCCTTTCCCTGTGCCAGCAGCTGTTAGAGATGCCTCTGTCCCCCAGTGGCCATGAGTTAGCTGGGACTTATTTTGCCCATACCAGTAGAAAACACAGGCAAACTGATTTTATGCATTTCTAATTTGGGCAATAGAAAGTTTACCCACTTCTTGCTCTTCATCCCAAATAACATTTGTCTATTTGTTTCTACACTGCCTTTGTACTCCATAAAGCTGAGCACTTTAGACTTCTTAGCAAAACTTGTCACTACAGAAGAGAAGACAAGGAGATAAACGGAACTGGATGGGGAAAGTTTTAAGGGTTCCTCTCTTCTTTCCCATGTTTATCAGGTAGACATTTTTTAGTTTGCAGTTTTTTCCTTTGCTTCTTGCTTTCTCCATCTCAGTCTTTCCTTTCACTCCATTCTGCCCCTTACAGCTCATCATTGATTGTGCATAATTTATCTCTACTAAAAATGCTAATTTTTGTTTGACAATGAAACACTCTCAAATATCCTCTCTGGCTTTGCCTATGGAACATCAAAACATCTGTTTTGTATCAAAGTTGCAGGCTCTCTTCAGTTGAGGGTATTCCTCTTCTGCTTGATACTTTTATAATAATTAATCCTAATTTACTAAGACAAAATTTTGTGATTGCTTATTAGACACCTGAGACTGGAACTCCTCAGCTGCTGATGCCCCAGGTGACACCAGGAGGTTGCACATATGGATGAGCCGCAAAGGGAGGGCAGGTGCTTTTTTTTGTGCAACATACTCAAAGCTCATCCTCATTCTGCATTTAGGCCTTTTAAGTAAGAATACGAAGAGTTAGACAATTGCAAAGTGCCTAACTTTATCCACCTTTCCAAAGTGATTTGCCTCTGAGAATTCTGACTCCAAACTCCCTAAACTATTTATTGCCACTGGATAGAGGATTAATCTAGGACAAGAAAAGCAGCCATATTTTACCCCCTCCCCCTGTAGAGATAACCTTTGATACAGCAGAGGAATAGCAGGGTTTTGACATCTTGTCTGGTCCAGTTTATGACTTAGCACATTTCTGCAGAGCTTTATGAGACTGTGAAATAGGAAGGTTTTACCACAGAGGCCATTACCAGCTCTCTCTACTGAGGTGGACCTCTGAGAGTGGAGCAGGGAGAGGGTTGCGGAAGGGTGGGTGGATCTGGGTGTGCACGGGGCACAGCAGAGCAGCACCCACTCAGACGAATCTGAGGATGCTGAATTTCTTTCGTCTTCCTGCTGGGCACCTTCTATTACCTGTATTATCCACTCTCATCCCATAGACTTACCCACATTGCACAACTCCACCAACACCACCCTCTGGTTTGTGAAGGACAGAAGGAAACCGGGGAACAGAGAGGAAGTAGGAACAATTAAGAGCGATAGATCCTGAATACCAAAATACCCACCACTCTGTAGTAAATTTTAAAATTGTGAGACTCCCTGATGTCCCACTGAAAGCAAAGCACAAAGGAGAGAAGGAGCTACAGTCAAGTATTACAGATCTGTAGTGCTGCTCTGCATATATTTTAAGGACATAGTCTTTAAAAATGAATATATTTTGAGACTCTAAAATAACTGACAGTTGCTTTTTCAACAGCTGAACAACCACTTTTTCTGAAAATCATACCTCTTTTTAAGGTTGTATGAGAGAAATACTTGGAAAATCTTGGCCTGGAATATTTTAAATAACTTCCAAAATTAATATAATGAATTAGAGACTGAATAAAGAAGACATGGCTAAGATGCAGCAAACACACAACATGTATCTTATGTTGTTGTATCTGTGAGTTCATACCAGTGAATCTTAAGGTGTGTGCAAGAAGGATTTATCTGTCCACCTTATAGTGAGAGAAATCACAAGGCTGATATGCTGATTTCTGCTTCTCAATTTGGATTACAACAATTTAGTGCTTATTTATAAAGTGAAAATCTCTGAAGGGATTACAGAGCTCATTCACTGGAAAGTCTTCAGGACCCCCTGAAATGTAACTTTCCATAAAACAATCTGGGTGGGGTTTCTAAAACTGATTTTAACAGAATTGAAAACCAACTTAGATATACAATGAGCCATTGAACTACTGAGATAACAGGAACGGAATATAACACCTTGATTTTTTTAATCTTTTCCAAGCCTTCCTACTTCCAGTGACTGGATACCTGCTAGAGTCATGGTCTACTCCTATTTTATTAACCAAAAGAACTGATGTAATTTATTAAATCAAGATAACTTCATGTAGATTATGGGTTTCCTTAGAGATTTCTTAAGTATTGAGTATTCTCAACCCTCTTTAATTCAGAAAGCCTGTTCAGAACACAGCATAAAGAAAACACATCTGCCAATAATGGCCAAAGAGAAGTTTGCTAGACCATAAGCTTTTACCAGAAATCAGACAGAAATTAACACTCCTCCCTTTGTTTACCTTTAATTCCTACTGGAATTAGCAATTTTCTGACTGGTTTCTCCTTTATATGTATGCCTTCCCTCTTGTTAGTTTAGGGATGAAACTAGGAATTTCCCAGCCCTTCTAATGTACTCCTCACTTCAAAAAGGCAGGATCTGAACACTCATTGTGACAATACTGCTTAAACTTATTATTATATTGGCATATAGTTATAAAAACATCTTATTTTCTCAAAATGTCATAACTGCCAGTAGAGGAATGTAAGTGCAATCGGTACTGTGATGTGAAGATACAAAGATATATGAAATTACTTAGATCAACAGAAAGAATTTGTGTTTGGTATGATGTTGCATTACTCTCTATTTAATCCAGGCAATTTTTTTGAGCTAACTTCAGAGGTAAAGGCTATATGAGTTCCTATGTATATATACATTTATTCATATACATGAATTCATTAAGGCAAATTCACTTTAACATCTGCTAGAGGACCATTATTATTCTCCAAATCTGAATAAGTATTTTCAACTTCTTTATCCTGTGTCTTGTCATATTCTTCCACCAAAAAAGAAGTTTTCTTTTTTATTATTTCTCCCTGCTTCCCACAGGATATTAATAATATTCTCCAAGTTTAGTGTCTCTAATATTCGAAGATTATCTGAGACCGAATAGGTTCATCTTCCAATCTAAATAATCTTGGTTTAGTTAATTTTTTTTCCATGGTAGCTTTCCCAGCTAACAGAATTAGATACTAATGAAAGCACTCAAAATTACCTATGCAATGCTCAATAATATATTGCTTGTCACTAAGTTTTGCAGTTCTTCAAAACTTTTAAGTACATTCTAGTTTAACCTGAAATTATGTAAACTGTAACATGATTAAACTTATATGCAACAGTCTAGGTTTTTTTGGTCAGCGTTTTAAATTACGCTGCCTGGCCTTCTTTACTGCCTGCATTTCAGTACTGCCATCTTGGGCAGACCAGCCTGAACAGTGTGCTCTGGTTTCATCTTCTGGTTCCATCAGTTAACTTTGATCTAACCATGTCATACAAAGTATTTTCCAGATGGCAAATACAATTTTCTGAGTCAGATGAATATTCAAGAAAAAATACATATGATATATGCCCCAATGAATCTTGTATGTCTGTCGCATATACAAAAGAGTGAAGCGGGAGGCTCTGCGAATTTGAGTAAATGCAGATCTTCATTTGCTGGAACATGAAATAGGCTCACCTTTTTTTCTGCATCTTATTTTTGCCAAGAGAATGATGTAAAGAAAAATGTTGCTGTAAACACAGGCTTTGCCAGGCTTCTCACTCAACACATTCTCATGTCCTTGTATGCTGGTTCAGGTAAAAATTTTAATCTATTGCTTCCAGGAAAAAAAGAAACATGTCCTAAGAATATAAAGTGTTATATTACATAATGAGACTAAAAGTGGAGTAATGCTAGATTAGGAATACAGCTAGTTGATTAAAGAGATTTTTTTTCTAGATTAGTAGAAGTTAGGTTTCCCAAAGTTTCAAAACTCAAGGAATCAAACTTCCATGAAAGATTCAAAGCTAATCTGAGAAACACCCTTTCTATATATTTTCATCAGAAAAAAAATTGGATTTGATTTCAACCGACGTAAATGCAAACCTGAGACTAAGGAATAAAGATTTCTTAACCTTGCCCATAATATCCCAATATTCTGCAGATAGACTTGGGTTATCCAGATATTTTATTGATGATAATTGTTACTTTTTAATTAAATGTCATACAATTATCTCAAACTTAGTATAACACTTTTTATACAATGAATTGACTGAATTTTATTACATGTTCAGTGGAATTAGTCATATTAACCATACGAATGTATTTTTAAAGGCTCAGAGCTTAAAGCCTTTCAAATGGCTTCAAATGGATTGTCACCACTCAGACAAGGTTTATTTTGACTATTTGGTGGGGGGGCTTATTATCTGCTAAAAAACCAGAAGACTAATGGGAAAAATGTCACCTATAGTAAATATTCGGTCAAACAAACTTCATAACGTGGATCTTTTTTTCCCTCCCTCATCTTTACCTGGATAGGAAAGTATCCTAAGGTCCCAAATACTTTATCCATTTCAGAAGCAATGTTCTGCCATAACTTTTACAAGTGTAATCATAGATAGAGTGTCTGTTCGGTCCTTCAACATCTTCCCATATAGTCTCAATTGCTAAAAAAAATCCTTCCATTTTTGAACTTCAAAATAAAACAGATTTTTCTTTTGATGTGTATTGCCTTACCGTTTCTGTGGTTTAATTTCAGTGATATGTAAGCACTAAAAGATGTGTCTAAATGGATTTGATATTGATTGAGGTGATTTGGGATGAAAGACTCAAGAGAAATGTCAAATATTGCTGTTATTCTCTTGCTATTCACTTCATTAGTGGATGAAACTAGCAAAGACTGTCTGCAGTCACCTTCTCATTTAAGACATTTGATTGTTTTCTTAGCTATTTTGAAAAAAAAGATAAATGACATCACCCTGGCTTAGCTGGAAATTGTGTAACTCTGGTTTGAGTTAAAAATATCAACCTTGTGTTTTTTTCTGGGGACATTAAGTGTTGGGAGTACCTGGGAAACTCCTATGTCTTTTAAAAAAAAGAATAAAAAAAGAAAAAATGTAGTTGGCATCACATAATCTATTATATTTCCCTATAGCACCAACTATAAATGGTTAATAAGTTACTGACTGCATCACTCTAATTATTGGTAATTTTCCTTCTCTTTTCAAAATAGCTATCGTTGATTTGTTTCTCAAAAGTGTATTTCATCTATTTATCAGCAATTTCAAAATTTCTTAGAATTTCTGTGACAAGTAATTCCAGATAGCATCTCAGCATGCTTTGTTACAAATTGTCTATCTTACTATTGCAGTTATTCTTTGACTAATATTTGTTTACTACCTACAGCATGTTCAATTCTGACAAATTAGGTAGTTTTCTGAAGTACTTCAACTCTAAAGCCAGGCACACAGAAGTGGAATTCACTGGGAACTCCAGAAGTAAGAATATCTTCTGGACAAGGGGTTTACTTGAGGAGGTAAGTGTGAGTGGCAGAAATGGGGTCTAGGATTCAGCTTTTTAAATTGTAATCAGTCTTTTTGTGAACATTATCAAAGAAACAGGGAAAAAATTTGACCCTGTTGAAGTCAAAGGCAAAACTTCAGCTGATTTCAGTACAGCTCTTTCTGCCGTACAATTTAATGGACTCAAAGGGAGAAAGAATAATATTGGAGTGATTGGAATGTGGTGGACTTCCCAGAAAATGGATCAGAGATAAGTTCATCATCTTCTGAAATATAAGAGCTGTTGACTAACTCTGGATAAAGAATACTTGACTAGGCAGGCCCTTTGATCTGGATAAGTGTACCCTCTGCCTCCACAGCAACTTCTAATCACATTTTCCACGTCTTGTAATCTAACCAAAACAATAACAGTAAATCATTGATATTCAGATATTAGGCTTGTATCACAATAGACAGGCAATTCTCCTGAAAGATCTAACTCATTTTATAGGCTGACAAGGATTTGATCGGTGCTTTTATTATGACTAATGTAGTTTCTGCATTTGAAAGAAATGGTTGTAGAAATCTTGGAAAGATTTGAAACTGCTGAATAAAAGCTCAGAGACATTTTTTTCCCTCGCCTGTTTTCAGTACTTTCTTAATCAATGATTTCCATTTGTCACTGCTAATGGCATTACCCCTGACACCTTCTCCTGTGATTTTTTATCTGCTTAAAAGCTTTCACTTCTGTTTCTCTTACTTAGCCTTCATTTTCCTTTCTGCTGACAACTTACTTTTCTTTCCTAGTCTTTTCCCTGGTTCTTCCTGGCTGTATAATTTTCAAAGCACCAAGTGTCAACACAGTAGCTCCGAAGTTCTGAGGTGGATCAGGAAGGGATCTGTCACATTTTAGCCCAGCTGTCTGTTCTCTGACAGTTGCAGTCCAGTCTTCAGCATTAGAGAAGATGCAACCAATATCAACACCTTTTCAAAGTTACTCTAAAAGACCCTGTCTTTTAAACAAGTCCTAGGATTGTCTACTGACTTTCTATTATGGCTTTCAAAAAATCATTGCCATTTAATTTATTTTTTTCTCCTCTGTTTTTATCTCATTAAGTGAAAAGTAGGTTGAAAGTATCTTGTATTTACATATTCGCTAAATGCCAATTTTTACTCCTTTGAATTTACCTTTACACTATTTGGGACTCATGTCTTAGCAATAAAATACACATTCTTACCTCTACTACAACATGTAAAAGTGAAAGAATACTGTTTTCTAAGCCAAGGCATCCCAGCATAACCTCATACTTTTACCCTGGTGAAGCTTTCTCTCAACCAAAAGATGTTTCTTTTAATTCCTATCACTGATTAATTTGTAGGTGAAGCAGCTCAGTAGCAGTATTTGTAACCAAATAAGTGGTATCTTATGCCATATGATGATTTTGTTTGAAACCAATTTTTTTTTATTATGGAGAATAAAGATTATCAGACAGAGTAAGTCAGAACAGCTTTCTCCTTAGGATTAGGAAGATTCATCAAGGATTTTATCAGAATTCTGACTTTTCTTCCGTCCACATCTACTTATCCTCTATCTGCAGATCCTAAGGTTCAGGTTGGAGACAGCTCTTGAGGGCTTCTGTGTTGTTCATGTACACTGGGATCTATTGCCCTCTACTGGGTTGAATTTCACACCTGTTTTACTTCCCATTTACTTCCCATTTACTTCCCATTCCAGTACCTAGAAAGTTTCTGTAGAGCTTGATCTGCAAATTGCTACACATGTCCTGGAAGTGTCTCCCCTTCTTGTTGAAATTAGAGGAGACCTCTGATAACTGCCAGTGAATGAATTTCTCCAGCCTCAGGTTTCAGATTATTTTGGAGATGTTGGCAACCAAAGTGTCAGTGTGTGAGGGTGATTGTGTTGAGATTGTGAAGTTCAGCGGAGAATTTCTACAGATGCATTCCTGAACGATTGTGTCTGTTTGGTCTGTATAGGCAATGAGTAGAAGATCTCTCATTGCTTTCTCAGGTTAATTTCCAGCCATCAGATGATACTGATATAGATTAAAAGTTTTTGAAGTGGTTTTAAAGTAAATCTATAATTGATCTTCAGATGCAACCTGTGCATGAGATGTTCCTCTTAGGTTGCAATCACAATCCTATTACATGAGGAGCTCAGGACTACTTGCGAAGTCCATATTAGAGACCAAGTATGTGAATTTCTCAATTCAGCAGAAAGGATTGTGAAAGATTTGTGTTTCTTCCCTACTGATATCATAGGTGATATTTAGAAGATTTAGTGTTGCGCCAGTTGCAAAGCTGTTCTGTACCCAGTTCCCTTTTCTTTAAGATAATTCCAGGATAAACTGGAGAGGACAGAGCAGTGTCTTTCCAACTGATTGCATTATGAGCTTAGTGAAACATGAAGAAAGAGAGGGAGAGGGACAGATTGGAAGTATTAATTCATATACTGTGTTGTTAAAATCTACAAGAGTTTTGAGCTCAAATAAAACCTTTTTGTGAGACAGACCTAGCCAAACTCAACTGAAGACTTCATAGGAGTGTCCAGAAGAGCATCCATTCAGAATTTTCTTTCTGAAGCCTCTAGTTCATGGCTTTTCTTGCACTGCAAAGCTTTACATATCAAAATTATATGTATCTTCCTTAGAAAAATCATTGTTATTTGAATGTTTTTGTGGTGATCTGACCTTGGCTGTTTACCACATATCCACCCAGCTATTCTCTCACTCCCCTATCTCAGGAGTATGAGGGAAGAAAATAAGATCAAAAAGCTCTTGGGTTGTGATAAACACAGGGAGGTCACTTACCATTTATCATGATGGGCAAACCAGACTTTATTTGGGGAAAATTAATTTCATTTATTGTCAATTAAAATAGATTAAGATGGGGGGAAAGAAGACAAATTAAAACAAGAAATTCTCCACAACTGCCACTCCACTTCTTTCCAGGCTCAACTTCACTCCTTAATTCATAATCATTCTCTCACCTCTCTCTCCTTCTAAGCAGTGCAGGGGGTTGGGAAATAGGAGGTTTTCAGCCAGTCCATAACTGTTTCTTCCTTCTCACAATTTTTCCATGCTCCAGTGTGGGATCTCCTTGGGCTGCAGTTCCTTCACAGAATATCCCTGTGCTCCAGCATGTGGATCTTTGCTTTACCATAGACCTCCATGGGCTTCAGAGACACGGTTGCCTCACCATGATCCGCACCACGGGCTGCAGGGGGGGGCTCTGCTCCAGCACCTGAAGCACCTCTTTCCTCTCCTTACTCACTGCTCTGGTCTCTGCAGGGCTACTTCTCACACACTTTTCACTGCCCCTCATGTGGCCGTGAACGATTTTGCCCTTTCTGAAATCTGTTTTTCCAATGGTGACACAATCTTGGCTACTGGCTCAGCAGTGTCTTGCAGCGGGTCTGTTGGAGCTGTCTGGAACTGACTGGATTGGGCTCTATCCAGTACAGTGGCCACCCCTGCCATCCCCCTCCACCACTACCTTGCTACAGACTCCCAGGATGGCTGTACGGACATCAGTTAACTGAGTCTCCCTCTGGATAGTGGCAAACCAAGCTGCCATGGCTCTTCCAGTGGCAGCACATCCTCCTGCCAGTCGCAAGTTCCATCAGGTAGAACTGTGACAGGCAAACAGGATGTTCATAGCCTTGGCTGAAGGAAGATATCAGCAGGCAGTGCCTGAAACAAACCACACAGCCCACTTTGGTACACCCAAATGTTTTAGACAATGCAGGTAGCACTAATGGCATTACTCTAGTGATTTCCTCAGGAGTTACTTTAGATTATGATGTATCACACTGATCCACATTTTCATTTAATTTAACAGCAGAAATTGACATTTGAAAATGAAAGTATTACTCTGAAGTCCAGAGTGAATGGCTGCAGGAGCTAATGATTGAATGTTTTCCAGAATGCTCTAAGAGAAATGATCATTATGTCATTTCTGCTCTTATATTATTGCTAACACAATACCTATAGTATTACCTATTTACCAAAGAACTTTGCGGACTAATCCTTGTTTCAATTAATAGGATTTGCTTCTTTACAAGTGAAACCCAGAGAACATGTTCTGTATGTTTTATCTTCCCAATATAAAATGCAGATGACCTTTCTGTAAAGCAACTGTCATCTAAGAAAAGTGGATATATAGTAGGTAAAAGACTCTGGAATACTTAGAGAACAACCATGGGAATATTTTAATTTAATTGACACATATGTATTTGTTTAAAAATTATCATACTGAGTCACACAGAGAGAGGGGGTTTAGGAATGCTTTGAAAAAAGGTCTTGAGAATTAGCAGTCTGGGACTGCAGTAGATGCAGAGCTTGGAGGTCCGAGTGTGGCATTTTAGTCTTTTACATAAGAATGATTTTGTTTCCAGAGAATAAAAAACTTGAGAGCTTATAGAGATTTGTGTTTTTTTCAAGCTTAAGGAATGTGTTTTTAGAGTGGAAGGTCATGTATTTTATGACTATGACTGAGCGTCAATGGAAAGTACAATATGGTCACAGTAACCACACAGGTGGTATCTGGTGACATGTGCTATTCTGTAAAACCTGTATTTTGAATTAGTTTTTATGGAAGTAGAGGTTTAGGATGTAAGGGAAGGATGAACTGTATTGATTAGGGTACAGTTTTGATAGTGCCCCTGTAGATACTGCATTGCCATTTCATATGATTGTGTTGCCCTCTAGAGGTCGGTACCCAAGTGAAATCTGCTAATGGGCATTTTCCTTCCTTTTGCATGGCATGCTCTGCCTTTGGAGGAAGAGGTTCTTCAGTTACATACCGTTGACACTGTAACTCAATGAATCAGTGAAGTTCATGTCTACATTCCTGTCTTCTTGACTACAAATATTGTCTTTCAGTCTATTTACTTCATTTTTTTTTTTTAATTAAGATTGTGCATATCCTTTCAGTGGTTGCGAGCCACTGAAGAAATCTACCTCAACACAGAAATCAAAGACAATTGATGAGACCAGGCCTAAAAACCCCTTCTATGAAGAAAGATGACATTTAACTTGTCCCACCAAAACGTATTTTTAGAAGAACCATCTTTGCTGTGAAAACAGTAGAAACACTGAAACTATATCTACACTGGACACTTATACTATACCAGCAAAGGTTTCATAACGTTAGACCTCAGTCATCTCTACTTTTCAGGTTAGTCCCTGAAAAAACTGCTCCATTGTCTCACCACTCTCACTGTAAAGAATTTCTTCCTTATATCTAATATAAATCTAAACCCTTTCACTTTAAGGCCATGAATGTCTGTGACAATATATTGAAAGAAATTGTCTCTCACAGATTAATTTACACTAGAGAAATTGGTTTAATGTCATTATGAGTGAATTATTGAAAAAAACCCCACCAGACTGTAAATTCTTCTTCTGGTGTGTTTTTTCTCTAACACATTCACCTACATATACCTTTTATCATAGAAATGTTCCTTCCAATATCAGGAAATTTCCTTCCAATTATTCCTGGAAATAATTCTTTCCAATATCCTGCAAATTTGTTAGTATTCTTTCATTGACTCATGGAATCAAAGAATCATTAATGTTGGAGGACATCTCTGGCTGTCTCTAATCCAACCCTGCTGCTCAAAACAGGAGCAACTACAGCAGAGTCTTGTCTAGTCATCTATTGGTAGAAAACAATTATTGTTAGCAAAATAGAAATTTCCAAACTGAATCAATTTAACATCAATCTAGTCTAGTAGTCTGTTTCTTGCAATTACTGGCTGCTTGAAAGTACTTACTGAATACAAAAAGTCTATTTATCATATGAAAAATCTGTAAACTTTAGAGGCTATCTTAAACCATGAATAATGTTTGGTTGGTTGGATATGAAATAATGTTTACTATCAGTTAATGCCAGATTTCATATTAGTTATGACTGTTCTACCAGACATTAGTCTTGTTATTAATTTAAGTTATATCTAAGTTTTATACACATGCACACACATATATACAGCAATATAATCACAGCTTAGTGATCTCTAGCAGGAAAAAGTACTTCAGCGATTCTTTCTGAACATACACTTTTCTAATTTTATGTAGTAATCCTGTGGAAGAAATAGAAGGACTGAAGAACAGAAGACTATTGTTTCTTTTACACATTTTTCATTGTTATGTGTAATGTTGTTAAATCCCCTTTAACTGTGCAGGCAATACTACATCATTATATTGACACAATCTTCTTTATATATTTAATCGTACCACATATGCCATGCAATCTAAAATATTTGTTTTTCTGATCAGAACTGCACACAGTCTATGATTTTGCTTTGATGCCCTTTTTTCACATATGGGTGACTTTGACCCATGTCAGGTGGATAGACAGTCCGTTGGCTTGTTGCCTCATTAATTTATTTTTATGGCCAGAGTGCATCACCTTGCATTTATCAGTATTGATTTTCATTTGCCTGTACATGTGGTTTCTTTGTCTCACTGGAGTTTTTCAGTGTCTACCCCAGTGTCTACTCCAGACTAGTCTACATAATTATGTGAATATCTTGTTACTTAAAGTTCCTAAACTATCAGGAAAGACAACAGCCTGTTCTATATTTGTGAGACAGATATCTTCTGAAGTCTATAGGCCAATTATTAGACCATATTAACTTGCATGACATCTCTGAAGTTAATGTAATTTGGCCAAAAAATTTATACCAGCTGAGTATCTTCTAAGTCTCATGCAGTGACTAGCATTATTAACACAATTTTAGTGCCTATATTCACATTTTCAGTGGTATAAACCTGTTTCCTTTTCAGACTTTTAAAGTAATATAACTAAAGACAGTTGTTGATGTTCACTGGAAAAAAATGGAAATGTTGGTAGATTGCAAATGACACATATTGGTTTGACATTTCAGACCAATTCCATCCGGAAATAATACTATATTACTGAAGATTAATGTGAAGTGTGTGATTTTGGCACCAGAAATATCAATGTATAAGACCAATTAGAGATAAAAGAAGTCATGAAACTTGTTTACACAGCTGGACTTTCAGTCCCAGACTGATCTCTTCCTTTCATGTTTGTTTTTTTTTTTTTTTTTTTTTTTTTTTTTTTTTTTTTTTTTTTTTTTCTTTTTTGTTTTTCTTTCTTTTCAGGGTCTGAAATTTAAAGGCACAGAATAGAATATTTTTGAAAGTCATTTGCCATTATATTAGCTTTATTTTTTCTCTGGAGTGTTCAGTGTCCTAATGCACTGTTATAAAATCCTATGAGTGCTTTTGGCTAACAGATACGATAACTTCAGACAGATTATACAGCAAAGAAGTACATTCCTACAGGAAGTATAAAATTCAGAGCAAAATTTTGCTGCAGGTAATGTTTAGCTGCCCTCATTCTTTGGACTCTGTAGTGTGACTTGGGAAGCTCAGATTTGGCCTTAGCTGTAATTGCTATTTAAAGATGCTATGCAAAAATGGAACTGCTTCAACAACAGTTGATGGGCAAACCACACATTTCACTGCCATGGGACCAGAGTCTAAGCTCCTTTAAAAGTGCTAAAACATATGATTTTAAATCCTTGCTCTAAATAGTAAACAAATTTTTAGTATCATGAAATATTCAGAGGCATCATTGACATTTCATCAGTCAGATACTCCAGCTGTCAGCAATAAGACAAAGAGACGCCTTTTCACTAACAACCTATCTTTAAATATGATTGAATTCTGAAACAACCTGTGTTTTCAAGGTTGAACTTCAGGTCGGTTCACTGAAGGTAGCCTACCAGATTTCTTAGAAATAAACTGACTGAAGTGTGGCTCCAGGATTTTTGCATCTCTGCAGTGCATTAACTGGACAGGTATGCTTTTTCTGTCCTTGCTCTTTTATCTCTGGAACAATTGGTACTATCAGAAACAGGGCTCTGGATAGGATTGACCTTCAGCCTAAATCAACCCATTCCTGTATCGGCTCCTGACTTTTCACTTTTGCAGTAAAGAATCAAGTACTTATTTTCCTTCAGATTTTTTTTTTTTTCCATGAGGCAAGAGATGGTCCCAAAGATACCAGTGATATTTGAGCACTCATCATTTCAGACAAGAGCCATCAGTGTGTCAGAAGTTGGCCAGGCATTGTGCAAGTCTTGGCATGGGAAAAAAAAAAGACCAAGGCAAAGGGAAAATATTATTTTGGAGCTTTCTATCAGATAAAATAACTGCACAGTGAGCAACTCATTGCTTCTTTCCTCTACTAAAGCAAATTTGTTTATGAAGCTGGACCTATATCCTATACTTCCTTGTACATGCCCCAGGAGAAATGACAGGATTTCACTTTGGGTAATAAGGGTTCCCCTCATTATTCAAGTCATGTCGGCTTGTGTTCATGTAGACTGTGTAATTCACAGACTGACTGTTGGGATATAATTTCTGTGTGGTTGTATGGCTACATTAGTAGAAGGGATGAAGTCCACACAGCAGGCCACATCTCCTTTGTTATATGGCACTGGAGTATATGTGGAACTGATGATGTGTGACATCTCTGAGATGTTGTAGTACATCTTCTTCTAGCAGTTCTTCCCACCACTAACATTATTATGCCTGAATGTAAATTTTAGCTTGCTAGACTTCAGGCTATTGATACTTGAGCATGTTCTTGAAAGAGATATTTTTCTAAAAAAAAAATAAAAAAAAAATAAAGAATCCATGTGCCACATACATACAGATGTCAAATTATCACTCTAGGTGTACCAACAGGCTCTGCAGCCTCCATCCCTAGTCGTCCTCCTGGATTGCCTGTGCTCAAGGCCAGATCTCACACAAAGCATACATGGATGCATGACAACTATGAGATGCTTTTTTAGGCCCACTCTGCTCAATAACAGCATTTGAGCTCCCTCGTTTTTGCCTGGGCTATACCACAGGATGCCCATACCTGGTCATGTCCTTCACTGGTTCCAACCCTTAACTGATGTCCTGCTGGACGTGGGATTTGCCTGGTCCCTCTGGACATGCACACAGTCTGGAGAGTGGCTGACCTTTGCTACTGGTAATGGACCTGCTCTGCAGGACAAGGTACACACTCACTGCCTTCTGTGGTTCCAGGCTGCCCTTACCACCAGGTTGCTCTTACTGCTCCAGGCAGCACACCTTTCTCTCTCTGATATCTGGGCACCCACATGCTAAAATATGATTTCATCACTTGGTGTTTAGATAGAGTTAACATTTCTGATTCTTGTAGTCCATGAAATTAGTCTGTGAAATTATGTTTATCACACCTGATGATTTTCCCCCCCTACACACGGATAGTCTATTATTCTCTTTTGGCTATACTATATCTTACTTTTAAGGAAAAATTGCTTTGCCCATGTAGATCTTATGTAGCTGGCTGTTGAACATTTTGGCAAGTATATTTCATTTTCTGCATCTTTCTTCAATGTCGAATATTGCTTCATGTGCTTCATTTTAGAGGCTCTCAGCATTGAATTTCTCCTGTCTTTCCATAATTCTTTACTTTATATCTTGTGTTCTGAATTTCCTATAATATTCACCATGTCTCAGTAACAGTGTGTGGGCTTTGACTTGAACTGATTTTCTTCCTTTGCTATCCAAATTTGAATTGTTTTTTACATACTTAATTTTGGATCTTTCAATACCCTCTCTCTAAGTGCTCTGTTCCAGATCCCATTCAGTGTTGTGCATCTTATCAAGGGCTCCACCCCCTAAAACTGGGGCTTGGCTGAAGTCACTTCTCTTTTTTTTTATCTTCTTCTAGTATCTTCTGTTTAAAATCATGTTACTCATATATTCTATTTTTTTTTGGAGTGGGGTTCTTAAATGCCTGCATTACAGCTTCAGTGTTAGCCTAGTCTGGCTGAGTTGACTAAAACTATTAAAAACCTCAAGTGCTTCAGAACAAGCTATCATCAAATATAAAGCTTCCTCTTGACTTTTTTTTTTTCCCTGTCCATTTTGGTTTCTATTTGTTGCAGACACCAGCTGAAGCACTGTGGTTAAACTTCTCTGATTCTCCTCCACATTTCTAAAGTGTTTCAGGTCTGGTGGGGTTTTAATCTGCTTGATTTTTCTGCTCAGGGTAGAGTTTTAGCTCTTTTGGGCTGCTGTTCAAATAAAGGAGTCTGACACTTGGGGGCAAAGCTCTCATCTAATCACTTCAACTGGCCTCTGCTCAGAGTCAAACAGCCCTTTCAAGCTTTTCTCAAAGGTAGTACTCTACAGTGGTGACACGAGATTGGGTCAGCAACATTCCCAATCCCTAACAGAGAGTGGTGTTTTGTGATGCAGTAACATATGTGTGAAGTGTAGCAAAGGACCTAAAGTGTCTGATGATCAGACTGTCTGTGTCTGTGTGGGTAGGCTGGTGATGTGTGAAAAGTCAATACAAGCCTATTCTTTCTGAACACATCTTGGGTAGAGGGAAGAACAACTGTCATATGTAATCTAGTTGGAGAGTGGACCTAAGGGAAACCAAAGAGGATACTATAAAGGTGTTACTGTACTTAGAGCAAGCAGGTAGATGCCAGAGCCTGGAGGCAAAGCCCTGTCTGGTGAGATTTTTGTGGATGCTTATTTAGGGTTCTGGCTTCATCCCACTAAAAGGCCATGATGGGTCAAAAACGTATCTTCCTGGAGCAGAAGTAGACCAGTGCTATTGGAAAACCCAAACTGTATTGCTCTGTAATCAAAGAGACTGAATGCCAGTACAGACCTCTGTATTCTCCATAACTGCCTGAAGGGCTGTTCCATCCAAATGTACTTTCACATTCAAACTCAGCTCCCCATCCATGTACAAATTAATTGGAGTGAAGGACAGAAATCACAGTGCCCTGCCTTCCCAGAAACTAGTGGTAAATCCTTTTCATATTATTATTTTAAATCATTCCTTTTATTGATTTTTTCCCTTTTTATCTATTCAATAATTAAACATATTTTGTTTAAAGAAAAAAAATCTGATCTAACTATACTGATTTTTGGACCCTGCATTAAAAAAGTAGTGTAGTTCTAGAATTTGTCTGATTTACTCATTTCTGCATAAACTACTGCCATAGATGACCTTTCCTCATCATGTGCCTTTGGGGATGTGTTCCAAGCATATTTTCTAACAGCTTCACCAACAATAATAGCAGCATTCAGGCATCAGTTAGCAGTTCTACAATGTAATGTTTTCCATCTTCAAAGCACTTTACAGACATTACTGAATTAATAATTGAGCATCAGATACTGAGCAGACATAAATCTAAGGCATTTGTGGATCTCGATGGAATCGTGTTCAGTATAAAATAATTCTGAAAAACACTGAAATCCTGGTCATTTGCATGATCGCGAAAAGAAGAGGTAAATAGATCAACACAACAGATGCTCTGTGCTGGTTAAAATGCAGGAGTTTCTCAAACTTGTGGGTGAATTTCAAACAGAAACACAGTAATATCTCACCACACACTGGTACATCTCCAAGTAGAAATTTTATTTGGTTAGAAGTTTAAACATAAGATATGAAATACTTAGACTCCCTGGAACGTGGGTTGAATCCCAGCAGGATTGACTCAGCTCTTGATCCTGCAATGCAGAGAAACTGAATTATAATAATTTTCCTCTATGTGACCTGGATGAGACAATGCAAATAAAGGTTCTCTCTGCTTGATGTAGAAAGAAACCTCACCAGTAGGAACCACACAGATAGATATATTAAGAGGCACAGTTTCAGAGTCACCTTTTCTAGCCTTTATTTTTTGGCAGGAACAAACCTGCAAATGCAGATTAGCTGAGACTACTGTTTTGCACACAGACTCAAAGGGCTGGAAAGAATCCGGAGGGCTTGTGTAGTCCATCTTCTAGTGCCAAAGCTGCATAAGCACTGCTCATGCCATTGCTGTCTGATGCTTGTCTAAATGGCTCTTTGAGTTTGCCAGAATATCATCCTTCTCAAATAATCCATCGTTGTGATTCACTGTCCCAAGTGTTAAAAACTTCTGCCGAGAGTCTAGCAGAAGTTGTCTTTGCTGCAGTTTAATCTTTTTTTCTTTTTATTCTCCTGTCTTAGACTCCACCTCTGTGGAGACTGCTCCCTTCTTTGCATATTTAAAGATAATTCTCATGCCTCCTTCATATCCTCTTCCTTCAGATTTGGCTGTTTTCCCATGGAGGGTTCTTGAAACTCAGATACTGTGTCAGAAAAAAATAGCAGTGGGTAGTAGGAGCTTACTCTAAACTCATAATAAAAAGTCCTGCTGCTCCAGAAGCAGTCTAGGAAGGAAGTGTGATTCATGATGACCCTATTTCTTCTTGAGCTTCCAGCTGTTCTCCCCACACCCTCCTGTACTTGCAGTTTGCAGCTGTACTCAAAGGCTCTTCCTGCCTCCACATGCTGCTGCCAGGCATCTTGCACCTTCTGCCTTGTACAAATAAAGGAAAACGTATGATTTTAATCATATTCAGTTATATTCTAATTTGAGGATGACTGTGTCTTGATGTCATGATGACTATTTGAGGATGACTGTGACTTTTGAAACCATTTTGCATTCAGCTGTATTAAAAGTTGGGGCATTTATTTGGTTTTATTTTTCCTCCTTTTTTTTCTTTAAACTGATATTGGATTTTATTGAGTGCCAATACCAATATAGACCTTGGTAGGGAGTAGATCTCGCATCATTAAAAAAGTGTTTCACACCCACATGTAAGTAATTTCTTTTAAAATGAATGTTGAGAATATATTTCTCCCCCCGCTCCACTCCTACACAATGAGCAAAAAGTCCACAAGGCATTTGATGACTTTTTAGTGTAATTCCCATAGGTTTGTTCAGAACACCGAAACTTTGAGGGGAAAACAAACCCTATGTTTTTTAAGTCTCTGTCCAGGAATTGAAAAAGGACATCAGGGGTTATTTTAATATTTTTTTTAAAGGAATAAATCTTTAGCATGTGACAGTTTTAAAAATATGAAGGAAGAAGCTAAACAGAGTAGCTGGCAAATTTCTGGTGAGTATTACACTTAAAGTGTTTACTGTTTTCCTCTCATCAATCCCGAGTCAGATGTCAAATTTCCTGCCAGCTCCTGGGGGACAGACTCTACAGCAGCTAAGGTTGCACACCAAGGGATAAATCCTGAATACTTGATGTGACCAAAGCTGGAAACAGGAGAGCTTGCAATACTTTGTAATAAAAGCAGCTGCAAAGACAGAGAGGCTTCATAGGTATCTTGTGCTCAGTCTGCCTTGCATGGTAAGAAAAACCATGAAGAGTGTTGGGTCCTAAGAAGGGTCCAGACTTGGAAGCTGATGGTACCTGTTGGTCAAGCCACTGAGCACTTGATGCTTCTTACACTCTTGGATCAGAGGGCCACAACGTTTGGGCAGGTCAAGTTTCCTGCTCCAATCTCCAAGGGTTTGTTATCCTTGTATTCTTGTTTATTATTTATCATATAGGAGTCAATTTCCCCAAATGCCCTGGAAATAGAGGATGGCTTGGCATCCTCTGCCAACAGCAAGCTAACAAAAGCTACAGAGAGAAGAAGTAGGCAAAGCCCGTTTTGGATTCAGGCAGATTTCCATGCTTGTTCACATAATTTTTTTCCAAGTTGTTTTTCTTTTCTTTCTTTTTTCCCTCCTCATAACAGTTGGAGCTAAAAATACATGGGGTTGGGGGTTCTTTCTTTGTTAGAAAAAAAGAGAAAAGAAATTAAAGTAAACTGGAGAATCAATGTATTGTAACCCAGAGCTACCTACTCATTTTTCATAGTACTCGATCTAATAATCTTAGTCACCATTAATCTAAACTTTCTAAGACATATAAAAGTGAACTTAGTAAACTTTTATTTTAATTATACATCCATTAGGTTTTCATATCTTATTTAGTTGTTAAGAAAGTGTATCCCAATAAAAGAAATATATAAAAATGCATAAACTATGTAAAACTGAAGTTTTTTTCCCTCAAGGAAAAATCAAGGATTAAACAACTTTGTGTCAAACAAAATAAAATCTACAAACTGATATTACTGCACAGTTTGGGGAGAAATTCAATGCATGTAATCTGCCATAGTTGGTATCCTAAATAACGGGGGAAATAGTAGACACCAATTGCAGTTCCTCTCTGCATGGTACATTTCCACTCACAGAGACAGCTTCTAAAAATGGCAGAACAACTTCCTCACCTCAGCATTAACAATAGAGCATCTGGAAAATACTTGGAGATTGTATCCCAGTTGGTGGGAATGAAGTGATTATAGACCAGATAGATGGTTTGGATGTTTTCAATCTTTGGAGTAGTCTGGAACATAAAGGGTGAAAAAAAACCAACCAAACAAATTAAACCCAAAGGAAAAAGATGCAGAAGTTTTAACTTTAAAACTTAGCAAGTAATCCTTATAAAACCCAGCAGTGTCAGATACTCTTGCCTGCCCTAACAAGAGTAACATATACATAATGTAGGATCTATTGCAGCAAATGTATTTTGAGTAAAATAGGACATTGAGACAAATTTCCATTTGACATGCTGTTGCTAGAATCAGCTTTTCGGTTCATTGATCTAACCATGCCCTGTCGGTGTTTGCTGCCTCTCCCTGGTTGTCTCTTCTCCACTGCATCCTCTTCAGCCCCTTTCTCTTTTTCAGGCCCTAAGCGTTTAGTGTCACACTATCACATTTGCTGATTTATCAAGGTTCAATCTTTGCTCTATCAGAAGTGGCAGCCACAATTACCCACTTATCTCTTCCTTCCTCAGGCGCAAAATCCCTTCTTAAGCTTTTTCTGTACTGTGTCTGCAAATTTTCTCCATCTAGCACTGGCTAAACAACTGGTTGAAAAAACAATACTCCACACCTGGTTAATGACATTGTAGAAAGCCTACCTGCCTCTGTCTTCCATCAGTTTCATATGCCATCTAAATTACGGGCTATTTGGGAGGAGGGACTGTCTAAATGACTTATCCTCAGAGTGTTTACCATGCTGGACACCGGTTCTTGATAGAGCTTCCTTGGAAATCACAAAGCTACAAAATACAGATCTGCAAGTCAGACATTATTTTGGCTTTCTGAGGATATGCACATGTCTGTACTTAACATAGAAGAGAAAATTAATTTTCATTCTAAAAATATGACTTCCTCTACATGAGATGCATGTGTGTCAGATTTTTTTTATATATGTGTTTGATACATTGTGTTTTGGATATTAACTTTAAAGACAACATACTATTGAGGTATCCATTTTTAAATTTAAATTATTAATATATTTAAATGGCATAACAGCAAGTAACTTTCCTACCAGTCTGCTTTATAGTGCCTTTTTCAAACTCATTCTCCATTTTTCAAATTTTCTGTAAATATTAATGAGTAATCACATATCATTCTGGATTTATTATAGTAGTAGGAATGCAGAGTAGACTACTCAGCTACTACACAAGCAGGTTATTCAACACAGGTCTGTATGGACAGTAAAGCTATATCTCACATCTCCTTGCTGTAACATTGATCAGTGGTACAGAGAGCAGTACAAGACACTTTTCAGTCCAGTATTACAGATTCTTTTTGCATTTCACTGTATAAGTGGAGGCCAAAGTGTGAGCTTTCTGCATGCTCTACTGACTGGATATGGGCCTTTCATGAAGAAAATTGAACATGTAGAATAAATAAAAAAGTTTAAACGCACCAGAATCCATGTCAGATTCAGTCAGGAAACAAACTTCTGAGGAAAAAAAAAAAGATTCCAATTCAAAGACTGCAAAAATTACTTTTCTCATACTTTTGCTTATAGTGACCTAAAAGAAATGTCTTTCATGTTTCTTTCATCTCTCTATTGCTAAAGTAAAATACATCTTGCAGTATTTTCTCAGATAAAGTTGTCTTTATATTCAACATCCCAATTGGCAAATATTTTATCCTCCTACCATAATTAATTAAAAAAAACAAAAAATCATGGTTTTTGCAATTTGCAGTGGTTTTTTCTTTTCCAGTTTACTAGTAGTGGTCCAATTTATGTTTAGTCATCTTAATTTCAAGCCTTTCTAACAAGGAAAACTTTTCATACTTTCTTATTTACCAAACAGAAAAAAATGATTATTATTTATTCAAGTTTGCAGTATCTTTTTCAGACTTCTCCACACTGAAGTTTCATATAGGTTCATAAAGTACTAAATCAATTCTTTTTAAGAGAGTAGTTTAATAAACTACTCTCTTAAATTATCAATTTAATTTATCAATTAATTTATTTTAATTAATTTATCAAATCTTTTTAAGAGAATAGTATAAATATCAAACTATATATTCCACAATTTCCTCTATTGTCTTTGAAAATCAAATCTTGAAACATAAATATTGTAGAAATACGTGCAAGAATAAAAAAATATGTTTTTTTTTCTTTTGATTTCAATACCCTTTGCAGCAAACTTATATTATTACATTTATGAATTAAAAAATAGTAAAAATCTATGTGGACAAGATAATTTTCCAGCTTTGACATTAATCTGGAATCTAAATTAGAATTTAAAGTGAATGAAATCAAAGTCCATATCTATTTGCTGTTCTCTTGAGGTCAATTTTAAATGATACATATTAGATGGTCTACATTTATTATTTATTATATATATAATATTTTCTGTATTACTTCTCAAATTTATAGTATTACCTATTGATTTTAAAGGAGTTGAATCAGTGTTTTATATTGTAAGCTACTTGTAGTACTGAATTTTATTGTTGCAAATTACAGATAACTTAATACATAAGAACTGCAATATTAATATATTTTATATATATAAATTCAGATGAACATATAATGAGACTTTTGCAGCAGCAAAGGAGGAGATGACTTAGCAACTTTTACTATAAGCAATATTGTATTTAATTTTTTTTTAAATTATTTTTGAAAATGTACATGGAATTGAAGAGCAGGGAAATAGGAATTTAATTTAAAATAATATAATTTTAATTATAAAGTTTTACAACAATTTGCATGAAAAAGTGAAAAGTTAAAAAATTCATTTTGATTTTTAGTCACTTTCAGCCTGATAGGAGTGCTCGTTTCCTTGATAGATAGACAATAAAAACAATTACCACAGTTTGCAAAGACATGTTCCTTTTGAAATTTTCTTGTTTATTTCTCCAGGTTAGTTTTAGAGCAATGTGGCCTTTGATTTTTGCACAACAGAGTCAGAGCCTTTGCTTTTCTGAACTTGTATTTGCAAGCGGGAAAAGTAGATCAGAGGTGCTTCCCAGTAATTTCCTTCCCACTATGAGACTGACTAGAACAATCCTCTTTTCTTTTTCAAGAAAATCCAACTTACCAGCTAACAATAACCCTCACATGACATGTGTCACTTAAAAGGGAAGATTTCCTTGAACCCTTTATATTTGATCTATCTATCAGTGCCTCAGGAAAGATGAGTCCCTTGTGCCCTGTCAGTGCCCTGTTATGGGGAACCCACTGAACCACCCCCTGGATCAGAGGCTGGTTTGACTGACCTGTTCAGGGACACAAGCCAACAGCACCCCCATTCTTAATTGGTATATTATCACTTTTTCAATTGTGCTGCCAGGCCCTGCTAACCTCCTTGAAGGAATCACACTAAACAGTTTATGGAATAAAACACTTTATTGACAAACACACTGATAATAGAATACTGGTGACAGGTTAAGGTTCGGAGAGAGCTGTTGATAATATACTGAATGCAAAAATGAATTTGAAGTGGTATACAGTCAAGCTGTAATTACCAGTAAGAGCTAGCTTGAAATAATTATTTAGTGCACATAGAATAAGGTTCTTACCCAATAGGAATCCCTATGGTGGAGAAGGCAGATTCAGCCTGTTGATCAATCCCAGAAGTTATGATGAAGTCTTCTCGACCTCCCTAACCATGTAAGCTATATTTATATTATTTTCTTTGAGGGAGGGGAAAAGGTAAAGTTGCAGTAGATGTCATTTTGTGTTTAGGTGGATTTTGAGTGATTGTACCACTCTATCCTGTTTCATGTTCCCCTTAGAGCAGTACACCAATCTCCCTCAGTGTCCCTGCTCCTAAGGTAGCCTAAGGTGGCCAGACAGTTTGGCTCTGGTGAAATATCACCAATTCATGCATGCTGAATTCAGTTCTTGCTGAACTTTATTTTTTTATTTTCTCCCCACAACAGGAGAGCAAATCTACAGAATATCATGAAACCCCTCTTGGGGCATTTTGGGGGTTTTAGGCTTAAAGGCTGTTGTTTTGCTCTTGGGTTTTGTTCTTTTTACTCTAAGGAGGAACACAGGAAACAACAGCAATCTCAACTTGTTTTCTGTTTGAGACTCTTCCAGTCTGTTTTTTTTTTTTTCTTTAGAATGTCAGTAGAAGTATAAAAGTAAGAATCTTTCCCTAATTAATTGCTTGCTGGGCAAGTTTTTAAAATAATTGCTTAGATCGAATTCAAACTTGTATTGACATTTTTTGTCAAGATTACAAGGAGAAATTAGCTTTTCTGCATGAAATAGAAGCAGGACTTGAGTCACTGTTCTTGCTACTTGGGTTGCTTCCAGGTATCAACAATTTTGTGCAGTTTTGCTTTGAGTTTTCTGATGGGTAACATGAGAATTGAGTAGTCTCACTAGAGCCTTACCTACTAACTTCAAGATTCAAGCCTATGGAAAGTTGGACAACATATTGGTGACTCCAGAAAGATCTGGAAACTGAGCTTCTCTTAAAATTACTGTACAATTTAAGAATGCCTAACTGTGATTGCTCTCCTTGCACAGAAACAGAACCTGTAAGTCCTCTCCCAATGCCATGTGGGCTTGAAGAACACTATCACAGTTTTAATGTTTTAATGCTGGTTAAAGTGAGATGTCCTAGAAATCGGAAAGATAAAGTTGGTTTTACCCAGCCCACAAGTCCACTGACTTTACTATAAATATGGTAAATCAGACTATGACATTAACAAAATGCAATGAAGAAGGTGTTTTCTTCCAAAGAGCAGTTGAAGGAAATGAAATACATACTCTTGTAACTCCAATAACTATAAGCAACTTAATGAAAGAATTTGTGCAGGAAATTAGGAGATCCATAAAAAGAATTTGTAATATCAAATTAAGGGTAGCAACAGAGTCAGGCAATCCTAGTTCAGCTGTCTAATTATGTGGGTAAGTGAACCTATCCAGTTAATTTAGAGAGACAGATCTTTTTCAGAAGGCTCTTTAAAGCAAGAATCTTATGTTTTTGAGTCATTCTCAAATGGAGTCTGTTCTCCATTGCCTGTAATGGGAAATTAAGGCTTCTAGATGACCAAGTGCCTAAAACTGTATGAAGTAAGTATCCTAAGGAGAAGAAATAACCTGAAAACTTCAACTCTGATGGATTCATTTCAATAGAATACATTACTGTTTAACATATTATGATGATTTGTTCAGGGTATGATGATAGATGGAAAACTGAAATTGCAGTATGTATTTACAAAAGACTGATTGACGCAGCCCTTGGTACGATAAGACACCATTGAGAAATTCTGAGGTTCTAAAACATTTGGAATTCAGTATAACACTCAGTACAATACTTCGTGACAACTTAGGCACTAACCTTGAAAAAAAATCAGCAAACACAGGCCCAAAGCTGATCCTTTAAGAACTCAGTAACCACCATCTCTTTAGATGGTTTCTTGATCTGTCTTCCTTTAGCAAGTTATTTTCCCAGCTTATAACTTCAATAGTCTCCTGCTGGGTGTAGCATCAGAAATCTGGCAGAATATTCCTTAGATTTCTAATTCAGTTTTATATAGACTGTATCCTGTCACTGACAGCCGTGTAAATCAGATGTAACTCTAATGAAATCAGCAATCCAACAATGGCTTAAAACATGTGTGAGAGGAGAATCAGATCCCCTCCCGCTCCCTCCTTCCCAAGTGTCAGCTAAATAAGCTTTCAGGCTTTTGAAATAAATTCAAAGTTCAAATGTTGTGAGAGCTGACAGTGCCAAGATCCTATAGAACACATCTGCCCTTCATTGTGTCTGTTCAGCATTCATCTGAAGGCAGAATTTAGTTTCTATACTGAACTGGGACAAACCTACAACACTTATTAGTATCTTTGGGCACTGGAAATTCATAATGAAACTGTCAGCATAATCTAAATTATGAGATAGATAATTTATCTGCTGTAACACTGAATTAAGAGTGTTCTCCCCAGTGCTCAGAATAATTCTCTGCTTTATATACTTGTCTAAATGCTGACCACATGTTGGGCAATGTGTTTGTAGCATTTGCCCCAGTGTTTGATTTTTGAACTGGCATGCATTCACCACTCCAAGTAAAATAATCCAGGGGAAAAGCACAAAATGCCCATTAAAGAAAACAATTTCAATAACAAGCTGAGCCCCTCGGGGACTGAGCTATTATAAAAAGCAATCAGAAACTTGGAGGGTGGGATTTTGTGCTTTTATTTGTATTTAAGACATCTACAAGGCCAAAACACAAAGCCAAAAAATGGGGAATTTGGTTAAAAACCTGAAGAAAGAGAATTCATTTCTTTGTTAAGTTAACAACTACTGTAGATTAGAAAATGAGCTCTTACCAAAACTACCAAGTATAGAAAAATATTCCTTTGTTCTAGAAATCCCTCTGGGATGACATTCTTTACATATGTTAATTTCTGTTAAGTTATATGATGTTCCACTAATGAATGGAAGAAAAATGGTTAGATGACAATGAGAAAGTAAGCCAGCCGGGAATCTTTCATTATTTAGAGCTGTGCTTGACAAGCTGGTCAGCATTTCCATTAAAGCTTGCTATTTTCAGGGGTTTATGCTCAGCTGCAAACATTTTCCTCCAAGTGACTATTTAGGGTTTCAGTGTGAGCACAGTCTGATTTTACTGATTATGACTGAAAGAACAGTGATGGAAAAAGAAGAAATGGTTAAATTTTTTTGAGTTTGTGTTATTTAGTTGCATAGTGTTGCAAGATGTAAATTCTTAACTGAAATGCAAAAAGCATAGTCTGAACCTGGACCTCTAAGAGCAATGTTCACCTTGTAGATGAATTACATTGAAGTTAATTTTTCTGGCAATGTCTGTGGCACAGGCTTTGTGAGTTGTTTGGGACAAGATTGTTGTCCTCTCTGTGTTTGCTTCTAATTTTTAACTATTGCACTGTGGTATAATTATGTCTTTTCATTCCCCCCTTCTTCTTCCATTTCTCCTTCCGCTTCTACCTTTTTACCAGCTTACCAATTAAAAAGGCTTGATATCCAGTGGAAATGATCAGAAACCTTGCCTTTCAACAGTCTGCAATGCAATGTTTTGTAGTCTCTTGTGAATGGTGAATCTGTCCAATTTTTGGACTACCTTTTTCTATGGTAAAAATGCATTTTTAAAACCAGATTCCATCCTGTTGCAATTCTGCAATTCTTTTTCTTTCAGATGTCTAAGGCCTGTTTGTCTTGCTGTTGAATAGTTTTGCAATGTGCTTAGACTTGCCTTGTGAATGAATCTTCATTCCAACCATTCTTTTTAAAGGGTCTTTGCAGAATCCAGTTTTCCAGATAGTCATAAAAATTATATAAATATCATCTTACTGACCATATTTTGTCAAGTGTAATACTTAATTGCCCTGAAGCAATCCTAAACCCACAAAAATACTTAGGAAAACTAGTTCACCTATTTGATTTAATTCAACAACATAACTACCTGATATCAGGCTTTTCATACTGAATAGCATGAAAATTATCAAGGAGATGTTCAGAGCAGAAATCTAACTAAAACGCTTAAACTTCCCTCCTATAGGAGTGTTTCCTTCAACTGATTACAGTGAGTGTTTAGGTAGGATAATATGTATTATACATACCTGAAGATAAGGGCTGCAAATACCTCTGTAATTTCTTTTCCTAGAAAGAGACAAATCTGTGTACCTTCTTTATACTCTTGGTTAAAGAATGACTAATAGATTTGATTCATTCTTTTCCCCTAAAATGGGACACCAGAAAATAAATTAATCTTTGTGTAAAGGAATGCATTTTTTCCTGTGTATATTGTTGAACCATTAAGAAAAACTATCTACACAATACCCTGTTCAAATTGTCCAAGATCCATGAATGAAATAATTCCTGCTGTGTCTGTTGACCTTATCCTGCTATTCATTTGGTCTGGTGGCTGTTGAAAGGTCAGAAGAAATGGTAAGACGATGAGCTGTCTGGTGTATCTGTTTTTTTTCTTTTCCGGCTGTCACATTCCATTTCATTTTCATTGAGGTTTGTATTTTTCATTATAATTACTTCTCAGTAATACAAACACATGTGGAAAGTGGGATGGGGAAGGTTGGAGGTGGGATGTGTACAAGTTCATTAGTCAAGCAGCTACTTCAAAAGAGATCATAATGGGAAAGAGATGCTCTTCTCTCAGACAGTGATCTCCTGTTATTTCCTTACTAGCATAAATATGTTACTTACATAAACTTAGTTTAGTGTATGCAGGAGTGACACTCGGGAATATGATTTCCCAGCTTAATTTCTCCCTGATGTGGTACATGATTGTGCAAAAATTAAAGGAGCTCCCAGTCACTGAAATCCTCAACTGTGTTGAAATGTATTTTAAACTTAAAGTAACCTTTTGAACATGTCACTCTCCACCATCCTCACCCACCCCTTTCTGGTGTTCATAGGATATGTGGAATATCCTCTAGCTATTATATACATCTGCTAGGCCTTCAACAGAGAAGACCAAAATATCCACAGTAATTATTATCTGTGATATGTATTGTTATATGCTTCCACTTCGGTCTTCTGGATTGGTGAAGAAAAAAGCTCTATTAAAGCTACACTCTAGCAAAGTTCAGCAGTGCATACAAATACCAGGCAATTTACAGCTAATTCTTCATCTGCTTTCTAGAAGTGAAGTATTCTGTATAATATTTAAGCTGACTAAATCAGTAGTCTATTATCTAATGGCCCATTTTCCAATGATCCAAATATACATCCTAATTTCCTATATAGTTGTCTTAGACCCCATGGCAGGATGGGCTCACTAGCCTTCTGGCAGTCATCCTAGGAGAAGAACAACTCTAATTCCAAACCCAGGTGGATGGAGCCCTGTAAGGCCATCCATCTAAGAGAAGGTCACTCTAATCAAACCTATGTCCTGAGGACCTCACTGCCACTGTCCAAGCTCACTCGGCCCTGGCAGATGAACCTTAGGATTAAAGGGTGGGTCCAGTTCCGCGCATGCTGAGTCTCGCCTAAAAAATCCATTGCACAGGCTCGAAGGTTATACTCACATTTGTAAAGCCCTGTAGTGCCAGGCAAGGGTTGAATGGGCAGCTGAAAGGTGCACTGGAAGTCGCATACCCAACCCTGCATGCAGGCGGTTCAGGACATTGGTCATCTGAGACTGCCCCCCGAGATGACAGTCTTTTCAAGGAGACCACTGCTTGCTCCACACAGAGAGGTGCCTAGAAAATGTGGCCTAACCAAAACTCATCTCCACCCTTCACCTGGTTGGTTAACCGTGGCCAACGGGCATCTTCTAATCATGGTATCTCACACTGGCCTCTTTAGCCACCAGCGCGCTTGTAGCAAATGTGGGTAGAGTCCTTCCCAAATCTTCTTTTGCAAAGCCTAACCATGATGATGATGTCTTAGACCATTAGGGTAGATAACGACTGCAAAGAACAGAAAAACAATTGGCAAATCAAGATTAGATTTTATGAACTATTTTCAGTTTTCTGTACAAGGATCAGTTCTTCCATGCCATTTTTTCCCCTAATGTAAGTGCAAGGACAGAAACAGGACTGCTGGTAGATGATTGAGAACGGTTTGGCAAGTTCTTTTGACAGTTCCCTCATTACTCTGGGGTGGATTCCACCAGGGCCCATAGACTTGTGGGTGTCTAATTGGCCTAGCATGTTCACTAACCATCTCCTTCTGGCTTGTGGGGGCTTCACTCATCTCTCCGTCACCAGCTTCCAGTTCAGGGATCTGGATATCTTGAGGACAATTGGTCTTGATATTGAAGACTGAGGAAAAGAAGGCATTAACTACCTCTGCCTTTTCCTCATCCCCAGCCTCTACACTACCCTCTACATTCAACAAATGAGAGACACTCTTGACCCTCCTTTTGCTGTCGATGTATTTATAGAAACTTGTTTTGTTGTCTTTAACTGTAACAGCCAAATCAAGTTCTAGTTGGGCTTTGGTCATTCTAATCTTCTCCCTACATGACCTTGTGGCATCCTTGTAGTCCTCCCAAGTTATCTAACACGTCTTCCAGAAATGTAAGATTCTCTTTTTTTCCCCTAAATTCCAGACTAAGTTCTCTGGTCCTTTTCCCCGACTACTTGTCTCCTGTAGTGATGTGTGCAGTTGTCTGTCCTGTGGAGCAGACAGAGTATATCCATATGAATATTCTTTATCCTCTGTAAGGTTGAAGATATTTTAGGTCCTCCGTACTGCTTTTGTTCTTAGTGTGAGTTCTGATAATGGTAAAAGATGTGTTATGTTCCAGACAAGCTATTCAAGACAAGTACCTTCCTTTTTTCCCTCTGAATGTTGCAACAGAATCCCTGCAGGTCGTAAAGGATAAAAGAAGTACTATCATGCTCAAAGCAACAAGGAAATATTCTACCTATTCAGTTAGATTATTAAATTATATAGCAATTACAAACATATTGTAGAATCCTAGAATCAATTATAGAATCACAGATTGGTTGGGAAGGGACCTTTAAAGGTCATCTGATTCCAACCTCCCTGTAGTAAGCAGAGACATCATCAGCTATATCAGATTGCTCAGATATCTATCCAGCCTGACCCTAAATGTTTCCAGGGATGGGGCATCTACCATCTATCTGGGTAGCCCGTGCCAGTGCTTCAGTACCCTCATTGTAAAAATATCTTCCTTATATCTAGTCTGAATCTACTCTCTTTTAGTTTAATACCATTACCATTTTTCATATCACTACAGGCACTACTAAAATGTTTTTGCCCATCTTTCTCATCTTAAGCTGCCTTTAAGTATTGAAAGTTTCCCTAGAGCCTTTCCTTCTCCTGGATATCTATTCCTGAACATTCTTGGTGTTAAAATCTAACAAAGTCACTGTTTCACATTTTCAGTGGTCTCAGGTATTGTGATTCCTTTGTTGAATGCAAAAATGGCAAAGGCAGGTAGATTCATCATGTCTTAAGTTCTTATTAACAATTATCTAAACTGATATGAAGCTCTGCTCAGGAAATCTCCCTGTACTGAAAGGAGTTTGTCTCCTTCTAGAGCCTGTAGAATGAGAATTACCTATCTATATCTTGTGTATGCTTAAAAACTCTTGATGATGAAGCTAACTTAACACACATGTTCCACAAGTAGGGAGATAAGTTCCTTGCTGAAAGATTTAGGATATTCAAAATATTTAAGTTACGTTGATGTGGTAGTTGTCACATGAACTGAACAATTAATAGACCTCCACTAGATGGAAGAACAGTCTTCCCATTAAACACACTTTTATGTGTCTTCCAGATTAGTTAACTCTGACATAGGTTATCTTGCTCCTATGATGCATAATAAAACAAACAAATAATGCTAAGAAAGACAGTAAAAACCCAACACTTTTATATTAATTGATAGCATCTAAAGATTGGATATAATTGTGGAACTTATTGCATCAGAAATTCTTGGGTGCTTTTCATTCAAGAGACACAGATGTTTGATTTTTTTTTTTTTCTTTTTAGCTTCCATGGGTTGCAGTGAAGCACTAAATTATTCAAATGGATTTTCTGCTTCTTGTCTGGAATGGCTTGAGCAAAACATGTATCTGCTGTTCTTCAGACAGGAAAAGCAAATATTCATAGAGTTTGTTCCCAATATAAACCACTTTCTCATTTCATTCCTTCTCGTATTTAATCATAGGAGTCTTTGGGACTCTAGTATGGTAGATAGAATTGGTTGATTCACTTCATAGCTTCATCTCTTCACTGAGATAAAACACTTAATAGACATTAACATTTCTTAGGACTGAGATACCTGGTCTGATACACAAAAGTAATTTTCACCCATTTGGAGTCAGTGCCTGTCATTTTTTGACAACTAAAAGGAGACATTGTAGACTCAGGCTTTTGTTGACCTGAGTTTGCATTATTCTGGATTAATACTAACTTCCCTGGGTGAGGTATGTGATGAGCCTGTGAATAATCGGGACATGTTTTTATTCTACCTTGAGGTGCCACTAGTTCTAGTGGAAGTGGAAGTAGTTTCATCTTGAACAGCAGAAGGAAAAGCAGATTTTGTTTTTTGTGCCATTTCTTTCTTTATTCTTAAAATTACTCTCTAAAAGACAACAAAATATTGCTTGTTCGCTGTATGATTATGTTCTCTGAGGAATTAGTAGCGAATGACATAGTATGTAAATTATAGATAATGAAGTACATATACATAGACACTATTGGAAGTGCCCAAGGTTAATTTCTGCATAAAATAATGGTATGTTCACCTCAAAATTGATCAGTTATATGCAAATTAAGAAAGAAAATCCCTCTAATTATGATATCTTTATAAATTAATCAATGTACCTATTCAGTGATTATATATAATACATGTCCCATTTGAAATATCTTCAGGATACATATAAGTAATGAAAATAGCATCATATTTACAATAATCATGTGGAATATTTTGTTTGGTAGTTAACCAGATGCTTTAGAATAGAAAAAGATAAATCGATAAATTAAATCAATAAGAGAGGAAAGATCCTCTGATAGTTGAGGCAATGGATTGGAAGTCAGGAAATTTGATTTCAATTTCTGACTCTGTCACAGGCTTCCTGTGTGACCTTAGGTAAGTCATAATGTCTCTCCAGACCTTGGTTTCTCATCAATTTAGAGGAAAGAGTGCTCTTTCTTCTGAATTGTTCTGTATCTGTTTTCTTTTTTTATGTTTTGTAAACTACAATATATGCAATGTAACTCTGAAAACTGCATTAAACACTTCATACTTTCAATCGTAAGGTCTCAGATTACAGTACCTGGGGTCACAGATTGAAAGGATGTGCTTACGTTTTGAACAAGCCCCAGGGCAGCACCCACTCTCAAACTCAGTGTTTTATTGATGCAAGCTGCTGTTAAGTGCCTGTGTTTGGGAGATATCCAGGGAGGTAGGTAGGCAGGCAGGATCAAGTGGCACTACTTCTTTCTGTATGTGCAAGTAGAGGCCTTGGTCATTGTCAAATATTTCCCTACAAAAGTTAGAGAAAAATGTTTGAGTGAAAAATATTTCTTTTTTTAATAATTATGAGTGACTGCAGTAATATTTTATTATAAGCACTTAGTTCATTGTAATGCAGCAATATATCAGGATATTATTTTATCTTTTGGTTATGCATGCATTGAAAATAAATAAGAGATATTTCTGAGAATGTAATCAGTACTTCATATTTTAATTCTGTTTCTGTTTTTTTTACTTTAAATTTCATATGACTAAAGCCTCAATTCTACAGCAGTAAAGTGTTTGAATTGAGGTGTCTTTGAACTAAACATACCAGTAGCTACCTGCACAAAGCTTTCAGAGTGTGTTACTGTGTGTTTTTGTACACAGTCACACACACATATACATTGTTTCAATAAATATATGGCTTTTTTTCTTTCTTTCAATGAAAGCTGTGTTTGTCTCTATAAATCTGACACTTGTCACCTTACATATGAATATCACCAAAGAGAGGAATTTAAACTGGAAACAAAACCACAGTTATGGTATACCATAACTATCATAAATCAAGTTCATTTTCCATTTTGAAAACATAACAGGACATTCATTGCTCACAGTGGCAAGTGTTTCAAAATTCACAGAAAAGGATATTATAAATTGATTCTATTAGTTGAATCTCCAAACAAATTTTGTTTTCCATTCATGAGATTTCCACATATAGATATATCTGTGCTTAGGCTTGTTTTCTAGCCTCCTTCTTTAGACAGAGATCCCACTCTAAAGGTTGATTTATCTCATGTAAAATCAATGTGTATTTACTGTGTATGTTTCCCTTCATAATGAAGAATTTCTTCTTATAATGCAGGATATTACCAAATGTAGATGACATGTGACTTGATACTTGGAGTGAATATTTTATATATTGCTACTTAAAATGAATGTTTTAAACCATTTAAGTGACACATCAGCTGACAGTTGGTAACTTGTATCCTTCACACTCTTGCTGAAATGTGGCCATTCCTGATATGGGGACTCACGCTCTGTATGTGGCAAATACATGCCAATGTCCAGTGGAGAGCAAAGACATCCTCAGCTTTTGCCAAATCAGCAAGGGCCTTACGTTTCCTTCGTGGCTCAGAAACTACAGCATATTGTAGCCGTTGCCCAAGAGATGGCCTGTCACAAGAAATGAGAGGTCCATCTTAAGGATTCAGGGTTCATCACATACTGTAAAGCGCAGTAAAGACTGGAGAAACTTCACCTGCAATCCAGATCTAATGTGTCAGTTTGCTATTAAATATTCTTGATTTATAGCATAAACATTCACAATGCTGGTCCATAATAATTTTTTCTCTCTTGCTTTTTTTTTTTTATCTCAAGCCTTCAAGTAAGCAAATTGTTAGAAGTTCATTACAAATATAATACTTCTTAAACAGCCTTATTATATTTAGCTACCATAGAGCAGGTGAAAACTGGCAAGGCAGCTGGGGTTAATGGAATTCCACCTGAAGTTTGGAAGCATGGAGACCTTGCACTCCATGCTAAATTTCACGAGTTTGTGGTGTGCTGTTGGGAACTAGGCAAACTACCATCAAACCTTTGTGACACAGTCATCATCACCTTGTATAAGAAGAAAGGAGATAAATCAGACTGTTCAAATTACTGTGGTATTACTCTGCTCTCCATTGCTGTCAAAATCCTTGCAAGAATACTCTTGAACAGACTAATACCTGCTATAGCAGAAGAACTTCTACCTGAAAGCCAGTGTGGTTTCAGAGCCAACAGGAGTACCACAGACATGGTATTTGTTCTCAGACAACTGCAAGAGAAGTGTATGGTCTCTATGCAACCTTTGTTGATCTCACCAAAGCTTTTGATACTGTGGGCAGAAAAGGTCTATGGCAGATTTTGGAAAATTTAGGATGTCCCCCTAAGTACCTTAAAATGATCATCTCGCTTCATGAGGATCAGCACGGCCAGATATGGTGATGCACTTTCTGAGCCCTTACTAATAAAGAATGGCGTGAAACAAGGCTGCATTCTTGCACCAACCCTATTCACAATCTTTTTCAGCATGATCCTCCAAAGGGCCACTGCAGACCTCAATGACCAGAACGGTATCTACCTCCAGTATCGTACCAATGGAAGCCTATTCAACCTAAGGTGACTGAAGGCCCACACTAAGACCTTAAACCATGTTGTCTGGGAGCTGCTTTACGCTGATGACGATGCCCTCATTGTCCACACAGAAGTAGCTGTGCAGAGTTTAACATCCTGCTTTGTAGATGATGCTGAGCTCTTTGGGCTGGAAGTCAGCTTAAAGAAGACAGAAGTTTTCTGTCAACCTGCACCTCAGGAAGTCTTCCATCATCCCCATATCACTATTGGCCAATCAGAGCTCAAATCAGTCCAGCAGTTTAATCATCTCCTCAAATGGTAAGATTGACAGAGAGATAGACAACTGGTTAGTAAAGGCATATAGTTCTTTTGGAAAACTCCATAAAAGAGCTTGGAGAAATAAACACTTGAAGAAAAGTACAAAGATCAGTGTTTACAGAGCCATTGTGCTGTCTACTCTTTTATATGGATCTGAATCATGGGTCATTTACCACCACCCCTTGAGACTCTTAGAACGCTTTCATCAACGCTGTCTCCGTACAATCCTAAACATCCACTGGTCAGATTATGTGACTAACACATCTGTTCTAGGACAGGTAGCAATTACAAGTATTGAGGCCATGTTGCTGAGAACAGAGCTGTGTTGGGTAGGACATGTCTCAAGGATGGAGGACCACCACCTCCCTAAGATCTTGCTTTATGGTGAACTTGCCATTGGCAAGTCCCTGAAACTTGACAACAAGGCCTGCTTCCCAGAGAGGGAACAAAAAACGAACCACGGAAAAAAACCAGAAAGAAGTTTGAACGAAATGGGATTCTATCCTAAAAGTATATATTTACAGTTATATATATATATATATATATATATATATACAATTTGAATATATTATCCACAACAGGGAGCTCCCGGGAGGAGGGAAAAGGGAGGGGGAAACAGGGATAAAAAGAAGCCTAAAAACAAATATCTCCTAAAATTAACCTGTTAATAGAGAACTAGTTAATAAATATAAAAACAAATTAAATACTTCCCTGATCGGGATAATAGAGCTGTGCAAGGCAGCAGCCAGCTCCCCCACGCCCCCCGGAGAGACCAGAGATAACGGCAGATCTGAGTAGCAGGCCCTGGCCTATATAAGCAAAGCCCAACTACGGAGAGGCCTGTCGCCTTCAGCCACTGGAAGAGAGAACTCTCTTATCTGCGCCTTTTTATATGTTGTGTTATGGAAAGGAATAGCATGGAATACTTCCTAAGTCATTACCCTAGTTCCTTCCTCGTTACAAGCTGGTCTCCAGGAAGACCTAGAGTGAAACCATCACAATTTGATAACACAGAAACGGAGAATCTGCTACTTTTGTTGATGGTAGTGTGTTCACAGATAAATTTTCCTGCAGTTAAAAGTGTGCACTATCCTTGCTGTAGCCAAACTGTTAAAGCTAATTCCACCTTTCCTTTCATTTTCTTTTTAGGGATACTTAGAGCTTTGTTAAAAAAAATCCTGTGGGGGCTGCAGTTTCCATCGTTGTTTGCAGCCTAATGTTTAGTTTGCACATTGGAGAAAATCACAAACAGAATTGGTTAAGTGGAGTCTGGCTTATGGCTCTGAAATGAGAAAAAAAAATCCAATTTTTTTAGTAGTAATGCCTGAAAAAGGCAGTCTAAGGATTTGGGTTTTCATGTAGTTACTTAAGATCAAAGGAGGAAGATGTGGTTAAAGGAAGGCATTTTCACAGTCTAAAGTCAAATATTTACAATCAGAATTTAATTTTTAATTAAGTGAAAGTTAGTAACATATACCGGCACCCATTCTCTCAGGATATGGCTGTCGTAACTGAATTTCAGTGTCACCAGGGTTGATCACTTGGTGGATCAGAAAAACACAGTGTTATGCTTTTGTCTTTACTATTTCTGAGAAAATTTGGTAATTTCCTAGTAGTTGGACTTTCTAATAGTTTTAAGAAGTAGACTAAAATTAAAAAGGAGGAAAGAGACATAATGAAGAATGGGAAATACCTTGAAAGAAATTAAAAGGATTTAAAAAATAAGGTTTATATATATGTTTGAAATATACATATAACATGAAAATGGGTAGAAAACTTGATATTTTTCCATTCATAAGCTGAATTCTCAGTGAATATTTCTTTTCATAATGAAGCTTTTTACCCTAATGAAGTGCTAGTCACTGGTAAACAGTATAGTCTGAGATGAATCAGTAACCAAATCAGTGCTCCAGTGACCACAGTGCTGTAGGTAGTACAGGACAGAGGAAGGCTTTGATTCAACCCCAGCTCCACTGGACTTCATCATTCCCATGGGCTTCAGAACCAGTCAAATCTGGAAAAAAATGTGGTTCTTGTTTTACCAACCCCTACAGTTAGTTATTGTTTGATGAATACAAAAAATGTGACAAGTTTGTTAGCCCTGTAAAGCCTGAACAATTTAAATTTAAGACAAATATTTCAGATGAGAGAAGTCTGTGCATCCTATCCCCCAAGGTCAGGTAAAGCAAGTACAGAACACTAATTAAAAAAAAAAAAAAGGTGCAACACATGCTTTTCACTTACATTTCAGTTGGCACATGTTTGATAGAGATGAAGGACTTGTTTACTTTCTTACTCCCTCTCCTCTGCATATTTTTAGAAGAAACTCTAGTGTTGAAGCCTGTTAATTAAAAGTCAAATTTCATATTTTTATAACAAGGGTGCAAAGAACTTTGTGTCATAATAAAAGAGAAGTTTGAGAAGCCTTTATGAAGGAGTGGTAAATCATGGGAAAAAGTGTGTTGATTATTTAGCAAATATGAGACTCTGGGATCCAGGAAGTTCTCATCTTGTCTGTGACACTGACTTTATTGTCCCAAACAGAAACTGGATACTTAAAGAAAGACAGCAAAATTGTTTTTGTCATTCTGAGACCTAATCAAGGTATCTGACCTGGGAATCACTATGTCTCAGTATTGTTTCTCATTTCTCGTGGAAGAAACCAGTGCTGGTTATTAGCCTGGTATCCATGCAACACTCAAAAAGCAAAAGCTGCACTCTGAAAGTGCATCTTGCCTTGCTATGACAGTGAACTACTGCATCACTGTACTTAGCTCATTAGCTTGTTTATGAAAAAAGAAATAGAGCAGTATGTAAACACGTCAAAATTAGTATCAGTGTGAAATTTTCCCAGATAGAGTTAGTAGAAAGCCTATATGTTATTTGTACCTTTCCTGAGCTTGAATTTTGCTGGGATTCTGGAAAGTTACATTGCATTTTTATTCCTCTGTCACAAGGCTAATGTAAAGATCAGTTATGAAATGTTTCTGAATGGTTTGGCAACCAATGATAACTACCACTGTAATTTATGATAATTGAACACCTAAAAACTTTTTTAGTAGTAGAAAATTTGAAAGGTCAGTATCAGCCTAGACTTGATATAGAATTCAAATCTCCTGTAAAACAATAACAAACCCGCAACCCAAAACCAAGCAAAATTTAATCAAATAGAGGGAATGGTAATCAGAAACTCTGAATACAAATGTTTTCTTTCTTTATGGGAAAACTCAGTTCATTCATTTTACATTTTAAACATTCCCTTGCAGTGATGTGAATTCAGAGTAACATCATTGTTCTTGCATACAGTCTAAGAAATTAAATGGGCTGAGCGAGAAATACCAGATTACATTATTTTGCATTCTGTGGGAAATAAAATTGGGCATACAATAAGATGGGCTTCAACAGTGTGACTATGGATAGTGGACTAGGACCTGGAAAACAGATGAGAGTGGAAATTTTGTTTTGTTTTGCTTGCTGTTTCTTTTCTTTCTCTCTTTTCATTGATTAGAAACTTGTAAAAATTTTATTGTACCCTCATTTGCCTAAATACGTTCATCTGCACTCAAGTTACACTTTTTTGGTTGGTCCTTTATGACTCACAGACCACTGATACTGTACCCTTTGCAGTTGGGTAGGTTTGCAGTTTTATTACCATAAGGGAATTAATGTCTTATTTCTGCATGCTGTGCTCTCTGAGAACTATGTCTAAACTGGTAACATTTAGAAAATGAAAATATCTCATCTGCAGACTTTTTTTCTGATTGAGTCAAAATGTTTTTTCATACTTCTCTCTGTCAGTCAGTTTATACCTTTACATACAAATGTGAAGAGACAAGAAGTTCAGTACAGAATCCTTTGTAAAAAGAGATTCCAGCCTTAAAAAATTTCTATTGACAATTTCTTATAACAAAGAGTGTGAAGAGGTCACGGTATGATGAATATTTGTAAAGCTATTAGAGTCATATTTATCTTTTATGTTAGAAGGTTAATCACACCTGTGTGACACCTGGCTTTCTGCCTGCCTATGTAATCTTTCAGGGGTTTCCTTGGGCTTGCCAGCAGAAACTCACTACTTCAGTCTACCTGATAGGAGAAGCTCACTGCTTGATTTTACTGGTGCTATCCCCAGGCATAACAGCCACAAAATGATGGTGTATTGAGCAGAGGAGGAAGAGATGTGGCTGTTGTCTAAGCTGGCCATGAGGAAAGCAGTTACTGAATTTCGAATCTGCAGCTCCTTCCAGTTTGTTTGGATTACACTTTCAACAAGAAATATAATAATAATGATGATGATGATAATGATAAAACCAACAACTTAATGTAGCCATTTTTCCCCTAAAAAGAAGGGAGATATCAATGGATATCTGTGTAGCCACAAAATTAAGACCTATATATAGTTTTTTGCTGTTGAATATTGGGAGGTACAGATCAACAGCAATATCAAGTGAGTAAGGCTGGATCCTTTCACAGAGACTGTGGGGTCTGCAAGGGGATGGAGGCTGTGCCATTTTATGTCCAATGAACAGGACTAATAAACACATCTCCTGAACCACCCACTTGTTCTAAGCGGTTCTTACAGAGCTCTTGCTTCTGTTCTTTGAACTGTCTTGTCCTAGCTTGCACCACTTAGGTGTAGGCAGGTGTGAAGGTCTTACTGTCCTCTAATTATCAATTATAATGAATTAAATACCCTAAACAACCACCACCCTTTCACTTCGAATGATTCTGTAGTTTTAGTCTAATTTTATATTTTCAGCCATCATGGCTTAGCTTGTACTTACCTATTAGTATCTTCATTATTGTCTGCTTGATCTTTAATTTTGCATTAAAAGTCCAGTCCTCTGTTGCAATCTCCTCAGCAGCTTTACCTCTTTTTGAGAGGAATGGTAGTTCAGTTCTTTAAAATCTACATCTTTCTAGGTCTTATTCTCCTGTTGAATTTCCCGGTTCTGGCTTTAGATATTACTTCATCTACCAGTACTGCCTGTGAATCAAGCATTCCATTATCTGTATTGCTCTCAAAAAACTTTACTCTTCACACATCTCAACCTTGATTATGTCTCTGATGATCTTAAAATTCTAACATCTAAAGCTTTCACAGTCTGCTAGCGATATAGATAATAAATGAACTTAATCATAGACAAGGACACTGGAGTGGAAGTTACAGGTGAGTAGCTTGTGATGAGCGATCTCTGAACACCCAATTCCTTCTATTGTTGTAAAGTGGCATCTAGAGCTTCCATGAGCTAATTATCTCTCACCTGTTCCCCCTTTAGTCCATAAACAGTCATCTCCCATGCAGCCCACCTGACTGTAGGTCTTATGTTAACAGGTCAGTAGAAAGGAGTAGTCAGAAAAGTAATATAAATGACTCAAACATGAAAATTAAGAGACTGTCTATTTAACACGACTTTTTCATTTTCTACCAGCTGCTTCTTTTCTGTCTTCATTAATTATCATTATTAATACTCTGAACTGTACATAAATATAATATCAAAACAGTAAAAGGAAAGAGAATAAAGTCTGCTTTGGTTATTAGTATGACTCTTGTTCATGTAAATACATGTAATATCTTTGTATTGAGAACTCCTTTGAAAGTCAGTTTCCTCATTCATAAAGTGGGTGTAATTTTCCTTGACTTTTTGAAGGTTAATTTTACTGTTTATGTACTACATTAAAGAATTAAACCTTAACATGGATATTATTATTGTTATTATTGCATAAAAATAAGTATACAGAAAAAATCATATAGTGTCTCCTAAAGTTAAAACAGGTTCATATGAAAACTATTGCTGCAGCTTGCTTGCTGTCTTGGATCACATAGTCATAAGGAGGTTAGGTAAGGTTAAAATTAGCATAAGGTGTAAAAAATGAACTGGTTTACTTTTTTAAGCTGTTTCTTGACATTGACTAAATCTGTGATTTTTTTTCAGTATATAGGATAAAAAGTTTCCAGACCAGTGAATCCAATAAAAAGTAAAGTTTGTGAAAAGTTGAACAAGTAACCTTTTGCTAGTGGCAATTTTAAAAATTTGCCGTAAGAGAGAATTGCATTTTTCTCCTTATGAAGCTATCACACCTGCTACTTTTCATTGTACAAACCTACACAGGGTTTGTTTTTTTCCCCATACCTCAAGATGTTAATCTTTTAATTTCCTCAGTGCTTTTACTCTAAATAATTGTAGTTACTCTCCTTAGTTCCTGTAGACTGGATGAAGAACTCTATGACAGAACTTACATAAGAGGATTGCTTTTTGTGTAGATGAAGCATTTCCTTTGTAGAATATTTTATGAGAGTCTTTTACTGGATTCACATGAAAAATGCAGATTCCTGGCAGTATTTAACTACATGTACAATATTTTTCTAAAATCTGGATAAATCAGCAGAATTTTTTTTCTCAGCTAATCCCTTAGTTCTTACGTACTTAGCCTCCTTTGGGGACCAAATTAACAATTTTTTTTTTCAGGAAGCTTAATAACAAGTGAATTAAGATGCTTTTTTAAAGAAAAAAATCTGCATTCTATAGCTCTACCTACTTGCAACCTGGGGTTAGATCATACAATTAACTTAAATTATAAAAAGATGCATATGTAAGAGAATGACCCTCTCTATAGGCTGTTTGACAAAATTTGGTGCATAGTTCCATGTTTGTCTTAGCCTGTAAAAAGGTTAATTAATAGGTACTACATCTGTAAACTGTTTTTGTGGGGGCTGAACAAGGAATAGGAGGGCTCTTGCCATATATTCACCCTTTTACAAGGATCCATGTTAATGTTGCCTTTGGAAACAAAAAGACTCTGTAAAATACTATTAATCCTGAACCTTATTAGGGAATTTCTAAGGTCACAAAAACCCAAAGGATCCTTCAGTTTACTTCTTGTCTCTGTAAATTCCAATCTCATATTTAATCTCAGTCTGGACAAATTCTTACTTTATGGTGGATCATATTTGTAATATTTATACAGCAATAACCAGTATCTTTCTAATTCCGAACTTGTATGAATCCTGACAAATGTAGCAACAGACTCAGAAATTTCACAGGCAGCAGTGGGATTAGTTCAAGCTGCTGTAAAAAGATGAGATTAAATGAGAAAAGTTGTGGGAAGAAATGCAGCGGGAAAGAAGTTCAATCAAAAAGTATTACTAAATGCAGAAAAGTAGATGAAGGTTGACACTAGAAGTTTCCTGCTGTCATTTTCTCTTCAGAGGATAAAATGGAAGAGTCCAACATAGATCAGACTCAAACTGCAGAGTTACACATACCGGTATTTTATAATGGTTCCTTCACTCTCCATCTTTTTCACCTCCTTCTCTTTAGTTTTAAGGGATTTTTACCAGCCTTTATGATGGCACGAACCAGGATATTCTACTGAACACAAGTTTTTCATATAAAAACCTGAACCCCAAGTAATTTTGAAGCCAAAGCTGTACTCCTACTGCAGGTGTTCTTTCTAGGTTTTATGCCCTTTTAAGGTCTCTGTCAGTCCCAGCTGCTATACTGAAAATGGCACCCTGCAAATACAGGATCACCTTTTTTTGATTGCCCTCACACCTTTAAGCCGGCTGCACTGTAAGTGCAAAAGGCACCAGAGGTGCCTTATAGGTTCATGGGACTGTCAGAAAGTCTTATTTTACTGCAGTCCAAACTGGCTTTTCAATTAATCTTTCTTATCCATCTATTTAATCTTTTCAGTATTAAATGCTGAAATTTATTTATTTTCAATATTAGCTTTGTCATCAGTATTACTGATTTTTTTCATCATCCTGAGTCATGTGACCCTTTCTTTTCTGAAAGACAATTTATTTCTAATATGCCTAGAAATGAAGGACATATGAGTATTAGATGCTAAAATGTAACAAGAAATGATGCACACCTGGATGCAAAGGTAATAAATCCAAATCATCTGGACAGATGAGAAGCAGATGTTAAAGTTTCTGTGGGATTGTTTTGTTGGCTTTTTTTTGTCAGCTAAGGGAATACAATCTAATTGTAATATGTTCATATTATTTTTGGCTAGTTCACTTGCTATGTGATGCTGATCTGAATTGATATTTCCAAACAGACCATTCATGCTGTCAATAATTCAGATTCCAATGAGCTGCCTTGGTATGCCAGATTGCATATGCTAACATTTAATGCCAGACTGAACTTACTGTGCTATTCAGCAGGATGAATCACTCTGAGGGAGTGGACTCCCCAGGTGTATTGTGCCATACGTTTCATGGTGTAGTGAGTAAAGAATACAAGTGTTTGACCCACATCTTCCAGTGCAACTTCTACCATCTTCCTTGGCTTAGGTTCTGGGAACCGCTTTGATAGTAAATGTGTTACTTCAGCGTAAATAAATGATATAGAGCTGACTATAGCAAATACTAGTGATGTTTCCACCGAAAACCTCAATTTCTCCTAGTTAGAAGAATGTGAGGTATGCATTTACAAAACCAAGGTAAAAAAGAGGGTATGAGAAGCTATAAGATAATGCTTGCAAGGGTCAATGTCCAAAGATCCATGGAACCTGGTTGAGCAAATGGGACATCTTGGGCTCCAGCAAAGCTCCAAAAATGTTCTTAAGCATCACTGTTCACCAGAAATCTTTGTTTAGCTCTCTTGAAGACAAAATACGCTAGATTTCACTGTATTATAACACGTTTCCAGGATGAAGGACCCCTGCCTCTCTAAGATCTTGCTTTATGGTGAACTTGCCACCGGCTGCTGCAAGAGAGGAGCTCCAATGAGAAGATACAAGAACTGCCTGAAACAACATCTCAGTCTTGGCCATATTGATCAACATAACTGGTCTACTCTGGTCTCCAATTGGGAGGTCTGGAGACACATTATCTTCAACGCTGCTGACACTTTAGAGAAAGTACACAGGATCACTCTTGAGGAGAAAAGACAATGCAGAATCGTGTCTTGCAGACTGTACCACCTGGGGAGTCTTTCTGTGGTGCCTTTTGCAACTGGACGTGCCTGTCTTGTATTGGCCTTTTTAGCCACCAACGCACTTGCAACAGGCGTGGGTAGTGCCTTCCCAAATCTTCGTTCGTAAAGCCTAGCCATGATGATAACACAAGTACTTCTGTAATTAGTTCATTTCCCTAATGCAGTTTTTCCCTTTGAAGGGGCAAAGAAGACATTTTTTTCTCTAGTGTGTAAATAGTCATGTTGCAACATAGGCACACTGATGTGACTGTTATTTCTACTTCCATGGAAAGTAATTAATTTTCTAAGATTTCCTTTTCATAACAAACTGCTAGGTACTGCAACAAATGGAAGATGATAAATAATTATTTATCCAATAAACCACCATGAATTGGTATTTTTGAGATGAAATATTATGATAGACTGGTGTAACACAACTGTTTATCTCTTTTCTTGGTCACAAACTGGACAAGAATTGGAACAGTTGGAGAGTAGCCCATCTCTAGCCACCATCTGCTTGTTGTAAAATAGCCATATGTTGTATTTTCCCCCCTTTTTTTTTACTATTATTACCACAATAAACAAAATTGAATAGAATTAAAGATGTGACTCAAAACAACAAAATAGAGATAGTTCATCTGAATTATCCCTTCTTCAAAATTATGTAGATGCCTCTTTCGGTAATATTTTTGCCTTCTACTATGTTCTGCATTTCAGGCATGTATCCAGCAGTGACAGGCATCCATATCTTCTCTGTTAGGGGATACTTTTAAATCTCTTCCTCTTGTTTTTCAGTGCAATATTGGAATGACTATATCTTATAAACTTTCAGTTACTAAAACTAGTCCCAAATAGAGGTATACGGCTGTATGTCTGAAGTGATAAATGTCCCTCTGCTTTCAAAAAAGGTGGTATCAAGATGTAGACAAGTTCTGCTTGGCTCAATTCTCTACTCTGTCTGGATAGGCTGCTGATTCCTTTTGGAAATTATTTGCCATTCTGTACTATTTTCTTCCTCTTCTGCCTTCAGTGACAAAGAAACTGTCCCTTACTCTGCTTGCAAGTAACCTCCAGAAATAAGATGTTCAGCTTGATTCCTTCTGGTGCTTTTTTGAGAATAATGGCATGAAATGGAGTATAATTATTACTGTATGTTATATCCTGTAGAACTTGCTGTTATACTGTGTATTTGGCATCAACTACAAAAATACATAATTGAATAACAACTGTCCTATGATTCAGCTCAGGCTTCACTGACTAGGACAACTGATTCCCATGATTCATATCTTCCTAGTTCATCTATTATTTAGATGTTAGTATAAACACATTGAAATGGTTTCATACTTCTGCAGCTCCCCGCAAGAATGATCCTAACAAACACTGCTGGTGGAGTGTCCTGATTGATGGTTCTTCCCCTAGAGATGGTAGAATCACAGTCACACTCATTTCAGTAAAAGAGCCAGAGGAAGGATGTTTGAAATTATCACCACATTTCACCTTCCAGTATTTTCTCACATGAAGATGATTTCTGAAAAAAGCTTGTTTTCTCTGGGGACCAGATGCTTTCAGAGTGATGGCCATATTCAAATAAACAACCATGTGTATTTGTGGAGGATATTCATCTTTTATGCAGCAAAACCTAAAACCTAGAGTTCTTGTAAGCGTCACTCAAGTCTGAGGGCTTACTTATTAGGGAGTACAATGTTTGTGCCAGCCTTAAGTGCCAGAGTGATTTTTTTTTTTTAGAGAACAAGTCTTCAGAACATGGCACTTACACCCAACAAGTGTTGCCTAAGAAGTCATACTTGTTTGTTCAGTGACTAGCTGCAATCCCAGGCAATATTTACTTTCACTAAATTTAATGGTCTGAAGCTGTAAATGCAATCTCAGTTAATACTATCTTTTTTTCTAAAATTGCAGTGTTGATAGAAAAACATTGTGCTGTACAGGCCATAAGCAGATCCTACCTGTGAGATGGGATACAAATAATAGGGGTAAGCAAATTATCCCTTGATTCTTTGCAGTTGGGAGATACTGTTGGTATTTAGATTTATCTATCCAAGTATAAGCCTGCACTGGCAGTTTTCCAAGTTCCATATATCGAAAACCCACAGGCTTATTTAGTACACTGATGCAATTAGTGCCCGAAGCTAATTCAAGATTTTTACAGTGCTTTAAAATTAAAGAGTTTTAAAACAATCCTGCAAAAGCTGTACTGATTTTGCTAAGTTGCTTTTCAGAACAGGTTTATGTGGCTACACTGCATCTTTTATTTGACCTCCGAAGACTGTTGTTTTCTGTCCTAGGAATTTTTGTGGCTGGATATTACCTACAGCTATCATCTCAACAATTTTACATCTATTACCTATTATTCATTAACATCTAATATCTTTGCAAATTGTCTGCTCTGTTCCCAGTAGTGTCCTTATTGTCCCTTAAGTGCCCTGCTTCCTTTTCATCCTTATTGTTTTCTGTAAAAGCAGTGGTTGGTCTGTTTCATTCTTTCAATGATTTTGGTTCTTTGCCTCATCTGTTCCCCTTTGCTTGACATGTAAAGCCACAATGGGAAAAGTGCTGTGAGAACTGCAAAATGTTCCTTATCTATAGTCTAGCACTCAGGCTGTGTTTCCTGCTTTACTGGCTGGCATGTCCAAAATTTTCTTGACCAAATACTTGTAATTTGTTGTTACTTCTACTATTTTTCATTTTCTCTTCTCTTTATCAACACAGATCAGATGAAATTGGGCTATTTAATGAATTATTATGCAGAGTGTCATCCAGGGAGAGACACCCACACCTCTTAGTTCCCCTCTTACATTCACCATTGTGTTGCCAGAACTACTTGAACAAAAACTTTTAAGGCGTTTCAAATCTTGTGTGAGAATGGATGTAGAGATATAGAGAAGAGCTCTGTGCATATGAACAGTATGACTGCAACTGTAGAAGAGAAGAGGAAAGAGGAACACAGAATACACTCTATATAAGTAGATTCTTTGTAGGTCTGGTATATGCACCTTTCTTGGTCAAATTAAGACTGTAACTTCCTTCCTTTTCCTTCCTTTTCCTTCCTTTTCCTTCCTTTTCCTTCCTTTTCCTTCCTTTTCCTTCCTTTTTTCCTTCCTCTTCCTTCTTTTTCCTTCCCTTTTCCTTCCTTCTTTCCTGTCTTCCCTCCCTCTTCCCCATTCTGTTTTCCTTTACCATCTTCATTTTAATCTTCTTCCTTAGTCATCGTAGTGGTTATGCTGACTCTTCAGCAGTCTTCCCTCACTGTTCCTTTAGGCCTTACTTGAACAGATTCTCATTTCCATTTCTTTCATTCTTGACTGGGAGAATGGATTTATCAGGCTATAACCCATTCTCCCATCACTGTTGCCCCATGTAACACATATTCTTGTATCATATTTTATAATGCTGTGCTTTCTCCTTGTCATGCTTTCTTTATTCCTTTCATTCAGCTATATGTATGGTGTCCATCTTTTTTCAAATCTTTCCTGATTTCTCTAAACTCACCTAGGTACAGTTTTTCCCTCACCTCTTCAGATTATCTGCTACTGTACTATACAAGACATTACTGGAAAAATACATTTTTAGATTCTGTATCTCTCCACTGTCTTCTCTGGTTTTGAATGTTCCCAGAAATTCTCCATTTTTCATCTGATCATATTGAAGTTCTAGAACCCTCTTGAGACTTCAGAACTTTGCCCTACCTCTATGTCTATGTTTGCATTTCTACATTATCTCCTCCCTTTTTATGGTGTTGTGCATGTTTACAGTTTCTAACACATTGGTCTGTACACCTTGAGAGTTTTTGTCATAGCCATGACTCCTCTATGGCCCTTGCACATGATTTGAAGTTACTGGAGTGGGCATCAACTTCCAGTCAATGATGCCAACTAACTTTCATTTCCTTTTTCATCATTCCCATTTTTTATCTCCTCTGAAACTATACTGGACACTCTTTAGAGCAGGAGATTGATGGACCTATTTGACCACCTAATAGAAAAAGGCCTTGGTGCTCAGTGAAGCTTTGCTGTCCAGTAGCAGAGCGTCAGTACAAATAAATAAGAATTTTCATTATCTCAGTAGTGCTAATTGCTCTGGACTGTAGCAGACAGGCTCAGTTTTGTTTTTCAACTTGTCTTTCTTTTGTTGACAGGGAAAAGAAACAGGAAAATGTATCTCCATAGCCTTAGGGAAAAAAAAACCAAACAAAAATTTCCTATTTTGTTAGTTGATATTTGTCCTCTCATTTCACTAGATGAAATAATGTGCTATACATTACATTGTAGGGCCTTATCTGGATTTATGTACTCAGAGGGTTATTACTTATAACAGTCAGAGATAAATTGGCATTTAAATAATGGCTTATTCATTAATATATGCACTCAAGTACATAGTCATGTTATGGAAGAGCTCAAACAATTATCATACTCAATAATATCTCATAATGAGCTGGTACTCAATATCATATTGACCTTTTTGTACTTGCTGAAAATTGTTAAGGATGAGAGAAGTATAAGATCTCATAGAGTCTTTTATCCCCAGGAATATAATTTCAAAAGATGTGATTAGAGGCTTTATCATCATCCATTCAGGGGAAAATAGTGATGGTTATTGTTTGTAGTCACAATCAGACCCACAAGACCACTACTGAAGGTAGTTCAGTAAGTATTAAATGCAATGAATAGCAGAAGAGATTTATGAGTCTGACACTATTGGTAAATACAATTTTCTTTTAATCAGAAGTGAAGGAATACTTCATTTTTAGTTACATTTAGTATTAAATCGAGGTAATTACCTTCCCCTTATTTGTTTCCAGTCTATGCAGATCTGACATTTCCAGGACTCCTGAGAGCTCTGTAGACCTGCAATGTTAATCCATGAATTAGATCAGTTCGTTCCTGATGATTGTAGGGACGAAGCAGTGTCTACAGGAGACTTTTTTTCCTTCTTCCTCCACTGTTGTCTAACAAGTCTTCATTGCTCAGATGAGTAACTTACTTCAGTGGTCTCAATTAGATGGGTTCAGAAATGTGGAAAATTAATTCCAGGCCTTTTTATTCCTATAGTCAGTGCCAATACATCTATATAAGCACGTACTTGTCCACCACCACAGTGCAGTATCAGTGAATTTGACACGATACCTACTCCCCTTGAAGGATCTGTGGATAAACATAAGGTGTGTCAGACCACAGTTTTGGACATGATGCATTGGCTCTCCTGATGGATGAACTTGGCCACACAGAAGTTTATGGATTACAACTGGAAAGAAAGAGAAGATGTCTTGGTCACCCAAGCCTGGAAGGACTTCAATTGCACATACTCTGTTTTAAACTGAAAGAGGAGGTTTCGCCTTCTTCCAGAAGCTGCCTGCTTGCGATATGCTGTTAGACATGTGTCTAATTCTAGTTAGGGTGGTGGATGTGTAATTCTTACCAGTTCTTTCCTTCTGTGTCCATAATATAAGGAAATAATGATCCTCCTGGCCTTGGGAATGCTGAAACAATATTGTTTCACAACTTCCACTGAACACTGCCACTCCTGCCAAAGTTTTCATGTTGCCTTTTCAATTTGTGGCATGGGCCTCAGGTACCTTCATCTGACAGCGGTGCTGCATTCCCAGTGATGTTGTTCTGGGAATCTGTCCTGTCTTAACTTCATCAGAGATGTAAAACTTTCCTTCAAGAAAATTGTACTTCACTAGGGAGTATTCCTTGAAGTCACCAAGTATTAATATACATATAGTAACACAATCAAAAACAATATCATGCAGATTCAGAAATACCACTTCAGAGAGAGAGAGAGAGAGAGAGATTTCAAAGGATTTTTAGAAGGAAAGAAACTCAGGGAGAGCAATATGCACCACCCCTTTGTGAGCCAAAGGTTAGCACACAGAGGAACAGAGCTGGAGCATGAACCTCTGGCTGCTGCTGAAGGATGAATTATTTGGCTAGTGGAGTTTTCATATGTGAACATTCAAAGTAGAAATAACGTCTAAGACACCTTGAGTTACAAGTAAATGCACTTTGTTTTCTACAGCTTAAAAAAGGACTATTTGTGTTCAGAAAAAAACTAAATAAAGCATAATATTACGACCTCAACAAAGGTAAAAAATGCTAGCATTTTAAAGACAACATATTATTTATGTACTTTGCTATACCCCTATCGAAACTCATACGGCTAATAAGAAATAAATTAGTTGCAGTGTTGTAATTTTTTTTTAGTACTAAACAAATGCATTTAAAACAAACTAACAAATCTCTCAGTGATGAGCAAAATTTAATTAAAAAAAACAGAGAGCAAATTTTACAATTTAGGAATATACCTACCCTCCATCTCTGCTTACAAACACGTATGTACACAGAAATGCACCTCACTGCCCACAACAAGCCTTCAACTTTTTTCCCTCTTGCAGTATATGTGAAAAAAAAACACCCAGTCTGAGTTTCTCAAGCTTTATTGTTAAAAAAAAAAAAATAGGGTAGTGAATGCCAATTTTCATCTCTTGGCAAATGTTTATGGCCAACATGTAAACCCCTGAAAACAGGGGTTTACAATTTAAATGCTGACACAACCTTAACTAGAGCAAGGGGAACACTGTTGCCATAATAACTGCCATTCTCTGGAAAGTATTTATGGCAGGGCTTCAACCTTTCTCAAAGCAGAAATTCAGGCCTTTGGCTGCCATTGACTGTGGGTAATGGCAGTGAGATCCAGATTCCTGGGGATGGAGCCATCAGTACTCAAAAACTAAAGCCATTTTAACATGTCTGCTAAACCTGTTCGTGATCTAGGCATATGCTTGATCCTGCAGCCCTGAAGCCAATGAAGTTTTTTCCAGCGGTTTAAACAAGAGCAGGTCTGAGTCCCCTGTGTCCATCAATATCACATTCTTTTGTTCCTATCAGGACCCTCCAATAGAACCTGTTTATATATCTGACTTTCCTAATTGAAACCAGAATATATTTCTTTGCCTCCCACTTAAACAATGCTGGAATTAATATCTTTTTACACCATAAAAAGTACAATGTTACAATTCTGTAAATACACTGAAGGAATGACTGAATATGAGATTAAATTGCGACCTCTATTTATGAAAATATACTTGTTTTATAGATTTCTCTTGTGCTTACTTGCTCTTTCTATCTCTCCCTCCTTGTCCTTTTCCCTGTTCCTTGTTCTTTTACTCACTGTATGCCAAACAAAAACAATAATAAACCCTGATGTTTTAAACATGAAATAAAGAGAATGGAAATGTCTTATATATAAAAGTATTGCAAAACTTTAATGTGTAAAAAAGGAATATAATTACACATAAATGTACAGTCTCATTCAATTAGAATTCAAACACACTTTTTTTCTTAATGTGACACAGATATGTCTGAAATCCAAACATAATAAATATAATAGGAAAAAAATATTTGATGAATGTTTGCCATATGCTATCCTGTTGGTGAAGCTTACTTTTTCCCATTTCACTCTGGCCTGAAATGTCCAGCACAAGGATGGCTCCATGCCATTGACATGGCTAGAACCAGAGCTAAAGTTAGTGGCTCCAGATGCCAAAAGGTTTTCCAAGCTAAGAGGGCCAGAACCTCGCAAAACATTTCTGATACCTCCTTCCTGACTCTCCAAGGCCAGAGCTGAACTGTTTCTTGCATTATTGATAGCCAGTATCAATGTGAGCAGCTTTCAGTTTGTTTTCACTTAAAATAGAGAGGTTAGATGATTGTATTTCAGCTTTAGGACCTGTGGCATCAGAAACTCTATGTTGTCACCTGTTCCTGGTTTGAGAAATTTTGAGGACAAGAACAGGAAAATTTATCAGAACAGGGAAGTTCAGGTTTTTGGGACACAGTGTTGCAAGGAAATATCACACTGCCATTTCAGTTTCATTTCATTTCATTTCTGTCCGTGGTAAATATGACTGATTTTCTTGTGGCCTAGGTCATATAGGAAGAGGTAATGGAGAAAAATATGACAATTTAGTTTCAAATTGTGAAATGGGACAAACAGCATATTTCAGATAATACAGCAAATATTGTATGAGAGGAACAGTTCCTTCGTGTAAAATATTCTGATGTCTTGTGTGAAGGAACAAGATTCAGGATGGGAGAGGTTCCAGGCGTGGAGAAAAACATACAGCAATTGACAGGACTTTATTATATGGACTTTACTGTTATTATGTGGTTTCACTGTATCCACACTACACAGTGCACAGCTTGGACATGTTCAGGCTTGCCACGAATTTACCTGCTCCCTGCTTCCCTGCTCCCCTCTCTGATAGGCTGAAGAAGCCGCAGAGAGGAGACAGTTGCCATTCGCCCTTTCCTTCCCCGGTTCCTCCCACGTTCCTCCCCCTTTGCCTGTGTCCCTACTCCGATTTGTTCCCCTGTTTGTCTGTCTCATGCTTCACCCTATGTACTAGCGCTTTCCCCACTTGAAACTCATAAAACCCTTACACCCCTCAATAAAGTATTCCATTTGCACCTCTACCTTGTCTTTGGACCCGTCCATGCTGTGTCATGGCCCCATCCCCCCTCGGACCGTGGCAGTCTTGTGAGCCTTGTGAGACTTTACATACAAAACTCTGAAGACTTGCACACATTTCAGAGCTTGGCTGCAGTTGTGAGTTTGAATTTGGGTTATAACCGTCATTTGTAATAGCACTTTCTAGCTTATAACACCATTATAGGGTAAGGCAAATGATGAAATTGCCCATAGCTAAAGGTCTACCTGTTCAATGGGTTAAAAACCCCCATGTTTTCTTTAGGAATGACTCTTGGAAATTTCATGCCAGCTTGAAATTCACTCTTAACCAAGCATTCCTGTCTTTTTATGGAGTCTACAATTTTAAACATTATTTTAATTCTCTCAGAAATAGATTTGAGCATTTAAGTTGGGGTATTTTTTTTTTCCCAAAGCTGCAAAAAGGACCAAAGTTAGCATATGAGTTTGCTTCTTGTTTGTAGGTGAAGTTCATTAAGACATTCCAGGGGTAAAATGTATCAACTCAAATACTATTCAGAATATGTAGAAGTGACTACTTTTATCATCTTCAGGAAGATATCTAAGCCAGCTGCTAGGAAATGCTGAATACGTTTGGAACCCTGTGTTTCTCTAGGTCTGATACTTCTTTTCAGCTGTGAGGTGCCTTTGTGTACCCACTATCTGAGCTCAGGATTCAAGTTGTTGTTCTAAATATTGAACATTGGTTGATGCTTTCTTATCATAAGACAGTCTCATTCACCATCTGTTGGCTTGTTTAATGCCATACCAGTCTTACAACTATTCATTAAAAAAAAAGTCCTCACGCAAAAAACGGTGCAAGAGCTGGGGTAAGAAAGAAAAAAGTAAACAGAAGAGGCCAACTGTGAGACAAAGAGATGTGTCCATTGTGGAAACAGGAAAGTTCCTGTGTTTCAGTTTTCCTTCCAATGTTGCTGATGGATTTTATCCTAAGACTGTTACATGGAAAATATGTATTCTAAACAGGCCCTCAGGAAAGAACTATTTTAGCTTCCTGTCCTCTCTAGCAGAGTGTTTTGCCTATTAGATTAAAGAAATAGACCTCACTTTGCAATCTTCTAGGCAGGCCAAACAAATTCCACATTCCTTGCTGCACAGAAATGGTATAACTTTGATGAAAGCCATGTGGTTAGGGCACTCTCTGAAGAGGTGGGAAATGTGGATTTGTATCCACTCAGGCTGATGACACTGTAGTTTTTCAGTTTCCAAGGCAAGTTCTGTAAGCAGAATACTATGATTTCAGCAGGATGTGGCAGTATCCTACTTGGCAAGTGTTTGAGTGGCTTTGAACGTTGTGCTGTGCTGCATTCAGAGTACCCTTCACAAATTAAACAGGTTCAGATATTGCTTGCTGGCTCCTGGCCTCATGGGTGTTAATAACAGGTACCTTGTTTAGGTTTCCCAGATAATTCACAGAGGAGGTAGATGTCAAACTGCTCAACTCAGCTATGTTGGAGACAATTCTGTTCTCATACCAGAGCAGAATTTAAGTTATCGAAGTAAGTTCTCTTGCAATGCATATTTCTTCATCACCTCTCAGATGTCTAAGTGATTATTTGAAAGACAATTGTGATAGTTTGTGGCTTACTCTTGTGAACAGAGGCAAGTAAATAACAGCTAAGTAGTACTTTAGGAATTTTAGGTCTTTTGAGCTCTCTGTTTTTGCTAAAAAGAGCTTGCATGGGGTTAGAAAATTATTAGAGAGAGATTTGATATATGGTGCATCTCATGGGTTCTGCATTACTTTCAGCTTATTCAATGAGACCACCACCATTTCCTCAGGGTCCATTTTATTTTATTTTACAGATAACAAGGAGAAATGATAATAAACTTCCACCTTTTCCCATTTTTTTTAGTAACTGTAATTTAAGCCAATGAAATCTTGATTAAGGAGTTCAGAAGGTGGAATTAAAAGAAACCAGGGGGTAGAGTCACACGCATTAAACACCTTAAAAAAACCCTCTTATTTTTATAAAAAGAATTAAAACTTTGAATTAATTGATACTTTCCCCCAAGGATAATCCATGAGATTTTATCAGGATTCATTATGTTTTAACTTCATCTTTGAACTCTGATAAACTCTTAAGAGTTCCTTAGTCTTTTGAAAACAGAGATTAGAACAAACAGTCAAGTGTGAAGCTCACTAGTGTTTGCTATGAAACTTGTACTCAGAAAGAAAAACAAGCATTTTTCCTTGCCCACATCTGGTCTCTGTAGCATGAGCTATGTTGTATGCCTGATCCTTTAAAATCAAATATGTAATCCGTTCTTGTGTTTTTATAAAGAAATTGTGCATAGGAGGTTTGCATTTTAAAATCAGCTTATATCCAGGCCATGAGGAGGGAGAAAACTGCTTGAACTTGGCCTGTGAAAGATGTGATCGTGGCTGAGTTCTGCTTTCATGAAACATTCCCTGCAGAGATCATTCTTTGCATCCTAAACTGTGTCTGTGTGGGAGAGGAGGGCCTGCGGCTAGTTACTGTGGTCTGAAAAAGAAGACAGCGTCACACTGGATCTCCCTCACTGTTGCTGACATGCTACACACTGCAGTGCACACACTGCCTGTCTTACTCACCCAACTTTAACTTCTTGGTATTTTTTCTCTTCTTTTGTTAAACAACTTATCTAGTTTCCCTGTTGATCCAGGAATGGTTGCTGGAAGGAACCTGGAGCTAAGTGGAAATAAGGTTGCTGTGAGTTTACTGAAGATGAGTTTCTTTTAGGAAACATCACCTAAATCTGTATTCATATTATTCTTAGTTTAAAGGGAGAGTCTGTATGCTGTTTCATAATTATATCTGTGTTACATCTTTCCTTGCAAGATCTATATCTCAACAAGGACTGCTGCTTTCATTTAGCCAAAGATACTGGGATTGTCAGGCTCCAGAAGCTATAGACTTTTTCCTCACTGCTAGCAAAGTAGGAAAAAATCCACCTTCCTGTTTCTCAGGCTATAGAAAAGGAAATAGACGTACGGCAATAAGCTGGCTGCAAAACTAAGAAGGCTGTATTCTATCCAAGACAGCTCCTCCAGAACACTTATATTTTTACAGGAATAGAGAGTAGTTCCAGTTAAGTTGCCATTTTCTACCTTTTATCCTTGGCTCTGACTCATTAGGGATCAATGACATCTCTTTGTTAGGTCTGCACACAGTGTACTATTTTGATACTCACCCTTCTAATGGCTCTGCTTACTGAATTTGTCCACCAGGCTCTGGAAAATGCCTGACTCCCTTCACACATTATTTTGCCCACCTTTCTATCAAAGTAGCTCTCTACATTCACACAAGCAAGTAAATCCACTTATTTTTCATATTCTTACTTCTCAGAGTGCCCAAATAAAACAGCCTCTATGAGAAAAGTTCACTAAACGTGGAGGGTATGGGGCAGACACATTATTTGTCCTTTCTAAATGCTATTTGTTCTTTTACTTTGGCACTTCCACCCTGAGCTGTTCATGATCCATCATGAACCCTCTCTTGCTGTGTGGGCCTTGGTGGTTTATTTGATTTGGAGCAGTCTATGCTGAATGCTGGCAAGAAATTAAAATACGAATGTAGGTAAAATAACACCGCATTTTTGTCTGTTGTTAGAGAATCTCTCAGATCACTAAAATATTGTGAACACCTACACCAGGATTGATTTTTTGCTTGAAATTCATTAAAATAAAAATCTTTTGGTATCAGCAAAAGAATATTTAAATATCATTAAGGTTTTGACAGAAATCAACAAAAGCATGGAAATGCCCAATTAAGGCAGAAATGCACCATATGGACTTGGAAGTGATAAGTATTAAGCAAGCTGTTATAGTGACCCCCTGCTGTGGTTAGGTGTGGAACACATATGTCCTTCTTAGGCTTTATCTACAGATGTTCTTACTTTGTAGCTGTGTTTGTTCTACCAGATATGAAAAGACTAAAATAAAGAGGGTAGGTGAGATTTTTTTTCTTCCTTGATGCCTTTTATTTTCATATTTGAATTTATCAATAGTATTGAACATACTGATATGGAATCACACTGTGATAGGAGCTATTCCCTGGTTACACAGTTGTCCACAGAGTTCAATAAACTCAATAGATAAAACTACTTCACTCTAAGATGTAAGGAAATCTATGGGAAAAGTGGTAGTTGCTCAATTTCTTCATCCTCATCCTGAAATTCAATCTGGAATATAAAATCAGCTAAGCAAAATTATTGGATTTATGACAAATTAATCCATGGCTAGGGGGAAAGACAGCAGAGCCACCACTGGTCTCTTCTGGTCATCTGTTCCATCACTCAGTTTCCAACAAGGATTTCTGAAAGGATAGCCCATTTGTGTTATTATGAGTATCATCACAGAATTCTCTGAGTTGGAAGGGACACAAAAGGATCACCAAGTCCAACTCTTAAGTGAATGGCCCATATGTGGCCCAAGGATAAGTCTACACTGGAGAAGGTACATCTTGAAGCATGTGTGGCTCTGGGTAAGTCCATGATACAACAGGTCCACCTTGAAGTATGAGTGCCTGCGCATGGGGTCATGCTGGAGCACCTTCAAGTGTGTTGTCATGAATAAATCCATGACAGAACAGGACACCTGTGGAGAGACTGCAGTCATGGGTAAGACCAAGGTGAAGCAGGTTCACACCTGAAGAGACTGTAGCCATTGGTAAGACTTATATCCAGCTGGAGCTCTGAAGGCTTTGTGGCCCATGGGGAAGGCCATGCTGGAACAGGTGCACACCAAAGTGACTGGGTTTGTGGATAAGTCTATGCTGCAGCAGTTATACCCCTGGAGAGACGTGGGAGAAGTTCGTTGGAATGGTAAACACTATGGTCTGGTCCAAAAGGACCAGGGGTGGAGGTTGTAATGTAAATACAGTGGGAAATACTATAGCAGGAATCACAAGAACCAGTAAAGGAGAAGTCTGCAAGAACTGCAAGTGCAGCAGGGACCCAACCTGAATTGAATTGGGTGCCCAATATTTACACAACAGACCACCTCTGCTGTTCTGAGTGAGCACTATAACAGATGGAACCCAAAGTCATGGACTAAATTAACTCAGTGGACGATCTATGGGCATTTTATAGGTAGTTCATAGACTAAAAGAGTGATATTTGTGTATTATATCAAGGTATGGAAAAGAGGTTGGTTATTAAATAGATTATATTGGGAGTTGAATATGATATAAATGGTATGGAAGAAGGAGTAGAAAATGTGCTGGGTTTGACTCTGATATAGTTTTCTTCATAGTAGCTAGTATGGGCTATGGTTTGGATTTGTGCTGGGAAAACGGTTGATAGCAAACAAGGTTATTTTTCTTATTGCTGAGGAGTGCTTACACAGAATTGAGGCTTTTTCTACTTCTCACCCTATCCTACCAGAGCAGAGACTGGGAGTGCGCGGGAAGTTGGGAGGGGACATTGTCAGGACAGCTGACCCCAACTGACCCCAGGGATATTCCATACCGTTATGGTGTCGTGTTCAGCATATAAAGCTGTGGGAAGAAGGAGGAACAGGGGTGAGTGATGGCATTTCTCTTCCCAAGTCACCATTATGTGTGATGGAGCCCTGCTTTCCTCAGGACGGATGAGCACTTGCCTGCCTATGGGAAATGGTGAAAGAATTCCTTGTTCTGCTTTGCTTGTGTACAAGTTTTTGCTTTATCTATTAAACTGTCTTTATCTTGAGACCCACAAGTCTTCTCATTTTTACTCTTCTGTTTCTCTCTCCCATCCCTATGAAAGGAGAGTGAGTGAGATACTGTGTGGGACTGAGTTACCCACTGTGTTTAAACCGTGACACACACTTATAAAGGATACAGGATCAAATAAATAAAATAAACAGTCACAACCTGCAAGGTTTACCTGATTCTGTGGGAATGTAATTCTGATGTCAGAGCTGTTGTTTTAGTTTCAAACAGCGAAGGAAATAAAGGGAAATATCAGGATTCATTAGCTAAATTATTGCTATAGGGCTGCCATGTGACCCTCTGTAATACCAGGAGAAATCAGGACTGGGCTGATAAGAACTTCCTTGGTACATCTTTTTTGTGTCTCTTGTTACTCCTTTTTCTCCCCTTTTATGGATAAGGCAACAAGTCTGTGGCAAGCTGAAGAAACAAATAAACAACCTGTTTGCTCTACCCTGTTTCTTACCCAGCCTAGCCTCTTACAGGGAAGGAAAAGAACTAGTGGCATGACATAACAAAGACTTCTAGGACTATACATATATAGATACTGGTGACAAACAGACCTTTCTAATTTCTGTCAGATTTTAACATAGAAAGTGATCAGACAGAGTGATAAATGGAGCTCTATGAGTAGTTGGAGGGGTAAGCACAGGCAAGCCAGGATGTCAATGTAAATTATGATTAATGTACGAAATAAATAATTTTAAGTTTCTTATAGGACTGTCTGTTATTTTGCTTAGGAACGGATTCAAATAAAAAGAATTTGTTTTATGGTTAAATCATTGAAAGAACAAATGAATATACAATTTTGGCCCTCATGAAGAAAATGTCAAGTCTCCCAATAATTTCTGTAGTGTTAGGATTTCACCCCAGCTTCCTCTTCTTGTGCTGTTAATAACTGGGTATATTACGTGGGCCAAATGTATAGACCTATTATAGACCTATACAGGTCTCCCCTATAATAATTAAAAAGAGAACTGTACTGTTCTTTCCCTGCTTGTTCAAAGATAATGGAGATCCTTGCACAGGAGGTGTTATGTGTGTGCCAATGTGATGACTTCCATGACACCTCTGTAGCTAGTTAGGGCTAAGTAACTTTTTCTTTGCTTCCATTTGCCTTTGCCAGTTTGATGTTTTTATGATGTCAACAAGCACAACCAAATGGTAATTGATCACATTGTTATTGTGAAACAATACCTTTCCTCAGCACAGAAAGGCTCTCAGTGATATTGCTGAATATTTAAGCTGGCTGTAAACCAGACTTCAGGCAAGCTCTGCGGATGAGAAGAAGGGTGAGTCCTCACTGGGATTTAAGGAACACTGATGACTGACAAATCCAAAAGCAGAAGTATATTCTCACCCACCCTCCTTCAGATTTCACTTCTTGCCCTTCAAGACTTCACCAGAGAACTTATCTTTGGCAGACAACATGTTTCAGCTCCATTTTCAGTTTAAGTGATCTCTCACACTCTGATGTATATTGGACATTCATTGACTTCTTAGGATCCTTCTTGAGGAAGACAGGATTTTCAACTCTGTTTTGATCAGCTAATCAGCTGCTATTCTTTTTCCCCAAGTTATCAATTTCTTTCTAGGCCTCTTCCTCATGTGAAGCCCTAGTTCTTTTCAATGCTTTAGGTCTACCTTCCCCGCAGTCCAGAATCAAATAGGCTGGCAACTTTCACAAGCACTCTATCCATCTAAAACATATTTATTTAAAAAAGAGAAACCTTTAAATTAAACCCAGAAATTATTCCAGGGGCATAGGGAAGAAACCCTCGGTGGTTTAAAACTAATTTTATGAACACTAGAAATATAAAGGAAAGGTCTAAGCATGAGAGAATTTTCTATATGCTGCATATTACAATCACAGGAGGACAATAACTCAGGCCCTCTCAATCAATTACAATCTTTTATAGTCAGCCATTGTAAAGCATTTTGAGCCCTGATTACACAGCAGCTGCTGAGACCTGAACTTCCTGAAGTTCAGAACAGCTGATCCCAATGAATAAGTAACCAGTCTGCTAGGACTCACGGCACCTGACCTACTTCTCAGAACTTTTCCCAAAGACGTCACATACCAGTATATAATTCCCCCTACAATCAAACCATGTAGTGCTTTTGATACTGTTCCATATTCCAAAACTCCCTTTCAAGAACCTCCTTTCTCAAAGATCACTTGTATGTTGAGTCATATATCATGTAATAATTTTTGTCCATAATTGCTCCCAGTTGTGAAGCTCTCATATATACTGAAAAATCAGGAATCAAAAATGAATTGATGAAAAACTGAAGATCAATACGTAGCTTTTCTTGCTTTTAGGATTTCTCTAAATACTATTCAGAAGTGTTTTGAGAGATATTTTTTCCCCACTTCCCTATTCCAGCTTGGACTAGAATCTTTAACCCACAACGGTAGAAAAAATGGCCTTTTGCCTAAGTTCCTGGAGACTGACTTTGCCACAAATTTTCTGGCTGATTGTAGGGAATTCACTTAGGACTCAACTAAATAAAGAGATGTGGAACTTTTAAGTCCAGTGCTGCAATGCCTAAATGTTAGGCTCCTGGCCCTAAGATTAAGTTTTAAAACCTGAAGCTGGAAATATAACTACACAGTGCACAAAGAAAATGAAATGTGTGAGTAAAAATATTAAAGTCTTGCCAGTAAAAAGGTGAGGGATCAAGTTTAAGTGAACAGGAGATTATCCCTAGAGGTAGGTGTTCGCCAGTGCTGACCATAAGATTGCATGTGGAATATCAGCCTTTTTTCATTGCTTCTGCTGGCATTTTAATTGCTTAATTCACTTTTAAAAGTAGATACCTACAATTATTCTTTGAAATAATAGGCTCTTACTCTAAAGGTTTCCATGCCTCTGATCCTTGTCTTTATGTAACAATAGGATGGTGTGTTTGTGTGAGAAGTGGGAATTTTAATTCACTCTTCAATCTAGTGAGTCTAAAACTTCTCTCATGAAGGATCCATAGTCAACCTCCAGGTAGCTATCCAATATATGTGATTTTTTCTGTCCTAGTTAGTGCTGTCCCATGACCGGTAAAAGTAATATTCACAGTCTTGAAGGGAGGGGCTGGAAACATGAACTATCTTATTGCAGGTGAATTCATGGCATCATTCTCTCTCTTGGAGTTGGTTGGATTTTGTTTGGGTTTTTTGTTTATTTGGTTGTTTTTGTTGTTTTGCTTTTTTGTTTTGTTTTTACTCTGTGAATCTCTCGTTCCTAGACAAGGATGAAACCCAAAAGCTGTCTGTTATGCATCTCCCAGTGTCATGGGGCCCTCTTTGCAGCTACTCTTCTACATGTTGCTCTAAGAGGGTAATTAAAACAGTCACAAACACTACACAACAAGATATCTACAGTATTTCCAACAAGAATAAGAGTAGAAGGCACTGCAGTTTCCACAAGAAAGCCTTTCAAGAAGTCAAGCCTCAATTTTTAGACTAGTATACTAACAGAAATACCCAACATCTGAGACGTAAATTTAAAATTTCAGCAATCTCATGAGGAAGAATTCATAGAACCAATATCTTGATCACAGTAGTTAGAGTTGATTTCTTTGTAATCTATCTTGACAGCTGCTTGTGTGAAAAGGTATTTGTTTGGGTTAGAAATTTGTACTTTAATTTAGTATAAAGCCAATGAGCTGATATGTTCTTTCGATTGATAAATAGATAAATAAATTAAAAAGATCTAGTTATTTCAACAGTAATATTAGTCCTTCTGAAACATCCAAAGCTTTGAAATCTTATCTCATTTTCTCATGAAATGTTATTTGTTTGATGAATCTCTAGTGAACATAAAAATCAGGCCAAGTTTGAAACCTTTGACATAAATCAATTTACGTGGTTGACTAAAAAGATGAAGGGATAGCATGGTCTGGCAAAAACATTTGTGTGCACGCTTCAGTTTAACTTAATCCTAAAGGGACTTAAACAGTTTAAATTCATTGGGTATATAATTAAATGCTTTGAGGAATCAAAACCAGAGGTCCACTGACTACCACACACCCACACAACAGAACTCCGTAATGAAATGTTGGACTCTGGCAGAAAACACATAACTAAAAAGGAGGTACTAGGATCTAAAAAAAAACCCCAAACATAATGAAGGGCAAGATGGCAAATATTCTAAAAATATTTAACTCCCACTATGTAATAGAATTAAGTTTTGCAAGAAAAATAAAGAAAAAAAAGAATAACTGAATCAATATATTTTTACCCAGGGTCTGTAAATATTTCAGATATGAAATTAATTTTCTTTCACATGGTATGCTAATGAATGAGTTTTGAAATATTGCTTTTTGGCATAATGTCTGTTTACTTTTCACTTTTATGAGCAAATCTGTGAACAATAATGCAAAACTTCAAAGTTAAGATAAAGAAAAGCATAACAGGAGGTAAAGGGAACTGAAAACTGAATTCAGCTTTTCAATATTTTGTACAAAAAATTCAATAATTAGGATAATGGACATTATCAAGGAAGGAATTAGAACTTGCCATCAAATTCATTTAGCTAGAAACACATGTGCACTGCATTTGTGTAAGAACTTCCAGATTAGAAGAAAGGAGGGAAATCTAATTTATGCCTACTTTGGTGAAAATGTTGAGAGATCATTTTTACAAGGAAGTGAGTAAAATAACGGGCTGGGACTTCAGCTCACAGCATTTCATTTCCTGTTCTGTACACAAATTTCCTGTGTGCCTTGGAACAAATTGTTTAACTCTTCTGTTCCTCAGTTCTCTAAAAACAGCAAAAGCAGCATTCTATTACTTTATGGGAATTTTTGTGAGGGTAAATATAGTCAGGGACTTGAGAGTCTGTCTGGTAAAAATTGCTTTAAGCAGGGTTAGCCAAGGAGATTTTTGTACCTAGATATGCACTTGATCCTGCTGCCATATAAGACTGGTCAGCACCTTAAAAGTTGCATTTTTGAATTTGTTTCTATTTCAGTGTTCAGATGTAATACAGAATTGACTGTAATTTGAGTGGATAGAGTTTTCTTTTACCAGTCTGGAAAACTCAGGTATGAGCTATGAATACGTGTATTATAACAACCTGCAGATATCACGGATAACACAAAAAGCTGGTCAAAGGAAACTTATCTTAAAAAAACCAATTCAAATGCTTCCAAGTTCAAAATTGGATGGGTCATCTGAGGCTGTGACCTCAGCAAAAACAAATTAAAACACCCCAAGGCAAGTCAGGTGTTAGTGAGGGCTGTATCTTAAATACCTCTCTACAAAAGGCAACCAAGGAGTGTAACCAATTGTCACCCATATCCAGCATGGCTCCCTTGATACTTTTTTTTTCTCAGAAAATGATTCCACTGGCAATGGTCAGATGGTGAGAGTGTGGAGGTCTTGAACAGTCTTGCACTTGTATTTGTCCACATTTTGTGCTGGAAATACATCTCTATAGTTTACTTTGGAATAGGTTTGCATGTTTTAATTTGTACTTTTGGCATTTAGGGACTGACATGCTGGACTCAGCTGTGTAACTGTTCTTAGTCTGTCCTGAGGAAGCTTAATGAACTGCTAAAGTCACACAACACACAATGAGATGGAGTTTTGCTTTCTAGATTTTATTCATCTGAAATCTAGTTGGAAACAAAAGAATAGTCCCCAGACCCATTAAAAGCAATTTCTAAGTATGTTCATAACCTTTCTTCCAGACATCTGAGTTAATCCTGCAGATGTTTCCCAGGCAGATGAAGGACAAGAAGGCAATTGACAGTAGTCAGCATGCCTTGAAAAAGAGAAAGTCATGCTTGACCAAGCTGATAACTCTTTACAATGAAATGACTGGCTTGATGAATGAGGAGAGAGTAGTGAATATTGTCTACCTTGATTTCAGTAAGACTACTGACACTCTCATAAGATCCTCATAGAGAAGGTGATGAGTTATGAGCTGGATGGGCAGACAGTGAGGTATATTGCAAACTGGCTGAATGTTGGTCCCAGAGGGTGGTCATCAATGACATGAAGTCTAGTTGGAGGCCAGTCACTAACAATTTACCCCTGGGGTCAACACTGGGTCTGATCCTCTTTGACTTCTACAGTTTCTGTGAAATAATCGTGACTCTGTGCCTCTGTGAAGTGCCTGTACACTGATTCCTGCCTCATGGGGAACAAACAGGAGTAACCAGAAGTTGGTCTGCAGTTATAGGGCTGTGATTTCATTGGGATCACTTATGGATAGCTTATCTGACTGAAGTAGTTCCATGGACGGATAATGACTCTTTAGGAAGGAGAGGCTGGGGCACTGAAGAAGGGATAATTGCCCTTGATGTGAGGGAACAGGGAGAACGCATGGAGTTCTACCTGGGGAAGGATGATGAACCAGATGAGAGAGTTCAGTAGAGTTCAGGATAAGAGGGCCACCAGCTGAGGTGGTACTAAGGTGGGTATTGGACCACCTGATCAGAAAGAATCAATAGACCTGCTAGAGCAATAACACAGCATAGCACAAGCAGCCCAGGAGTTTTGTGGAAGGCATTGGTCAAAACTTTTTAACACATGTGGCTGGGGTCTGAATGAAGGGAAAAAGCTCTGCTGAAGTTAGGACTTACAAAAAAGAAAGTGTTAATTGGAGATTGAAAGTTGTGGGCAGCCTTGCCCACAGTGACCATGAAATGGTGGCGATAGAGACAAGAGGCAACGAATAGTAACTGAACTTGAGGGAATTCTGTTTAAACATAAGAAAACTTTTTTTTTACTTTAAGAATGATCAAACACTAGAAGAGGCTGCCCAGAGATGTTGTGGAGTCTTCTTTCCTGAAGAGACTCAAAACCTGACTAGACATGGCCCTGAGCAACCTGGTCTAGGTGACTCTCTTTCTGTGATTCTGTGATACTGCTTTCCAAAACGCCTCTTTCCGAAGTCTCTGAACTTGAAACTGAATTCATGCTATGCTCACAGCGGACAGGAGTAAATATGAGAACCACCAGAACTCAGTGCTGCACTGGGGGATAAATTAGTGTGTGGCTGAGTCCAGCTCCCAGGGACACAAGGTGGCACTCTGGAGCAGTTCTGATTTGGTCAGATGTCATTGCAACACACTCAAACTCCGCAGCTCTCAGTACTTGTGTTTCAATGCTATGACACATTAAACTGATTCAACATACCTTTCTATTTTAAACCTTCTCCAATTAGGACATATAGGAACCATTTCTGAACTTGTTGAAATTAAGAGAAAAAAACAATAAAGAATGAGTGTAAAAAAAGAAAAAGAGAAACAAAAAGACTTGGCCAAAGCCTCCCCACTGATAACATGGGACCTAGAGTGGATGGAAGGCACATAAGCTTTGGCGTAAGTTTTATGCCAACCTGTTTATCCTAGAGTGATTTATTTAGAAATGGAAATTTATGATGAGTGACAATGGGAAACCTACAGAAACTAATCAGGCCTAATTTAGGATGAAAAATCAGTGTGGTGTTAAAATATAATAATGAATGAAATTAACCAAGAAATATAGTAAAAATTCCAGTGCTCAATATCAAGTGAGAAGAATAGATAAGAAAAAGAGCTACAAGCTCATAGGAGATGTTACAATATCCATTCTCCTGATCAAAGACATGATAAAATTATAGTCAAGCTTATCATAATAGATATTTGAAACGTGATCTGGATTAGAAAGCTGTGTCTAGAATACAGTTATATCTAGGTCCAATGTTTTATTGCTTATCATATTTTTTTTACCAGTTCTAATCTGTAAAATACAAGTACTTTCTTTTCCTGTAAGTTTCAGAAAACAAATGTCTTGAAATCTGCTATGACAATGGAAGTAACAAAGTAATTAAAACAGAAAGGAATGAGATGGCAAAGATCTTTCCCCTTCTCTGTCAGGCTTTACCAGTAGCAGTCTAAGCTGACTGTAAGGAACAGTCATCGTCACACTTGATCTCACTAAATTCTTAAACCATTGTTAGGTTTCTACTGGGGACATTAAGTAGTGAAAAGGGAAAATGAAACAGCTCCAAGTTTAGTAACTCCAACCAAACTTCAACTCAGTCTGAAGGGATTTTTGAAATAAGGATTTATTGTTCATTGTAGGCAAAATACATTCCTTACTAACGTAAATGGTAAAATTTGAATGTAAAAAGCAAGAACAAGAAAAAAATCAAGAAACTAAGCAAGATTTCAGCCCTTTTGTTAAAATGGAGTGGAAAAGAAGTACAATGCCCAAAAGACATTCAATAGTAGGAGCTTGTACTAAAGGATGAGTGTGGGTTTTAGAAACTCCACACTGGGAAATCTTAGACTTGAAAGCTTTTAAAAGTCCAGGTTTTTAAGAATAACCTATGGGCTTGCTCCAGCAAAATCCTTGAAATGAATAAAAAGTGTACTTTTACACAAGACGTATATACTGCAGTAAGGTAATGTTGCCACAAGAAGCTTTATCATAATTACCTCTTTCCTTCTATCAGCATTCTCTCCTGCTATTGGCACTAACTTCATTGTTACAGTAAGTAATTTTAAAGGGGATATCAACAGACAACATTTATCAGATGACTATTACATTAGAGAAGTAGGGATAGCATAGACAATGAAGATGGTATACTCAGTAATTATTACTGGTCAAAACTTGTAAATGAAAGATGCCATGGAAATTGATCAGTTAAATTGCAAGGTAGTGAATACCTCTATCTGATCTGGCAGGCTGGTATATTTTATCATTACATGAACTCAGTGGAAAATAAATTAATTGCACAAAATTTGCTCGTCTTTATGCATTAGAGCAGCACTATCAGGCTTCAGCTAAGAGGACTATCCCATTGTGGCAGACATGGAACAGGACATAAAACTTGATAGCTCAAAGAAGGGAAAGCTAAAGGTAAGAGTGGTCATAGACAACCAACAAACTTATTTGTCTGAGTACTCATTGTGAATTTCTGATAGAGAGGGAAGTATAACTCAAAATTCCTAAATCCCACTCTAGCCTATTCTTCAATGAATGATGTCATTAGATGTAATGTCTTCTGAGGGAGTAATTCCACTCACAATTAGTTGTAGTCAGTGACATTTGTTTATCTTATTACCTGGTGCTGAAAGAAGAAACTAAGGCTGTGGTCTGTCTCAGTTTGTTCTCCAGTTTTGGAGTACTTGCTCCACAAAGGCACTGAGGTACAAAGCTCTGATTTGCTTGGCCACTACGGCTGCAACTGAGAAGAAACCAACAGAAGTAAATGACAGCTTGGACTATCATAAATATTGCAAAGTATGCACATCTGAATATACTAATTAATATATTAGTATTTTCTTTCCCCTTTTTGGTTTCTATCCTGTCAGAAAGCGGGAAATGTTAGAAATACCATTAAAGGTAGGGTTATGACTTTTTAAATGCTTGTGATACTCCAAAAAATCTCTAAGCTGAATGTCTTTGGAGGGTGGTCTTTGGAGACACATTGAGTTTTTATTTTAGGAATCATAGAATTATAGAATGATTTGTATGGGAAGGAACTTTAAAGAACATTTAGTTCCAACCTCCCCTACCATGGGCAGGGACCACTTCCACTAGACCAGATTGCTCAGAGCCCCACCCGCCCTGGCCTTGAACACTTCTAGGGATGAAGTATGCACAACTTCTCTGGGCACCTATTCCAGTACCTCAACAGCCTCACAGTAAAGAATTTCTTCTAATATCTAATCTAAACCTGTCCTCTTTTAAAGTAATTACTCCTTGTCCTATCCCTACACGCACTTGTCTAAATTCTCTCCAGCTTTTTTTATAGGCCCCATTGAGGCACTGGAAGGTTTCCCTAAGGATTCCCCAGAGTCTTCTTTTCTGCAACCTCAACTCTCTCAGACTGTCTTCATAGGAAAGTGTTATAGGTCTTTTAACTAGTATTTAGATGTCCCTGTGGTGGTCCAAATTCCTGTTTACATCGGTGCTGTAAAACTAGAGAACATAAAGTCTGTTCTCACTCCAGAGAACAAGTAGGAAGCAAAGCTGCAGGGGATGTGGTAATGCTTAGGAACTTCTGAAAATCTCTGTATGATTTAAAACAATATAAGCTTTTTGCTTTATAATTATGCTTTTAGGATCAAGGCATTTAGTCCAAGTTAGATGAAGAGATTAGTGGAAGAACTATTAAAGGAAGTGATAAAAAGATTTGAAGTGAATTAACTTTTTACCCGATTCATATAAAATCCATTTAACTATCAGGCAGTGGATGGGGTGGTTTATCAAACAGTAGGGGAAAAAAATTAGGCAAAAAAATTATATCTAATCCACGCAGAAACTTTGTAACAAATTAAGAACATGCATCTGCTACATTTGTGCAAATGCAAATTCACACTGGAGATTGAACGATAAAAAAAGGGCTCTTTTATCAGTGTTCCCTGGAAGTTCAGTTCTTATTTATCATTAGATTTCCAGCTGCAAACAAAATGAGTATCATCCGAGTTCGCTGCTTTATATCTGAAGTTTGAATAAGGTTTATCACTAATTGTCTGGTCACTAGTTAGCTTCCTTCCTTCCTTGTTGGTCCATTTATAAGGTTTTCATGTATGAGTATATGTATATATATATATATGTCGTTTATGAAGTGTTTGCTTCACACATAATTTGCTGTAATCCATGGTAAACATTTTCAGTAAAATTATCTTTTAATTCAGGCCTTCAGAGTATTAGCTTTCCTTAGAGACAGCTCCCTGGACTCAATTTTTTGCTTGCTTATTTCATGGGTCAGTACATGGGATTTGCACTGGTTTCACAGCTCACCCATTCCTCCTACTTTAAAAGTCAACAGGAGAAGATGTAGATAATGATTTTTTTCCCCCTTCTGGAAAATACTCTAAATAGTGATTGCAGTTTTTAAAATGGACAAGAAAACATTGAATCATAAGACTTCCACAGGTTGGTTTCCTTAACTTGATCAAAGTTCTTTGCAAATTAAATGTCAAGTTTAAGACATTATTATAGAAATTATCCTCTATTTACAAGTCTCTTGACATGAAGGTGGACTTTTACATACTTCAACCTGTTTGTCTGTCACTGCTTGGGCATTTCATGGTTCAGAACAGTTACTCGTGAAGTCTCAAGCTTTTCATTTGAATAGTCTCCAAACACAGCATGACCAACAATGGTCTGCTTTCAAAGTAACACAGAAACATATAAGTTATATCCAGTGTGGTTAGAGTGCTCGTTCTGGAAGGAGAAGTACTATATTTTGGTCTCAGCTCTAGGGATCACATTCAGTTCATATTATTTAATATCTGTTTAATGCAAGACACAAAACCCCTTTTGGGATCCAAATCCTTTGCTGAGCGAAGTCCTCAGTATTCTGTTATAGAGCCAGGCTTCCTCATATACTCTTTCTCTGACCCAATATATTATTTTCTTCACAATGAAACAAAACAACTCCAGGATGAGAGGTGGAATGTCCTCTTCACTCTGTCATCCTGAATGGATGATAATCAGATGGTTGGGACACTGTCTCAGCAGGCGTTGTTCTGTGGATTTGAACCTCATCAGTCAGAGAAGGGCTTAAAATCCAATTCTTTAGTTCTGCGAGTGAGTATTCTAACCGCTAAATCATTATACACAGGGGGTCCATTTTATCCAGACTTTTTCTTTTTTTTAAGAAGAGCAAGCAAGCAAAAAAACCTCCAAACCAATCCACACTCCATTTATCAAAGAGAGAACAGTTGATCTGGAGTTCAAAACCCTAAGGTAGTTAAAGGACCTCCCTGTATTTTGGGCTACACTACTTGGATACGTAACAAAACCATGTATTGTACTCCATGACTCTATGTAGGTATTTTAGCTTCCCTTGAACATATAGGAAGACCAATTCCCTTTTTCCGTGTGTATATGTCCCACACAGTGACATATAAAAATCTCCTGAAAAAAAAAAAAAAGCTTATGAAATGTATCAGAAAATAAGGTGCTTGGTGTTTTATATTAATAACATAAAGTCAGGGCAACTGAAAATCCATAAGTAACTGTAAAGATTCATACCAATTACAAAAACTGAGGTATCAGGAATTGTTCAAAACTATGACAATGTGTGGATGGATATTTTGGATAGCTGGAATCTATTATTTTTTTAATGGGAATTTCTTAGGCATAAACAAAGACTTTTCTGAGGAAGTTTAAATTGCATTAAATTCTTTTTTAAATAAAATTATTTGAAATTTTATTTTTTGGGTTTTAAGCAAGAGAGAAAAATGATTGACTTATTCCTAACCAAAATACAGAGAAATCCAACCTTCTGATATATGAATGAACATCAGAAAATTCACTTAAAAGTTGAAAGTTGGGGAAGCTTAATTTTGTTACACACTGGGAGACCCACATTAATTAAAGGACTAGAGTTAAAATTTTAGTTTATATCAGAATTGTTTCTCTTGATCAGAACTATTGAAGAATAATTTATTTGTTAGATAACTTTGAACTTGTGAACGAACATAGAAAGTCTATTTTCAAAGTTTTCTGTGTATGAGTATTCTGGAAGAACTTTCTGATTTGACAACTGCATTGTCATAGAAATGAAATTTGCACAATAGTAATGGGCTATTTATGACAGTTTGAACAGGAGAGTGGCATCAGTATTTTGGTTATTGTTTTTCCCTTTAAAAGGAAGAGAGGTTTTCATGTTACTATTGCATAACTTCAGACAAGATTAATGAACTATACAAGCTTCTAAGGTAGAGATTACAAAATAATTGCTTTAGTTTTAACAATGATTTATTTGTAGGCCAGTACATAAGGCAAATTTTCCTTTCTGAATATTAGTTCCTTAGGTTAAATGTGCAAGAACTTCCTGTCCAGGGAATTTATTGATCCTCTAGATATTTATTTTCTTTAGTTTCACATTATTATTTGATGACAAACTGCTGCATATCAGTATAGACTTGGAAGTCCTTTGCCAACCTCCCAGCAGTAGAAACAGAACAGGCAAATCAGAGATAGGATAATGTATTTTGCTGCTTTCATGCTATATGACACAGTGCTAGGAATGAAGAAAAGTAGAAAAGTAGAAAAAAATCATTAATTGTAATTAAACCTTAGTTTACCTATATGCATTTTCTGATCTCAAACCTATGCATAATAGTTTTGGTTAAAACTCCTGTCCTTTTTTGTTGTCAAACATAAATACCAAAGTTACCAATCAAAATATTGTAATGATTATCAGTTTTACAATTTGATTATTCTTTCTTAAAACAGGTGCATGTACAAAGTAATAAGAGTTACAATAATAAGCACGAGAGGAAATACTCCAATTACCATGAATATTACAGAAATTGAATATTAAAGAAAACAAGAATGATGTAATCAAATAGAAAGGGAAAAAATAACAACTTTTGAGAGGTTAATACTAAGATGACAAAAAAATTTATTTCTTCTGTGTATTTAATGAATGGAACTAATTTCCAATTTCTTAAGTTTGAATATTACATTTGATAATAATGGATTTCTCTATAGACAGGGGTTTTGTGGTTTATTAATGGGGACATGAGTGCTTAAAGATTAGTTTTCAGTTCCTGTCTACAATATCAGAAAAAAGCAAGTCTTTTTTGTTCCTCTCCTGCTTATGATTTTATATTGGTGAAGTTTCATTATTACACTTTTATTCTTTTATTTGCAAACATAAAAGGAAAAACTACTTCTATTGGTGAGACAATCACCTTAACTACTACCAACAGATCTTTATGAAATTGCTGAGATCAGTAATGTAATAATGAACATATGTAAAGGACATCTAAGGGAAACTAAATCATTTTGCAAGGAGGCATACATTGTATTTATACATTAAAAAAGAGCACCTAAACCAGCTTGGAGACTCAGTGACCAATCCACAATGAAAAACTCAGGATATTGTAATAATCTATTTCCCATTACACCTTCTTGAGCAAGAAAAACACTACAATCTTCTGTTTCATTTACTGTAACATGGTGGACAAATTCCAAAGGTGGTCCAGAAGGAAGTAAATAGAAATAAATAGATAGGAAATATTTTAAGTTGCACTGGGGTTCTGAGATAGTGAACACACACACGTACACACACACACTAAAAAAAAATGAAAATAAAGTAGACAACTACTGGATGCATAGTGTGATACAAAAAATTGACCTAAGTTGAATAAACTATCTACCACAGATTTATCAATATTGCTTACAATATTGAGTTTCTTTAGCTCAGTGATATTCACCCATCACTAGAATAACCTTTTCAGAAGCAGAAAAACGGATATGTCAATGAACATATCCTAACATTATCAGACTATCCTAACTACCAACAAACTGTCCTAACATTAATAAACATTAATATACTCTTTGCCACTGAGGTATGTCCACTCTTTAAATAGAAAAAATGTAATGAATAAAGAAATAATTCCTCTTGCATGGTTATTACTTTGTACAGTGGCAGGAAAATACTTTCCTCCAGACTTTCTGCTAATTGCAGGAACCATGAGTCTTACTAATAAAAACTGTGGAGAAAGAAGTGCAGAGTATTTTGGTCTTTTCCAATTTCTTTTTCATCTAGTCCTCTGTCCCATTTAGCAGTGGATCCACATTTTCCTCTTTTCTCATGTCTGGAAAATGTCCCTATCCCATTTATGAACTACCCGACTCTGCTTCCACCTCTTATTTCTCCCACCTCTTGCTTCCTTTTTATGTTTTCCAGGAGTTTTTTGTTTCTCCACGGAAGTCTCCTGACAACCTTGCTTGCTTTTCTGCACATGGAGGTGGACTGTTCTTGAGTCTAGAAGAGCTGACTCTTGAAAAAAACCCAGCTCTGCTGGAATTCTCTTATCACCAGGACCATATTTTGTAGGGTTCTTTTAAGAAGATACCTGAACAGCCCTGAACTGCTCTCATTAAGTTTAGAGTTGTGATCCTGCTATTGGCCTTTCTCCTTCCTCTGATGATCCATGCCATGGTTACTGCTGCCAAAGCTGATTCCATCTTCAATCCCCAACTTCTTTTTGGCAAGTGCCAGCTCAAGCAGAGTTTTTTCTCTCATCAGATCCTCAATCACCTCTGTTAGGAAGTTGTCATCAATGTGCTCCATAAGCCTCCTGGTGCACTGCTGTGTTATCACTGCAGCCACACTGATCATGAAGCTTCTTGTAGGAGGCATGTCCAGGGGTGCAAGGGAGGCACGCAGGGCAGGGAAGCCCAGGAGACATGTGTCGGAATCGATAACCTCATTGGTCACAAGGTCACATGGTTTTAAGGGATAAAAAGAGCGCAGAGTTTGAAATAAACTCTCTCTGATCACCACCTCAGCGGGGAGCAGAGTTCATTTTTTATTATATAAAGGCCCAACACAACAGCCTCTCTCCTTCAAATCACCCTGCATCCTTTGCTTGCCAGCCTGGTCCATCACTTCCCCAGTGTACTGTTGGCTGTCATTTTCCCTCCCCACTGTTCCCACCTTTAAGCATTTCTCACCAGACTGGTCAGCCTGTTGGCAAAGGTGCTTATGCCCTACTTTGTCAGGTGAGTGCTGTTATTCCCACTGTGATCCTCCAAAATGGTGCCATAGTTTTTAAGGCAAAATCTCTGTTGTCCTCATCTGGTGTACAACCAGGTGTTGACATTAGAATTCATCCAGTCCTCCTAAAATTGTTTCCTAAAGTCCTTCAGAAGTATCTGAGGGAACTGGTCTTGTCTATTAGGGAGAAAAGGAGATTGAGAGGATGCCTTATTGTGGTCTACAACTACTCTGGAGGAGGTTGGGGTGAGGTGAGTGTTGGCCAGGTAACAAGCAAAAGGAAAAAGAAAAATGATTTCAAGTTGCATCAGGGGAGGTGTAGGTTGGATATTACAAAACATTTGTTCACTGAAAGGATTACTAAGCATTGGTTGTCCGGGGAGGGGATTGAGTCATTATCCTTAAGAGGTATTTAAAAGATGTGTAGATGTGACTCTTAGGGACATGGTTTAGTGGTGGACTTTGCAGTGTTTGGTTAAGGGTTGGACTCAATGATCTTAAAGATCTTTTATAATCTAAACTATTCTATGATTTCATTTACTATAAGGATCAAACAGAAAACCATCTGGACATCCATGCTTTTGGCTTTTGCATTCAGTCACATAGTCACACTTGATATGCTCCAGGTATCCCCTGGAAGTATCAGTGCAAACTTGGAAGTGCATGATGGGTAGGAGTAGAATCAGCTCCAGCAGCTTCTCCCCAAGGTCCTGGATCTGAGTGCTGTAAAGTAGAAAATCTCCTTAGGGTAGTTAGGGAACAGGAGCTGTCCTTCTGCTGCTAAAAGTCACAAGTTTCCAGTCTTGGTTATCACAGAAGTCTTCATTTCCTATGCCTTCATTTCCAGATATGCGTGGATTCTGCCTTTGCCTCTGCAAACTGGGTTTTCAGGCTCTTGTATGTGCAGGATTTTGGAGAAGATCCACTTCTTTCTCAGTATCTCCGGTCCTGTGAACTCTGTTTGTCTCCTCCTCCAGCTCCTTTTCTTGGCAACAGAACCTGTTCAGTCATGCACACCTACTGCAGGGAAAGAGCCTACCTTACCCCCTGATCCCGGTACCAGTGAGAGGTCCCAAGCATTCCTGAAACCCAAAGTCTGTGAGGCTGTGTCCTCCACTGGGACCTGTCTCATAGTGTCCTCTATCTGAGTCACAACCCTGTTGTTACAGGGATAGCTGCTCCAGCAACTGCTGGAAATGTGCCCTGTGGTGCGTCACCACCACCACCGAGCCATGAGTGCTGCCCTCAGCAAAACTCCTGACTCCTTTCTGCAAGAGTTGCCACCTCTGCTAGCTGCTTGCCCTGGAAACTGTATCCTGGGCCAGCACTTCTGTAAATCTCCCACTATTGGGAGTCAGTTTGAACAAATGCTCAGCCCATGCTTTGATCAAGTTTGTCAGAAGCTGCTAGAGCTTTCTGGAAGTCATAGAGTTGGGTAGGTAACCTTTCCTGGCACTTTGATATTTCTACAAAGGATTCCCAGTAGTACCCTGATGATCTCAAGATAAAATTCCCAGACGATCTTTGGAGTCCAGAAGTGTTTTCACTGAAATTCTTCAGTTCCGAAGTTGGTGACCATTAACTGTTACTCCACCATATTAACTGCTTTAGAAAGAGAATCTGTTGATTTTAGATATAAGTTGTTGTATGACACTCTGGATTGTTTATACTAACTCCTTTGCTTGCTTCCAGAACACTAAAAATGTGAGCAGTGGGCTGGAAGAGAATGGGGAAAATAGCCAAAATGTACAATAATTCAACTATTTTGGCTATAGCTATGTTAATATACGTTCCTGAAACTGCTCTTTGGCATTACGCTCAGCTGGCACCAAATAGCTCATGACCAAACTGCTAAACTCTTTTTCCTTCCAAAACAGGGCAGCTATGTCCAGACTGAGAATGGTCCTTGATGGATGCTAACTCCAACACTGTGCCTTGAAATTATTTCAGAGACCACTATTTGGCCTGGCTCAAACTGTTGAAGGGACTATTATAAGAGTTTAACAGTATGTATTACCAAGTTCCAATGTGCATGAACATTTCCTAATACTATTTCCATTAAATGTCTTTTGTACTTCGTTCTCTAATGGTCATAATCTCCACTAACTAACTGTTAAAAATTCACAGGTCCAAACAGCTTTTGAGTACTGCAATCTCTTGAAGTTGAGTTAGAATGGGATCCTATAGCTGGGTCTGAATGCCTCACACAATTCATTTTATTGAATAAAATCTCTGGTGTTTCCCAATATCAATAAGCTCCAAGTCAGGTTTTTCTAACATAAGAAGATAAAAAATGAGAGGGAAAACTTACATTACAGTATTCAGTAAAGCAGTACAGGACACTGTGGATAAGAAGCACATAGGCAGTGTTCTTCTGGGTAATTTTCTCAAGCAAAGATACACTTTTAGGACCTTGTTCTCACTTGCTGTAGACTTACTGGAAGAAGTAAAAGAAGTTTTAGCCCTCCATCACCATCAGTAAATGCAGCATGATTGTAAGAAAATGCTGCTCCCCTCCCCTGCAAACTAACAACAGTTCTAGTCAGCTAGTGCAACCCTGATAGAGAAGTTCCATACCATTGCACTTTTTTGCTGATGTTTTTATGTACAGGCTTCAAATTTTAATTTTTTTCTCTGCCATTTAGAGGAAAACAAAGTTACAACATAGAATCATGGAATGGCCTGGGTTGGAAGGGGCTTTAAAGATCATTTGGTTCCAACCCCTATGCCATATGTAGGGATACCTTTCACTTGGTCAAGTTGCTCAGAGCTCCATCCAAACTGTCTGGGGGATGGGGCATGCATTGCTTCTCTGAACAACACTGGAAATTCTTTATGGACTGTTAAGAATTTAGAAATAAAATTCAGCCAGAGTCATAGGTTTAAGAATTAAAATTTTGTAAGACAGCAATTATGTTATTATTTGAAGTAAGTTTAGCATAGAGCACTTTTAGAGTCATCCTGTTGTAATCAAAGATTTCTTACAAACTCACTTTGAAAATTCACTTTATATCAAGAAAGCAAATTGTTGCCTTTCTGTGAACCCACTAAATAAAATAAGCTAAATGAAGACATGAAAACATGTGACACAGAAGTAGAATTATCACCTGCTTGGTTGAAGAATACAGATAATTTAGTTATAAGTGAAATCCTGGAACTTGCGAAGCTACTGAAAAAAATCCCTCTGTTATCAGTAGGTCCAGAACGTCACCCTGTATAGATGCTGGAGATCAATAAGAAACAAAACTTAGCTCAGTGTCTGAAAAACCCATTTGTATCATATTTCTTTAAGAAAATATAAAGTTACCAAAAAGTCCCCTATTATTAATGCAAAAAAAGTAAAATTGTCATAAATTACATAATGGTGCTCACCTGCTTTTCTGCTGAAACATATTTTGTCACAATTTAAATTAAATCTAGACATTTTTACATAATGCATATTTTTGGTGGAAAGTGCTGTTTTTGACTTAAGACCAGATAGGCCATTAGATCTGACTAGTTCAGTTTGCCTAAGACAAAAATTATCTAAACGTAGTAATTAATGCTGTATAAAAGAGGATCTTAGGAAAAAAAACAATTGATTTTTTTAGCAACAAGAACAGTAACCTATGCACTAAGCCTGCCAAAAATTCTGCTTGTTAATGCTGACACACATATTTCCCATTAAAAGTTTACTCCAATAAGCAGAAAACTTAGTTGTCTCCACTGGGGGGAGTGGAGAGAAATGCAGATACACTGTAATCCATGCTATCACTCCATGGGGTAGTGCTTAAAGGAACGTACAATCATTTTTTTTGTAATGGAAAATATGCAATTCTTCCAGACATCATATTCACTAATATTCCTTCAAAAACTATTCTGCCAAAGAAGTTAATTCACAACTGAAATTGACGACAGAATTTGTATTTCAGACAAAACAGGGTTCCAAAGTCAAAAGAGTTCCACAGCAAAAACCACAAATAATGTCTTACATTTACCCTGAATTACAGGGTGATACCATCACTTCATCTTCAGCGGGTGCATGTGAACAAATGGGAACACCAGACACTTCATAATTAGATAGTGGATCCTAACAAGATATGACAAAACCTTTACAGAGAAGTCCTACTAAATTTAATAGAGTGAAACCAGAGATAGGTTGTATGAAATTGTAATGAAGTGTGAGGACCTATTCTCATTAAAATGAACAGAAAAACTATTTTATATCTCAGAATGTGTTTTAAAAAGTCATAGAATTTCACAAAGAATCAGAAGATACTTTTAAGTATCTTACAGACCTTTATGACAATATTGCACTCATTCATGAAATGGTTAAAATTTGGAGAAAATATCTATTTGGATAATTAAATTTTAGATGATTTTTCCACAAGTTATAACATTACCAGGCTTAATTTTCTAATAGGTCACTGCTTTTCAAATGCATTAGAATTGAAAAGATAAAATTTCCTTAACTTGTAATAGGCTTTATCTTCAAGATATATTCAAGAGATTAATTTATTTTTGTTTTTATTCTTTAGATATTCATTTTCTTAAGGAAGGGAAATAGAGATAGTAAGCACATTTTCACTGTTAGAAAATTTAAGATTAAAAAATATAAAGAATCCCAACTTAACTGTTTATTTTCCCTTTCATTGTTGAATGTAGATGACATGGGATATATTTTTTGGCATGTGGAATCTGAAAACAAATAAGCAGAAATGAACGTAATGCCACGTAATGCAAGTTTACTTTTACCAGTAGTAGAACTAGTGATATCAAACTCAACACTTTATTCCCATGAATGCTTTCTTTGCTCATAGAGAAAATTATTGCTCCAAACTTTCTTTCCTATGGATGTTTTTTTGGTACAGGAAAATCTACATTAATATATTACACAGGAGACTATTATGTCATTAATTGAACAAACTGTTGAAGATGCTTCTTATCTAATGAGGAAAAATGAGCCTGGCCACAGTATGGATCAAAGCCGAGAGCATTTGTGGAAAGTGAAGCCTCATTCTAAATCAGAGTTAAGTGATGTAAGTGATGTATGCAATGCTGATGAACTTAAAACACTGAAAGAGATGATTTCATTTTTTTTTTTCTTGAGATGCAAGATGAACAGACACCTTAGGATAAAACATCATGGTTACACTGTAATGATAACAAGTTTTAGCCTCAGCAGAACCACTTGTCTTCTCTGAAATATCTTGTTAATCAAGACTGAACATAAATCAAATAAGCTGAGATACAATGACACAGTAAGTAATGACTGAGGGAAATAAACCAGTCTTCTCTACCTAACACTATTTTAAAGTTTGTTAAAACGAAAGTTGGGAACTGGGACTGCTTTTATAAGAGAAAGTTTTCCTTCCATATTGAGTGTCATAGTGCAGGAAGGGGTGATTGAACCATGAGGGGGAGAAGCCAAGTGCTGAGGGTGACCCTACATAGTCTCTTCTTCAAAATGGAGCAGGGCTGCTGAGGTGAGACTTTCCCCTGTTTTAGTGCACTAGCATTAGACCGAAAGAGCATGTAAGGATTGCAGGGCCTCTGTTGCATTTGGCACAACACTCCAGTGAAAAAGTACATTCAAATAAGTGAAACAAAAAATTGCATTAAACAAACTTCTCCACTGCAGCTGTCTGTAACCTCCCAGATACTCAAAGTAATAATGGCTGTTAGAGTTTGATATGTCTCTTGCTTATAGCAGTTTGACACCAGAGACTGCAGTGGCTTCAGATTAACATTTGTGTGGGTGGAACAATAATCATGCTTTTGGCATTCACAAAGCTCTTCACTTCTGCTCCACTTTTAGCCAATCACAAGAGCATCTCTGTGGGATAAGCTATGGCCTACTCCTCTGATTTAAGGAGAGAAAGAGGAACCAAATCAGCATTCAGAAAGTGCAAAAGGCAGTGATTAGGAGTCATGAGTATCTGCCAGTTTGCTTCATTCTCTCACACTGGGGCCAGAATCTAGGAAAAATCATGCTGCTCTGAGGTCTGGTGATTTCATCAGCTGTGCTGCTGCTGGAGAAACTCAGGGAGCTGAACTCAAGTCTCAGCAGGTAAGGTATCCTTTTCAGTTTATCTTTCATTTAACTCCCAGGAGCTCCACTGCACCCTGTTACACAGTTCTTCAATATACCGTGAGTAGCTCCAGAATACTCATCTTTAAGCTGCCCCTGGTGCACTTTCTGTGTACCTTTGGCAGCAGGATTCTGGACATAGTACACTTCTAATAAAGTTTGTTTTTTATAGCTTGCTTAGTCCATACACAGTCCAAAGTTGGGGATCAAAAGAGGCTTATGTAGATGCTATGAGACAGCAGCTGCTAAATCATCTTTTGCAACTGGATCCATTAGCCGAGTGTTATTTGATTATATCTATTGTTGTTCTTACTCTCTAGTTCATGATAGTCACCAGTTTCCTTCCAATTTGCTTTAGCTGTAAATGCAAAACAGGAGAAAGAAAACAATCTCGCCTTTGTGACACACAGCGAATTTGGCCTGGTATGTACAGTATGTTTTAAACTCAATTCCCTTAGAAGCTAGCAATTAGCAGATGTCAATGCCCAGTTTGCAAGTGGAAGCCAAGACAAAGACTAGAGACCTTCACACCAACAATCTGGATATGAAGTAGGAAAAAAAAATATTTTCCAACCATAATACCTCCCTTTGTTTCCTAATGTGGTTGTAGCAATGAGGATTCAATTGGAACAGCTGTGCAGAAAAATCAGACTTTTATCAATTTGGCATCTGTCTAGGAAAAATACAACACTAAGACTTAAGAGTACAGCCAGACAGGCAGCTTTACAGCACTAGCTCTGCAACAAATGACACTTAAAAGGGACGTGCTTTGCGTTATGAGTTAGCTGAGAAAATGTTGAATCCCATCATGGGATTAATTGCATGCTCTTTACTGGAGGAACACTTCCCTCTCAGAGAAGGGAGCCAAAACCTGAACATCACTGGCTATGGAGTGTATGATTCCTTAGAAGCTGTATTTAGTCTTAACAGTTTATGGACTCTAAATACTTAAAGTATTTAGTCTTAACAGTTTATGGACTCTCATAGTGGCTGATGCCATTAAAATCACTGAATTGCTGAATTGTTCAGATTGCAAGGGACTTTGGGAGGTCTGTAATCCAAAGTCATGCTCAAAACAGGGTCCACACTGAATTCAGACCAGTTATCTCATGGTTTTGTGTGGTTGGATTTGGAAACCTGCAATCTCTCAGGCTACCATTTTCAGTTACTACCCTCATATTTTTTCTTATATTCAGTCAAAACCTCTCCCATGTAAATTTATGACCATTGTTTCATATTTCAGCTGTGATCCTTAGTAAAGAAGACTTGCTTCAACAAGCTTCTTCTCAGCAACCTCCCATATGTACCGGAAAGGTCTTGTTAGGTTCCTTCAGTGATCCTTTTCCAGGTGGAACAAGCCCCACTCCCTCAGCCACTCCTCAAGATAAAAAAGTTATCCAACCCTATCTATCTTGGTGGCCCTCTGCTCAACGTACTCCATATCAATATCTTGATCAATGTTTTCCCTGTATTGGGGCTCCAAAACTGGATGCAATGTTCTGGATGTGATCTAAGAAGCACAGAGTAAAGCAGAATAATTACTGTTCTCATGTACTCACTGTGGTCCTCTTAATATTGCCAAGAATGCTATTGGCATTTAATGCTGCCAGACCTACATTGTTCCTAATCATTTTCTGCTCCTTCAAGAGCCTTGAAATGACCTTTGAGAGGGCTTGACCCATGATTTTCCTAGGATTGAAATCTGTCTAGTAATAATTAAGTTCTACAATACAGTGTGAAGCAAAATGAGGGTTAAAATTAGTGTAGGTAGTGGAAACAGCCCTTCTTCCTTTCTGCAGGCTCACACATCTAGGCAATACTTCATAAGTATTTTAAATCTTGCTTTCCTTGAGGCTTTTTCAGCTAATGGCTGAAATTTTAATGCAACACTAGAGCTTCCATCCTTTTTATAAAGATCAGGATTCTTTCATTTTGTCAGATGTGGATTTTTGGCTTGGGACTTTCCCATGCCTAGGAGACCTATTTACATTGGTCTTTTAGGAAGAACATTTATGTTTTTCTTCAAAAAAAACCTCATAGAAGAAGGTTATTTTTTGTTACAAATAAATAGGGAATTAGCATATCAGAAGATCTACATTCATTTCCAATCTCTATCTTAATGGTGTACCCAGTTTTCCAACTTTTAGGATATTGGATAAGGCAAGAATGAAGTAAAGCATCTGCAACACACTGTGCAGATTTCTAAGATATGAGAAAGAAAACTTCCTGGGCTCATCTGCCTAGTGGTCTCCTTCAGAGTTCCTGTGCCCACGGTATGAATATTCAGTGTTTTAAAGTGGTAAATATTACTTATACAAATATGACTTAACAGTTTTGAAAATGCTACCTTTAATATTCACAGTAATTTCTCATACAGGAGTTTCTCCAGACTATTACACCTGTCAATAATTCCTGTCCTTCCATGTTTGCAATGTCTCTTTTGAGATGATGTCCATACTTGTTCTCCATGTGTAAAGAAAAGGTTTATTGAATATGTATTCTGAGCTACCTATTTTAAGGTGAGAAAAAAGCATTTATCTCAGCAACACATTAATTAGGACCACACATCTGTGTAAAAATACAAAATTTAAAAATACATTTTGAGAAAAAAAATCACAAAAATGTCTTTAGTTAGGTAAAATAGTAATAATAATTGGGATTAATGATAAAATAATGATTCAAAGTGCTACATTTACACATCAGATAAGTTTTCACTTAGCTGTAACAACTAAAAATGTGCAAATAAAAATGTGAAATAGCTCCTCCAAAATATTGCATTGCTTAGTGCTTATTTGCACCTCCCCAGGGAGAACGTAGAGTGGTTGTAAAAGCACTGTCATTATTTGGTAATCTTTTATCACAATTTTGCAAAACTCTTTCTTATTTGTGAAGAAAACATTCAAGAAATGTTTTCCAATGAGGATGTTCTAGTCCCGGAGTTCATATCTCTGTGTTCCAACGTTTTCTACCAACTTCCCCCGCAACATGCAAGCACTTCTTCAGTTCCACCTCAGTTTGACATAGCACATCAAGTGCAAGTAATTTTTAGAGAAAGTGAGCAAAAAGAAACACATGTATAATTGTTTGACTGAATGGTGACTGCAGGGCAGGAAAAAGTATACATGTGTATATATAATATTTATATATATATACTGTATACATATATGTATACTTTACAGTATACTTCATAGTAAAGTATGTACACTTTCTGTATACTATAAACATTCTAGTGGAAGGTTCTCTGCCCATGGCAGGGGATTTGGAAGTAGATGGTCTTTAAGGTCCCTTCCAACTCAAACCATTCTAAGATTCTATTATATATATAACATATAGTTGTGTATTGTTTCCAGCAACTAACCAAACTTGAAGCTTTTGTTTTACTTCTAGGTTTGATGACTAAAAAACAGGAACTGCCAGCAAGGGCATAAGTTAAGGCAAACTTCTTTCCCTCCTTATTCAACAGCGTCCTATTTTTTTTTAACTTGACCTTCATTAAAATTTCATTGCAACTTCAAAATATTTTTAATATTCTTAAAATTATAGTTTGAATCTAAAAGGTTAATAAGTTTACCCATAGAGGTTGCAGAACCTCCACCAATGTGTGTGTTCTGATCTAATGTCTTGCTCTGCGTTGGAGATTAGACATCACTCTCTAATTTCCCACGAGTCAGGTTTCCATGGGACCATTTAGATGAAGTTGATAGAAACCTCTAAACTGATTTCAAAAGGATTTGAGTTAAGCAGTGGAAGGCAGGATAGAACCTTACTTTGAATGGAAAGGCAGACATGACCCACATGGTACATTCACATACTGTGCTGCTTGATGCTTGGGAGCGAAGGGTGAAGAATACAGTTTATTTCATCTCACAATAAATCTGAGCTTGTTGAGTTTTAGAAATTGGTTTTCTGTTACCAACATTACTTTTCATTTTAACTGATGCTTTCATTTCCACATTCATGTCTTCTACCTGCTACTATCTGGAAGAGTGAAGAAATCTTTTTTTTGTTCCTGGTACATTTATTTTATCAGTAGCATTTAGATCTGGGTTTATATAAAATTGTCCTTTGCAGTCAGTGGCTCTGAAGACATTGTTTCATTGGTATTGAATTGATAATTCAATCAGAAATAGAACAGCTTGATGTGAGGGATAATTGTAGATATGGAACACGAAGAGCCAGAAAAGTGTAATTCACAAGTTAGATGCAGCTTTGGAATATTTGCAAGCACTCCAGCAATTTTTTTGATATATACTCAATTTTCTTTCTCTCATTAATGCCAGCAGCAACTTTCTGATATTCTGCTCTGTACAACAAAAAAGTAAGTATATGTGCTATTGGCATGGTGCTACCTGTGACAATTAATTTAGACTGTCTAGTGATTTATGAGTGTTGTCTCTTTGTGCACAGAGTTATGATGCACTTAAAAATCTTAATTGATTAAATCAAATAGGCTAGATAGTTTTAATTCAACAAGAATATTTTATAATATTTAAAGTAGGTTTGAGTTCTGAATGGGTTTAAAAGGTCTCTGAATAGAGTATTAATTAAAAAAAAAAAAAAAAGGAAAAAGGAAAAAGAAAAAAATCATGGCAGATATGAGATCTTGCCAGGATACTCCAGAATTAGATTGCATAAAATGATCTTTCATTCCAGTATAGAGTAATTGAAAAAAAATACATCAGCAATATTGTACTTATGCATCAAAAATCATTGTCCTTCTCTGACAATATTACTGACTGTGACTTTGCACCTGGTGTCAAGGTGACATTACAAATATGTAAATGAGCGTGCTTGGAAAAGTGCATGAACAAAGTATTTTTCTAGGAATTCTTTTTCACTAACACAGTTATGTCTTCATATGACCAGAAAAAATAAAAGGGGATGTTGAAACACATTTAAAAATATTTAGGCACCCGTCTCAAAGACTATTGCTCATAGAAACCTATTTGGCTTGCTGAAATGAGGGCTCTAATATCTTTAAATACCCACTTTTTCCTCTAAAATCCTGATTGAGACCTGTATCCAGAAGTACAAAAGTGCCAAATCATATCCACCAGTTATACTACTGGAATCTCCATTACTAAACTCTCCCTGTTATGGATATGAGCTGAGGTTTTTAGAATATACCTTCTACACATTGATGAGTTTCCTCCTAAATGCGGTTTTATATAAATACAATCATCAAAATGTTATCATGCTTTATATCTGTTCTTTGTTCCCTTCTGTTTAATAGTAGGAGGTTACAGCGACTTCAGAGGTCTTGATGAAAGCTTCAATTCCCTAATGTCTCTAAGAAAATTCTAGTCTTGTTTGCCCATATTAATATGAATGAACCAGTGAACTGAAAGATTTTTTTTTTGAATGCACAGAAAAGGAGACATCTTCATCTCTTCTGTGAAAACTGGGCCATTGTGTAAAAAGCAGAAAGTTCAATGTCTTCTCTTACTGAAGGGATATAACTCTCATCCTCTAGGTAACTCATGGAAAAGCCTCTTCACAGTAAAGTCATGTCACTGTGCACATTTACAGATTCACTGGCGTGTGAATGGAAACCACAATAAGAAGAATGATAGGCCTGCCATTTACACCTGAGGTGCAGGAGAAGGGGAGAGTAGAAAAATCTTCTTGGACTGTAGGTTCCCAAGGGCTCAAGGGTTATCTAATCAAACCATTGCTATCTGTTCATCATAAGCAGTGATAGAAATTTGACAAATGGAAAATCAAGGTGAGAAATTGAAGCCCAATACTGAAAAGTCTATTTTTCTGAGAAATGTTATAATTTTCTGAGTCCACAGTTTTCTTAAAGAAACACAATAGGTAGAAACATGACAAGTATATTAAAAAAATCTATTTATGAAACATATTTTGCCTCTTCAGGTTTTTTTCATCACCTCTTCCTTTTCTTCCAGATGACTTTGTCTAAATGAACCTTTAAAAAGAGAATATATAGCTTCCCTCCTGTATCAAGGAGGTGAGTCTGAATCAAAATCTCAAGAGAAAAATGGAATAGAATATTAAAATTTGGGCTATATTTGCTCATCTTTCTCCAACACTTCATATTGTCTCTTACAGATTTTTGCAGAGAAGATAATACAAATCTTTTTTCAGATCCTACTTTGGCTATCTGGAGAAAGTGACAAGGAATCTTTAACAATGTCTATATTATCCAGAAAATACTTTGGTAATTTTTACATGGACTGTTTTTCTCTTATTTGTTTCCTTTTTTTTTTTTTTTTTTTCAGTTTTTATCTTTTTTGATTCAAGATCTTTGGGAGGCCTTCTATAACACACAGGAGACTGAAACTCTGGTTTCTAGGTACTCCATTAAAGTAAATATTTGTGAATTATATATAGATAAGAAATCCTCCTGGTGCAATATATTATTTTATAATGTTGGACATTGTTTTATAATTGTTGGACTGATGTGATTCTCTTATGCCTAGTTTTAGAATGACTTTTGGTGATCAATGCAATTCAAAGCAACTGCACTGCAGAGTAAATCTGACTTTAAAGCAGAAAACAATACTATGGCAACATATTCACTATTAGTGAAATACCAGTACATACAGCATATGGGAGATAGGATGCAGCTGTTTTGCAGTTTGACTGGACTCCCAAGTAATAAGTTGTTTTCAAAATTCTAGTCTTTGTTTTGTATCCATATGGTTATTATAATCTGTCTCTGAGAGCCTTAATGTTGTGATAGCATTAAGTTCAAATCTATTTGTATTTTAAAATCAAAAAGATTAACATTTAATGAGGAATATTTGTGAAAGTATCCTTCAATAATTCATCATGCAATCACAGGGTATGCATAACATTTGCACATAATTTGTGAAAATATTGCTTTTTTTTGTTTGTTTTTGCAGGCAAGGAAAACATAATGTCTGAGCTGGGACATAACAGCTCAGAAATCTGGAAGAAGTGCATTAATATTTACAGGTAAATAAATGAAAAATAGCTGGTATACTGAAAACACTTTAGTGCTTATTTCTTACATGCTGATCTATTGCTCTTTTATTTGGTGACCAATGATGTATGTTTCAAAAGTGATTTTAAGCCTCCAAGGAGCAATAGGGAAATCTCTCAGCAGTCTTATAAAATGTGGATGTAAAGAACTGTGATTTTAGTCAGTATCTCTAAGTGTGATTTTCCTGTAAGCAAGGTTGAACTTTCTCATGTTTCTAAAAAGTAGAAGGCATAAAAATGCAGGTTAATATGTAAATTTGCTCTAGGTTTTATAGATATTTCTTTGCCAGAGAACAGACAGATAATTTGAATCTGATGTATTGCCTATCTAAAATTTTTATGGACTACTATTGTCCTTGAATTAGATATTATTTAAATTTTATTGACCAGGCAAGCATAAAGGAACAGTATGGTTGATGGTAATTCCTCAAAGTGTGCTGAATACACCATTACCATTCTGATGATTGGTATTTAAAACATGCACTATATGGACAGCTGGACAAGAGCTCACAGCAAGAGTGGATGACACTCAGCTAACATACTTATGTTGGCTGCCTGGAGGTTGGCTCTAGGCATGATGTTGATCTGTGTACTGTAATCCAGGCATCTCAATTTCTCTTAAATAAAGTGGGCAGGAAAAACATGACAGGAGTCAAATGTGAAAGCTAATGTGGCTAAAGGGCAAAGAGAATGTCAGAATGGCTGTTGGCAAAGGAAAAATTACAATAGAAGAAGTTTATAACATGTAACTCACTCCCAAATTTATAATCTACATCAATTTGCAACCAATCACAGACTAATTTTTGGATACCTACTTTATCAATCTTTGCAAGATTTGAGGTGCTGTATTCTTTTACAATACAACTGAAGGAGTAAGCTGTATCTTTCATCTATTCAATGTTTAGTTCTTACTACACCAGAATTCAGTTTTCTGTTTCTCAAGATAATGAAGTGCACATTGCTCACCACACAAAATACTCTTAGCTTATTGCTCAAGAAATGAGTGTATAGGAAGCATTCACAGGTCCATCTGCTGAGACATCCACTGTGCAAAAACAGAAGTCAAGAATCACTAATTTAGAAAGAGGGATATAAAAAACTAGATAATAAACTAAGTATTTAGGAGGAAGAAGATTCTTGGATTTGAGTCCAGGAACAGTGGTATGTTTTAAGAACTTTTTTTCTTCATTGAGACATATAGTCTTTCTGGCTGTAATATCTCTGTAAGGAATTAAAAAAAAGAAAAAAAATTCTAGAAGAATTCAATAGGAGACAGAATCCACAGAAGACACAATTTTGAAATAAAACTCTCTAGCTGACATCTTTTCAGCTTCCTACTCCGTTTTCTTGACATAGTTTTTTCTTGATATATGGTATACTAAACCAAAATGTTTATAGTGTTAGAGTATGATGAAACAGCATGATAACCCCCAGATTTACAATGTGATGATGTTTTATTTTTTTTCATCTGTATTTCCTACAAACACTAGAATAGTCACACCGTTTGATCCAGTGCTATGTGTTACACAACCAGGAAGGAGCCAGATAGACCTTTTCACCTCTAAGTCTGAGAGAGTAGATCTGTGTAGTAAGTTTATAGAACTTTTTCCTGACCTGAAGTTTCTGGCAACGTGCACAAAATAGGAAAATGACCTACTTCTAAATCACTAGCTTCAAAAGCTACTTTTTTTTTGTATCATCTTAATGATTTTCCATGATCATTAGGTTCAGATTTGGTTTTGGACCACTTAGAAATGCAACGTCCAGAACTTTTCCTCAAGTTCCTTAAGGCTTCAAGAATATTTGCTGTCACTAGCTATAAGAGCCCTCAGCACACCCTAAAGCTAAGCCCAGAGTATTTACTCTCCAACGTACTTATTGCCACTACAACAAGCATATCCAAAGGGATATGATTTCTGCTCTTCATTTTTTCCAACAGTCCATAACAGGAACAAAACCTGAAAATTTGTTCTACTCAGGGGGTGGTGAGGCACTGGAAAAGGTTGCCTAGAGAAGTTGCGGATGTCCTATCCCTGGAAGTGTTCAACGTCAGGCTGACTGAGGCCCTAAGCAACCTGATCTAGTGGGCTGCATCTCTGTCCACGGTGGGGAAAAAGGGAGAAGGTTGGAAGTAGATGATCTTTAAGTTCCAAACCATTCAATGACTCTATGATAAAATGGGAGATTTTTTTCCCATGAATCCTGAAGGAACAGCTGAAAGGGACACTGACCAAGAAGACTGAATTTTTTGCCCAGAACTGTTATCACTGCCTTATGTCAGCTAAGAGTGGTTAGAAAAGAAACAAGGGATGCCAGAAGTGGAATAGGTTTACCAAAAAGTCCACTATCATAAAATTCTCCAAGTCTGAAACAACACCAAGGTCAGATTAGGTCATGGTAGAGATATTCTGTTAAGATGTAAAGAAGATATTGGCAAGCTGCAGCTGATACATTATCTTCATGTTGAAAGTCTTGAACCTCTTTATGACTATTTGAGAATCCCTAAAGCTTATGGGTCCTTAGTGCCACTATATTTATATCTGATGTTTCCGAGAATTACATTGAGATTCTGACATGGGCCATGCGGAACCTGGAGAACTGATTAAATTCTTAACAGAATTCACACAGAAACAGGACAGACTGTCTAAGAAGTCTAAGTTTAGGAAAACACTTATACTTTCGCAACATAAGGCTATCTCCCGCAACTGCTTTTAAAACCTGACCTCTTAATAGTTTGTCCTAGTCTGAGGTAACCTAAGTCCCATTACAATGTCCTTATCCAAAGAAATCTATTTTATTCTTCTTTCTCTTTTAGATCTTTTGCTAATGCAAATATCAGGTTAATGGATAGGTTAAGATGCACAGGTGTGCAGATGTGCGCAGACATAAATCTTCCTGTGGTACCACTGAGAAAACCTTATCTTTATAGGGTTTAATAATCCTTGTTCTTCACTTGGGAATCAAGTAGTTATTAACAGAGAGGGAATCTAGGCAAGTTTTAAATAATTCCTGTGAGTGAGAGTGCTTTGGATGTGACAGAAATACATGTGCAAAAAAAGTCTAAAGAACCTAAGGAAGAACGTGTGAGTGCTTAAGTTTGGAATCTTACCATATAAAAGTGTTCCCGTGTTGAAGGTGAAATGGCTTTTGTGGGTGGAGGGGACACACAGATGAGCATCCATGCATCATTCTTGTCTCGAATTCTTATTCTGCTCATCATCTGACATCTGGGTGTAGTTCAAGGAATCACTTTGATACTTGAGGTGCTGTCTTTTAGAGCAGAAAAATAGATCTTTGCCTGCTTCTTGAATGTCATCTACTGTGGCAGTAGGTCAGTACAAATTTCTAAACTATGTTCTTCAACTCAGAGAGCAACTTAGAGTTATGAAATTTCTGTAGTCTTCTTTATTTCTAAGCCTATCTTATTTTCTGAAAAACTGGAAAAATTATGAAGAAAGAAATGCATTATTTGCAATGAAATTCACCCAGATGTTCCCTGAGTCCATGGTTTTGATTTAAGCATGGATTATTTATCTCCCTTGTCCTTATGTTGTACATAAAGTCAGATATATGAATAAAATACAATACAAATTTGCTTATTTCTAATAAAATATTTAATCTCTCCAAACGCATTGGTTTAAGGCTTTATCCTTCAATTCCTTTTATTTATATTCCACATTTGTGCTACTTTATCTGTCTTTTTTCTTCCTCTCTACTGATTTGTCATGAGGCTGGCTGAAACTATAAATATGTTTCAGCATGTGCCCAAAACACATGAAAGTGTCTTGTCTTTATGTGGGGGTGTAATATTTGAAAATAGGAAAGCTGTGCAAGAACTACTCACCTTATACTGGTAGCAAATCCTAAAATTTTTGTAAGAATCACCCTTCACTCAAGTGCTATTTACTTTAATTTATCTCCAGTATTTGCCCTGAGACTTGTAATACAGTAAATCCCTTTAATAAAAAGAATGCATCAGTTTACCCTGATTTCTTTAAATCCATTAAACCAAATTTATGATGATATAATTTTCTGTGGACTTTGTACAAGTCAACTATCTGTAACATCAGTTCCTTCATTTACCTTGGATAAATGATTTTCCATGGTATATACATTGTATCTTTGCTTGACAAGATGTCTTTGGTATATGCTACTCCTATTATAATTTCTGACTTTTCTCATATTTTGCACCTTAGACTGAACATAATAGAAAAGAAGAAAAGGTAAAATACAGCAGATTTATGCCAAAGTCATACTTATTGAAGTTCTGAAAGAAACAGTGAAGAAACAATGCTGAATTTAATGTGTATTTTTGGTGCAAAAAGAAAGTCCAAACAATCAAATTTGTAAAACCTGAGGGTAAAATTAACACGCTGTTTCTGCTTCCAGTTGTCTGCCCTAAACCTACCTCAGCATTGAACACGCACATCAAGTAGGGTAACAAAAATTTGAACCAAAGGCAACCTGGTTCAGTAGCTTTCCTTATACTTCCTCTGAATCCCTCCCAATCACTATCTACTTGTCACCACATTAAAAAATGGGGTATTTTTTTGTCTTCAGAGGTAACATCAGGTCAACAAACTGAAGGCTGAAGATTTTGCCTATTTTGTGATATGTCTTCATGCTAGACTGACAGTGCTCTGCTGCACCTTAGCATTCTGAGTGGGAAATATTTTAATATTGGAGAAATTTGAGTGGAGCTACTCATTTCAATTTTTCAAGTGAATACTGGAGGTGGAAGACTGAGTGTTTGGTTGCAGACCAAAACTATGGGCAGATGGTCATACAAATCTGTGTTCTTTGCAATGGTAAGAAAACTGATATTTGTAAGAGCAAGCTCTCTCTGCTCATGCAGCACAGCAGATGTCTGCCCTCTCCTGCTCCCTCACCAAGAGTTCTGTGCACCAGCTGTTCACAAAGAGGTCCTGATGAAGCACTGAAGTGAGGGCAGAGCTGATTTTCATGTACACTTGTCTTCAGACAAAATCAAGTCTATAATATAAGATTTAAATGTACCAAATACACTATATTGTAACTACACAATATTTCTTAAATTTAAATTATGTGAGCAATGTTTTTCTATTATTTATAAAAAACTGCATTTAATAAGAGGGTTCCTAAGAAGATTGGAATATACTTAGAGTATTAAATTTCACATAAATATGAAGTATGTGTAACACTTGCTTTTCAAGTTTTTTTTCTTTTTTTTTTGACAAATACATTTTACCTAATTTTTTTAAATGAAATATAAGGAATTTCAGTTTAAGAACAGGTATGTTTTTTTTCTTTAAGGATTTATTGTCATTTTTTTCATTTTTTTTTTCTGTGAAATTTGCATTTCTATTTCATTCTTCTGTGCTGAATGTGTAATATTTTCTTTTTAATTTGTTGATTTCTCTTAGGGCTGAAGTAGCCTGAACTCTGGTCGCTTTTCAAACTCATTTTGATATTGGAGGCTCATTTCTGGGAATGGAAAACACTTGGGTTAGGGGAAGGCAGGGGAGAGGTGAATCAAAGTGAAATCAGTTATTTTTGCACAGATTTTGGTAATGACTGAGTAAAATCACAGCAGTCTGCCTGGTTTCCACTTGCAAGTGATGGGGCCATTAATTTAACAGGTTCTTAGAACTTAAGGCCAGGGGAGACCTCTAGATAATTTCTGGCTCTGTGTGTTCAGTAGATTAACTTACACTCGGAAGTTCCTATAGGAAGTTAAAGGACTTTGATTAGGCTTGGAAATTCTGATCCTCAAAATAATGAACAGCTGAACCACAGCAAACTGTGAGACAGAGATTCCACCAGTTTCTGGTGAGATGCTTCAAGATGATTGCACCTTGCACAGGATTCAGTAGTTAAAAAATCTTGTAAAAATACTACCAAACTGAACAGACCACCAGTTTCTTTAGTTTTTTTTGATGGCAAGAATGACTTTGAACCTGAAAGATTCATTAGCCACTCACATGGAGCAAACATTCTTCTACTGCAGAATAGGGTCCACCCTTCCCGATCTTTCAGCTCTAGGTAAAGACAGACACATGAAAGGTAGCAACCTCTGTATTTCTCAACAGTGCAAAGTCACACAAAGATAAAAAGGAAAAGCACAAAAACCAACCAACCAACTAACCAAAAAACAACAAAAACCCCCAAATGAAATGAACTAACCAACCAAACAAAAAAAAAAAAAGGAAAAGAGAAAAAATAACGAAAAAGGAAAAACAAAACGAAAAAACTCCAAAAGCAAAAACTCCCTTTACATCCTGACTCTTATAGAAAACCACGCAAACCATGTTGGTTTTAGACTTATATCACAATTTCCAGAATTTCTACAGGTGTGTAAACATTAATGGAGGCTCCACTCTTCTGCAGCCCATCAAAAAATGGAATTCTGATGTTACCTGTCCCACTCCCCCAAAGAAATATCAAATACCAAACTATTAAACTATTCAATCCTTCCCATTCCTTCTAGAAAACTGCATAAAATTTTGAGCCAGTTTGTCTAAATTCAAAATGGATACTCCCTGTCTGTGGAACACCTTTGTCAGATATCTCTTTTATCAACAAGTAGATGCATACAGTGATTAAGGCACTCATCCACCCTCTCTTGTAAGCTGAGTAACTGGAGATATTGAAGTCTCCCACACTAAAGCTGACTTTTGCATGATATTCATGGACTAGCTTTGGGCTCACTCAAACTAGATTTCTTCTGATTCCCATTGTTGCACGATGTGGGAGTAGAGCCCCTAATCTTAGCACGTTCCTGCATCACCCATGAGGTGGCTGGAAGCTACCATCGGTTAGATCTTTAGTGATAGCACCAGCACAGCTCTCAGGTTCAATCCGAAGAAGTCATGGTTAAAGATAGTGGTACGAGTTCTGTGTAGGACCAGTACTAGTAGAGACCAAGCTAGTCAGTCAAGTAAACTATTGGTTTTCTGTCCTGTCTTTAGCACATCATAAGAAAAAAAGGAAACACTTGGTATCACTTTCTTAGGCTATCTTACACTTCCTTTCTCAAACAAAGTGCAGCTCACAGGTCTGCCAGAGCACTAATACCATGGATGACCACATTTCTGTGCTTGACCCTGTACTAGGGCTCCACTTCATTTACTATTGTAGACAGAGCATTTCATTTCTTACTGTCTTCTATAAGATGTCAGCAAAGGACATCTACTTTTCTGAGTTTCTCTTCCCTTAGACCTGTGAGGGAAGGCCTGCTCTTTATTTTCAGGGCTTGCAACTAACCAGAGGGTTGCTGGAAAAATTACCTGGTATTTCTCTCTGAGCCACATGATAATTCTATTATTAATCTGCAGTGCATATTCTTGAGGTATAGGGGAGCTTTTAAATAGGAATGACAATAATATAGCCAGTGGCACTGAAGCTAGAAATAGTTTAAAATGCAGATTGGATTCAGTGATAATAGTGTTAGGGATATGATGACACTAAAGTTTTATAGGGTCCTTATTCATATTATTATTATTATTATTATTATTATTATTGGAAATAGTCTCATCACCTTGGGAGTCTCCACAAGGAGAGAAGTTAATGGAGCTACCTGAACGCTGTGGATGCATTTGAATTTACCAAATAGGAACTGCAAATTATTACAATAGATACAATAGCAAAGTTTCTTACTGTTTAGGAGAAGAGAAAAAATAGAGGGGGCCAAAATGTTGAGCATAATATCTGAAAATTATGAGCATAATATCTGAAAACCAAGCATTTTCTTTTCTGGTAGTTTTTGTAAATCATTCACACATATGTAGTTACAACATTTTATGGTATTGGGAGCACCTCTGAATGTATTTTTGTCAAAAGAGAGTTTACAAATTAACCGTGTCACATTTCATGGATCACATGCACTATTTTGTCGGAAGCTTCATAATTATTTTTCTATTCTATTCTAGTCTAGTCTTTACTATCTGATCTATTTTTAAGACACCTACCCATTTAACCTTTTTTTAACCTGTGTAATCACTCTAGCAAGACAGCTGTATTAAACACGGGCCATACATGAATGTAACAAAAAGTAGGAGTAGATTTCAGGCTGTAATTTTATACACTTAATTTAAAGTTGTAACAGCTCCATGCTCCTTATAGTATTCCTGTCTCTGTCCCTAACTCCTGCTGTGTCCAGTATGTGGCTACTGAGTCACATGTTCTTCTGATGAGGATGAGTACACCTCCTACACTTTGGTTACGTTATGTGATGTGATATGAAAGAGGAATGTGATAGCACCGAGGTTACTAGGTAAGTAAAAATTGTGGTATATAAGGTGATTGAGATAAAAAAAAAAGACTCGTAATTGGTTTGAAAATCATAGTTCATTCTCCCTATTGAAATCTTTAGTACAAGGAGAAAGAGTTGGTCTGAAGAAAAGCATTAGCCAGGGGTAGCTTATGCTGATATCATTACGGGGTCAGTCTTAAAAAGGAATCATTGTCACTGGAAGATGTTAAGGACTAAAATGAAATCACTCTGAGGTACCATCAGAAAATGAGGATGTGTAAGATCATTTTTCTTCTTGTGCAGCTGTCCTCCTCTGGAGAAGCCTGAGTGTTTTTTGCAGTTGTGGTATCTACCTGTGCTGGACTATATGTTGGAAAATGAAAATCACTTAATACTTTCATGAATTTATTGTAAAAAGTGAAATTACTAAGTCACAATAATCACATTCTAATGATTTTCATGTGTCTTCTTGTGTCCCTGATAAAGATTTCATGGTGCAGTTTTCCTACAGGTATTTCTCAGATTCCTCTCTGGCCAGGCCATGAGAGCACAGACATGTCCTTTCAGCTACAATGTAGTTAAAGAGGTCACTGACAAGTTCCCTATTGCTGGAGTAATACTTTAGCCATCAAGAGCTTTTACTTCTCTACTCATAACATGAGATCAGTTGCCTTGTTCTCTTTCATGCGCAGATATTGGTAGAGTCAAAAAGGGTTGTAAAAGTAAATTAAAACAGACTGCATTGTGATTGCACTCCTACTATATATAGGCTTTAATTTCAAGAAAAGGAAATTCACATGTACTCTTTTCAAACATGCTGAACATACCATAAATGCTATTTAACTTCAGCTAGCAGTACAGGAGGGATAGTAGGCTATTCGGATTCTTTTATGGCAGTGACTCCTCAAAGTATACAAGTCACTGCAAAACCAAGTCATAAAAACCTTTACCTGTATACATTATATACAAGTCACACCATTCCTCTATATTGCCATATAAATATCTTTTCTCTATTTAATGGCTGCATTGAGCATGTTCTTTGCTTTCTAGCTGCTTGCATTAGGGACTGAATAAGGTTTTAGCTTATGGCTGTGTTAATTTAAAAATAAAAAAGACTCTTAGTCTCCGCTTTTGGTAAGTAGCTATCTGCAAAATAGTGGTTCACGATGTCTAGTTGCACCAATGCATGGACTCAGGACAGGTGTTCGTATGTGTAAGCCTCAGAGTCGTTCCAGGAAAAGCTACTGATATGTGCAGTCAACTATTTAGAATATAAAATTGGGACTTAAACATATGGTTAGTTTTTACTCTTTTTTTTGCTGTTGTTAAGAGGTACCTTTTTATTAACAACCTCTGTAATGTCAGTGAATTACTAAATGCTGGAGAAGAAATGAACCTTTTCTATTAAACAGAATATATGGAAATAATTGGTTTAAAATGCTTTAAAAATTAGTTGTTTGAACGTGAACATCTTTACAAGATTATGAAGTTACATTGCTGATAGTGATTTTTGAGAGAATTAAAGAAGGGTTTATTTTTTAATTTTGTGTTGCAAACAAAAAAACCCCAAAGCTTGTTAAAAATGCAGCCAAAAGAACTTCTTATCCACTAAGAACAAAGGTACTCACATTGTCCACAATAGTTCTGAAAGGGTTTTTGATATTTTTAGGGTGAGGAAATTCCAAGCAAGTCTAACTGTATTGCGATCAGATCTTTGTACAAGCTTGTGGTAAATGTAGAACACCAGTCTCCAGCCACAGTTCTCTAAAACCCTACTCAGCACAAGGTAAGGAAACCTCAACATTGCTAAATAAGTCTGTGAAAGGTACCATGTGAAACAACTGGAGACAACAGAATGTGTATAATGAAAATGAATCAGTTAGCAAAGAAGCCCAAAGAAGATTAGGAAAGCAACCCTTAATTAACAAAATTTCTTAATAACTTGGACAGTTGTGTGGGTTTGGGTTTGTAGAGTTTATGTGATTTTTAGTCTTGAAAAAGGAAAGGAAAGGGAAGAGTCCAGTTTTCCACCTAAATATGTATTTTGACTTCTTTGTATGAAGTCCTCCAAAAACTGTTAGGAATCTGTTTCTTCCTGATCCGTATACAATCAGTATGCAAAAAAATCATTGAATTGCCTGTAATTTAATTTTATAAGAAAGGTCTATTTAATTTTGCCTGTAATGAAAAAGGTGGATAGTTAGAAATCCTTTGTTAACAATAAAAAGAAATTAACAGCCAGTACTAATTCCTATTGATTAGGAATTTCTTCATAAGAATTGTCTATTTGTTTATCTGTCTATCTATCCATCTATCTATTTATATAACTTTTTTACAGTTTGGGATAAAGTCCTCCATATTCATCCACAACCATATTACATAATTGTGAAAGGAGGACTTTTACACAAATGATCTTACTCTTATACGAATAATCCAAGAACATTTAATGTAACTCAAGTCCTAATTCCTACAACTCATGGCACAATTAAACCAGACCAAATTAAACCAGACCATGACACAATTAAAATAGACCAAATGGACAGGTATGGACTACTTGCACATGCAGGAGTGTTCTGTACTATCCCCTAGAAACGAGAGCTGGAACAATCTCAGCTTTGTACTGAACACATCCTTATTTGAAATCTTCTGCAGTGTTAGTGTGTCATGAGCCAGTGGTTAAATGCCAAATCCAGTCTGCAGAAAGAAGCTCTGCACTGGTTGAAATGAGGGACTTACTACACTTGGCAAAGATCGGGACATGTGTCTCATAGGCTTTATTGCTTTTATTATTAGTATTATTATTGTTGTCATTAGCCTGTCAAATGCTAACTGCATATTTGTTAATAATTATAATAGTTATAATAATTAGTTAATGATAATTATAGTTCTATGCATCATGATAAATAAAATGACAATAAATCAATTATTAACCTGCAAAATATATGAAATTAACCTGCAACATGTATGACGCTACTACTGAATTAGCTAGCTGGCATATGGAGGTAAGATCAAATTTTCTAGCTTATTTCTGCAAAAATTCCTATTGATTTTTGAGTAAGATAAGTAAAACGAACAATATTTTTGTTTCGATAGTTTCATTAGGCAATATAAATGACAAAAGTGAATACTGACTAGGTGACATTCTTTGGTACCTCTCACCATTAACTTCAAGCACTTTAAGATAGCATAAACAGGCGTACAGGAAGAGCAGTTGAAAATATATTAATGTAGAAGATAGAAAATGAAACATGTCTGAAGAACTAGTTCTGGAGTGGAGGAGGAAAAGATTTACTGTAAAAGATTTACGAAGTAAGTATTGGCAAAGTATTATCAAAAAATTTCAATCACCTTTAAAAACAAATGTTTTCTCCCCTTGGACATGAGCCAGTGACCAGGGCAAGTATGGACCCCTCAGAAGAGTTGAGCCCGCTAATGTCTACAGTATTTATCATACATATTACTATAAAACGTTCCTTTGTACTGTAACAATTTCCTGAAATACTTCCTATAATTACAGTTTGTGTTAGAGGAGTTTATCTTATAAAGCCAAAAGATAAGGACTATTTCATCTAAATGGAACATTTTATGAATAGTGGAGGTTTTAGTCTTATCTTCCCCTTCAAACTGCTGTTGGAATTCGGCTGTCAAAGTGAAGGGGCCTCACTTTCGCCTTCCCTTACCTTCCAACCTCAAACTATGTATGAACTCCCCATTTTAACAGAATAGTAAAATAAGCTTTCTGTTTATATAAATCTTTTAGTTTTAAAATTTCTAGTACCAGCAGAATTTCTCTGGAGTAAATGTAAATTACCTTTACAGAAGGAAAGCTTAGTAAAAAGTTAGCTCCTAAGAAAGTACACAGATAGTAGACCACAATACTGTGTAGAAAGCTCATGTTTACATTCTGCATACAAATGGACATTCATATATCCCTTAGGCTCATGATTTCCTTATATTTCCACTTTTATTCTCTAGGAATGGTGAGTACTTGGGGATATTAGCTGGAAAGCTATCATGAGAATTCTGTGATTTTTAATGCACTGTTCTGCAGCAGTTCTCAATAGGATCAAAATGCCTTGTGGCTGATCCAGGCCTTGTTCTACATAAGTCTGAGGATCCCACTGGATGTTCTTCCATTTTTATGGGAAGAATGTGGCAGCTTATTCAAAGATTGATAAATCTCATATCCTGATTATGAAGGTGCCACTAATACAGGACATAAAATTCATGTTTGAATCCAGAAAACGCCACTCATGGAACCTATTCCCGGTAGTCTAAGTCCAGAGAAATGTCATAGTTTTCTGAAGGAAGTGATTTTCCTTCATTTATAAAGTTCAGCAGGCTTTGCACAGTAATTGTTAACCATTCTATTTCTAGAGTAATAGCTGATGTTGGGTCTGGCCTCCTCACAGTTTGGGAAGATGATCTGAACAAAGCATATACATTATTTGTTTTCCATATTGTGATAGAGGGAACACCTGATGAATTTTGTTATGATAGATCCTCTGCTGAACTTTTCCAGATGAATCTTTTGTTTATTAATTTGTAGAAGCCTCTCTTGGAACACCTTGATGGCAGCAGGAGTCACCATGGACTATTTGCATAGATGGTCCATGCAGATGCTAAGGTATTGATCTTTCCTTGAGAATTCTAGTTAACATAGGATATGTATCTTGATGACCAGTCGGTTCTGATGTTCGTGGCAGAGCTGTTTATTGGTTAGTTGAAATGTCTTTTCATTTGTTATCTGGTCTGCATTTTCAGTCTTGCTGGTGGTCATAACTGTTTGGGTTAAAGGTGATTTAGAGACTATGGTTCTGCTGGTATGAAATATTTCCTCAAAGAACTCAAGTCCACACTGAGGAGAACTAAAACAGTACAACATAATAGCATGCAAATATAAAATATATTGTAGAATCACAGAATATGCTGAGTTGGAAGGGACTCATCAGGATCATCAAGTCCAACTCCTGGCCCTGTACAGGATCATCCCCAAGAGTCACCCCATGTGCCCAGAGTATTGTTCAAACATTTCTTGAACTCTGTTGGGCTTGGTGCTGTGACCACTTCCTTGGGAAGCCTGTTCCAGTGCCCAACCACCCTCTGGATAAAGAATCTTTTTTTAATATCCAACCTAAACCTCCTGTGAAACAACTTCAGACAATTCCCTTGGGTTCTGTCACTGGTCACCAAAGGAATTGGGAAAACTTTCAAATGTAAGAGTAAGCCATCCTTGTTAAGTGTATTGAGCATCCAGAATTACTGTACTATTGTTTCTTAGATATTTTGAAGTATGTATTTAAAATGTATCTGTAAGAATAGGTGGTATGGACTACTATCTACAGTTAAGTGGACTACTATGCAATTAAGTATTACTTAATTCATAATGAATGCCTTGCTCATAATATCTGTTACACACATATACCCAACAAGAGCATCTTAGCTTCTTATTCATTTGGAAATGAAATACTCATTAAATAGTTAATTTTAGTTGATTGGTCAACACAATATTTTGGCTGTTGACAAGCCAAATATAAAAAATTATTTATTTAATTTAAGATAATGTAAATCTAAAGGTTACTCTGTTTATGTACTTCTACTGATTCTGCTTAAATATTCTAAAGTGAGTGGTAAATATTGGTTAAATAATCCCATGCTTGAAAGTAATTGTATGCAAAAAAGAATCAATTACTCCTTTATAGAACTGCACACCAGTTATAAAAGAATTAATGTCTTGTTTATTTTCTATCAACAGTCAGAAAGAAAAATAGTAATTTTGTGATGCTGCCTGCTGTCAAGGGAAGAACTCTTGAGGGCCAGATTTTATGTTTTTGTCCAGATTGGTCAAATAGCTTGGTACACAGCTGCTTCATGCTTGATGAAAGGGAGAAAACTTTCCCCCCAACTAGCCACAAAAAAAGAGGTATGTTTATCTAGAAGCATCTGCTAATGCAACAACCACAGCACTGACAAATCTGGAAAATAAGACTGGGAGATATCCTGAGACTGAAGGCACCAAGAGGTCTGCTAGGGGTTTCTCTGGTATGTTCTTGAGGGACTGAAGTATTCCACAGCTATGTCAGGCAGTGTGCTCGAGTGCTTCCTTTGCTTGCATTTTCCTAACATTTGAATCCTATCTTTCTTGATCCAACTTAGGCTCTTTACTTCTTGCCGTCTCCACTACAGACTTAGAGAAAACTAGAGGCAAAACAACTTAAGGTTTCTCAGTGTTTCCTATGTAAGAACTTTTCTACGTTTCTGTGTATTCTGACTGTCCTTTAAATATTGGACAGTCAGAGTGTTGATGATCTCTCCTGTTGATGATCCATAGACCTCTTATTTTTCTGTTCCTGAAAGAGATAACAACTGGTCAATGCAGAAATATAGAAATTATTTCTGTAATTCTATCTGTTCTGCAATTCTTTGCAGATACTTTCATCTGTTTCTGAAGGATTTTTTGGTCAGTTATTCTCTATAGTTTTCAAATGGAAGCTTCTGAAATGAGAATGACTTTTTTTTACTTAAGTTTTGCTATTTTAAGGATCTTTAACCTAAGCTAGTTGTTTAGAATCCCTGTTTAGTCACTGTAAATAAAGCCTCTGACTAAGAGAAAATCCTAAGTCTCTAGTTTTTCATAGCTACTTCCTAGCTAAGCTGAATTTTGGATAGACTACTCAAGGTTTAGTTGTTCTACTGAAATGGTACTTTTACAGCAACATTTATCATGATTTGGAATGGTGGGTTGATGTTGGCTGGGTGCCAGGATCCCACCAAGGCTGATCTGTTACTCCCCTTCTAAGCTGGAAAAGGGAGGGGAAATGCAACAAAAAGCTCATGGGTCAAGATAAAGGCAGGAAGAGATCACTCACCAGTGACCATGACGGGCAAATCAGACTCAATCTGGGGAAAAAAGATAATTTAATTTACTGCCAATCAAATTAGAGTATGATAATTAGAAACTAACTTAAAACTTATAAGACCTGCTGCCCATCCCTCCCTTCTTCAGCTTTGCTACTGATTTTTTTTCTACCTCCTCCTCCTCAGTGGCAGAGGAGAACGGGGAGTGGGGTTTGTAGTCAGTTCATCCCATATCTCTGTGTGGGTCCCCCGTGGGGTCATTGGTCCTGCCAGCAGACCTGCTCCGGCATGGGCTCCTCTGTCTATGGGTCCACAGGTCCTGTCAGGAGCTTGATCCAGCATGGGTTTCCTATGGATTCACAGTCTCCTTTGAACATCCATCTGCTCAAGCTTGGGGCCCTCCAAGAACTGCAGGTGGACTGCAGGGGAACCTCTGCTCTGGTGCCTGGAGCACCTCCTCCCCCTCCCTCTGCATTGACCTTGGTGGCTGAAGTGCTGCTTCTTTTAATGTTCTCACTCCTCTCTTCTCTGTCTTCATTTTGATCCTGAACAATAACTACCCCTTTCTTAAATATGTAATCATAGAGGCACTAACACTGTGGATGATGGGCTTGGCCTTGGCCAGTGGTGGGTCCATCTTGGAGCTGACTGGTGCTGGCTAGGGAGTATACAGCGGACATTTATAACAGCTTCTCACAGAAGCCCCTGTAGAAACCCCACCTCTGCTGCCAAAACCTTGCCACACAAACCCAGCACAGTGGATTATAAAGTAGATGGATACTTGACTGGACCACCAGGCTCAGTGGCTTGTGATCAGCAGTACAAAGCATGGCTGGCAGCCTGTCTTTATCAGTGAAGATCCAATTGGAACCAATACCAATTTACCATGTTTGTTAATGAACTGATAGGTGGGCTAGAAACCACTCACAGTTAATTTACAGATGATACAAAATGGAGCAGTCAATAAGACAGAGGGCAGGACTGCTATTCAGAGAGCCCTCATCAGACTGGAGAAATGGTTTGACTGAAACCTCAGGAAGTTCAGTGAAGTGTCAAATGCTGCCTTTTGGGAAGAAAAATCCCATGCACCAGTACAGGCTGCAGTCCAAATCATCAGAAAGCAGTTTTGCAGGAAAAGAATTGGAGTCCTGTTGCAGAAAAAAGCAACAGCTTTCTGGACGATACGAGCAAGAGTGCAGCCAGCAGGTTAAAAGAAATAATTCTTCCTCTCTAATCAGCACTTATGTGAACACATGTGGAGCACTGTGTTCACATACCTCAGTGGATTATGTTTCCTCTAGAAAGGGTAGATTATTAAGATATGGGGAAGAATGACCTGTATAACCTCCAAACAGCAGATTTTGGCAGACAATGAAGATTAAAAAATATTATTGCATACCATGAAAGTTATTGTTGGTGGGGTGATGACTAACTCACTCTCTACCTTTATTTCCCTCTCAAAAGGTAAAAAAAAATCATTTATCAACAGATTAAGACATAGGTTAAGAATAAATTCTTCATTTGAATAACCACTCATAGTGCAGAAGGGTTATCATGTTGTAGATATATCATATGTGTTATTATGTAATTAATACCTAACCATGTGGATCACTGTCTTATTCTAAATTCTTTGTTTTAAAACTTAATTGCCCTCAGTAGTATTTATTGGATAGATATTTTGAGATAATTCTCACACTTAGAACTTGGGTGTGAGGTTTAGAAATTTCTCTGTCCTGTCAAACAAAGAATTTTTTCATTTTCATGTATTTCCTGAATTCAGATTTTTTAATTATATTTTGTAGATGGTAAAATTTCAGATCATTTTCCAGCCATTGTTGTAGCTCTTGGCATTACTCTACAGTCCTTTTTGCCTTCTCTTTGAGGATTCTTCCTTCAGTGTGATTTTGATGAGAAAAATTACTATGTTGTGAAATTCCACATGCAAGTTACTCAGAGTTTAGCATGGCTGGAAAGAAGACATTTGCATAAGTAGTGATTGGTACACATGTACAAAGCAGCTGTTATGCATCTTTCTGAATTAAACATTTATAGAAATTTCTTTTTTGCCAGAATGGTCATATAAACCATGCATCATATTAAGCATATTCAAGATCCAGCTCTACTTGTTACCATGCAACAGATCAACCATGAGATTCTGCAGGAACATAACTCAGCTCCACCTTTCTATTTATGACATCAAATCACACTGAAATCACAGGCCCCAGTGAAGGTCTGCTGGATAGAGACAATCGAAGGTTGGTTAATGACACTGGGAATTCTGGGAGAATTAGGTTCCATCCATAAATTTTGTCATTTTCTGTAAAAATTTTAATCAAGACCAGTCAATTTGTTTGGCGGTAGATCATAAATGCTTCACTTCCTACTATACTTGTAACAAATCAATCAGCAGAGAAAATTCTTGTAACAATTGTAACACACAAAAATGTATTCCAGCTGCATGTTATATTTTATCTGGCCACAGAGCACTACTGAGAATAAAAAGCTCTGATATAGACATAATCACAGAGAACAAATCTAAAAGATAATTCATACTATTGGATGGGATTTGTAGGTTTTATGTCCTATATTTTCTGAATACAGAGGTATTATTCAACAGGTCAGAAGAATCACATTCTAAAATTGCCTGGACCTACTCACCTCAAAGAGCTCCTGGGCACCTGGAAGCGCCAGTGTAGGTGTTTCCCTTGTAGCTAAATGAGGTTAAGAATCTAGGAACATAGGAAAATGACTCCATATTGATCAGAATAAAGGCCTTTCTGCAACAACAATTAGTGCCATAGGCAAGAGGAATAAAAGATGTAAGTACAGAATAAATATATTCTGATACTATAATATACAGTATATATATTTTCTTTCTTTCCTCTATATTAGAAGGAAATAATGTAAGCACAGAGTAAATATATAGAGATATTTCCTCTAAATATTATTCTAACATTTGGTTAACTTTGCAACTTCCTGAGTCATAAGGTGTATTTAAAAATCTTTGATGGATTTTTCTGCAGTAAATTTGCCTAAATCTACTTAACCCAAGTAAAGGTTTAACAATGTTACATGAGATACATCCTGACACAGTTGATCACAACACATATACAGGATTATGCTGAATGTTAAGATTTTTTTCTGTATATCTACTGTGTGTTTTAATGAAATACATATTCGATTTTTTGGAACCTGATTCTTATTGTGATTAGTGAAAGGATACCTGTTTGCATTTTGAAACTTAAAAATATATGGGCCTGAGGCAAAGTCAGAATAAAAGGAGAATAGTTGTAGAAGTCATTACAGAGGACAAACTCTACGTGCTCTTGAATTAAATTAAAAATGGGTTTAGCCCTGGGAAAGAAAAATCACTCATTTGTCTAATGTAGCAAATAAATGTTGCAGATGGTTCTAACTTCAGGAGAGGCATCTAGACAAATAAGGCATGACTCACATTTTTCCCCATTTTATTCGATTTCTTACTTCATGTCATGAGAGATTGCAAATGAATAACTGATGCCATTAGAAACACACATGTTATTGACTTTCTTTAACTTCCAGTTGGGAAAAAAATTGCTGAAAAAGAACTCTACTGTGATTTTTTATTATTTAAAATATTTTGAAAGCTTTTGACCTAGTTAATAAATTCTTTACACTTTTGTAACTTATTACCAGTCTGTTAAGTATTTTGGAAAGCTAATATTTTAATCTCTATTTATTATAAATGCATTTAACAGTGGAGAGGGATTGATTCCTCTATATATTGATTTTGATTAGGATAGATTTAGTGTTCTCTGTAGCAGCTTGTATGGTTCTATGACTGGTATTTGTGACCATCATGGTGTTGACAACACACCAGTGTTTTGGTTAAAGCTGAATAGTGCCTTCACAGCATCAAGCCCATCTCATGATGTCCTGCCAGTGAGTAGGCTGGGCCTGCAGAAGAATTTGGGAGGCACAGCTGACCCCAACCAAAAGAAAGAATATTCCATAAGATGACATCGTGCTCAGTAATAAAAGCTGGAGGAAACAAAAAGGAAGGGGGGATGTTCAGAACGATGTCATTTGTCTTCCCAAGTATCTGTTCTTATGTACAGTGGAGCCCTGCTTTCCTGGAGATGGTAGAACACATTCCTGCTGATGGGAAGGGGGGAATGAATTATTTTTTTCATTTGTTTACATTCACAGCGTAGTACCTTCATCCTACCTGGACACTGCGTGCCTACTGAAGCTGCTATATATCACCCTCTCCTCAAGTGGACAGGGTAGAGAAAATATAATTAAATGCTCGGGGATTGAGCATAGGGACAGGGTTGATGTTGGTTCTTTTGGACATGGTTCTAGCAACTTCTCACAGAAGCGACCCCTGTATCCCCCCCATAAAAACCTCACCTTGCCATGGAAAAACAAGACACACACCTTTGCTTTACCTATTAAACTTGTCTTAACCCATAAATTTGCTCATTTTTACCATTCTGATTCTCTCCTCCATCCTGTTGCGGAAAGTGAGTGAGGGTTTCTGTCGGCTTGATCTGCTTACCAGGGCTAACACACAACATTCTATCTTTTTTCATAGATTCCTTGTCAAATATGTTTAGAAAATAATTTTAAGATGTACTTAAGCCTTCCTACTGGTACGGGTAGGGCTAAAGAATTGCTATAACTGCCAGGTAATACTAACCAGCTATTTTTGTGCTATAGTATTTCTTAAAACAAAGAATTGCTAACATAAGGCTGCTTATTAAAGGTCTTTTGTAAAGTATATGCCTTGGATCAGAAAATAAAATTGTTTCTCTTGAGATTGTGAAGCACATTGGCACATTGTTAAATTGATTTTGTCCCAGAAACATAGGTATCCTTCCTTGAATCTCTAATGAAGAATCTGGAGACAATTGTGTCTCTTCAGGGCTAGCTTGGACTGGACACCTAAATATGGAGGCTGAATTTAGACAAAAATAGATTGTACTTACAATGCTTAGAATGAAAACCCTTAATTTATTTAAGGGGTGGAGTTGTCCTTCAGGGTAATTGTATTCCTTCAGTCTCTGAGCAGCAAAATAAGAAAAAATATATACTGAACAAAGTGTAGAAATATTATGAAGTACTGAATTCTGATGCTGTTGCATATCCAGAAGGTACTTTGTATTTTAACTTCCTCGAATTTATCTCTACTTATGAATTGTAGTGGTAAGTAAAATAAATCTTAAGACGGATAAATAGTCCCTGAAATATATATTTGGGTGGCTTTCTACATTTTTCCTATCTTTACAATCCCACAAATGATAAAAGCAGAAATTATTTTCTGCAACAATTTCTCACTGCTGAGAGAAGAGTTTGTGGAGGTTGTAGTTATGTCATTTCAGTCAAACTCTGATTGAGAAGTTACGAATCAGACTATGAATCGGGTGCAATACTGTAATCCTGTACTCTGAAGAGACTCCTATGACATTCTAAGTGGTAACTGTGGAGACGATTTTCTGTCACTGGAGAAATGATATGCAGTACATTCGGAGTTTTAAATTGTGTTAGAACCTACAGTCCTTTGAAATAAATGGAAAATATCCTCTGAAATACATTAGTGACTTCAGTCTAGCACTTCAATCACTGCATAACCTTAAGAAAAAAAAGAATTTCACATGTAGTTAACATCAGGATCGCTGCTCTAGTTCTGTGTGAGCAGCTGTACAGCCAATCATGGTGAGGCTCATTGTTGTCCAGACAAAAGAAGCCAAAAGAAAAGTAAGGACATTTTAATTTGAAGCATTTTTCATCACTTCAGCATAGAATTTCCTAAATATGAATAGGAGTATTTTTTCCCAGGACCAATTATAAAAGTAAACTTTGTCTTCATTCCACAGGCCAAGAAGTGAGATAAAGATATATATTTAAGATTGAATTGTCTAAAAGGATAAGCAGGTCTGTGAAAACATTCATATAATCTAAGAAGGCCATGAAACATAAGATATGGCAGTAACAATAAGAAAATACCAATTCCGGAATATTAAAGGATTTAAAAAACAATAGCACATGTAACATGATGCTGTTTTTCATGTAAATTATCTGTAATATAAATGTCTAGGAAATTATAGAATCATTCTCACACACATCTGGCATATAATCATTTCCATAAAATCATCAGGAATCAACTATTTATATTCTTTTAAAGGTTTATGAAAGTATAAACTTATGAAAACTTAGAAGCTTATGAAAGATATATTAATAAGTTGAAGTTGTTGCAGTCCGAAGAAGTTCCCATTGGTTGGAAAAGGGGAAACATAAGCCCTGTTTTTAAAAAGAGTGAAAAAGGAAGACCCAGGAAACCACAGGTCAGTCAGTCTCACCTCTGTGCTGGCAAGATTGCAGAGCAGATCCTTCTGGAAATTATGCTCAGGCACATGGAAAACAAAGAGGTGATTGGTGACAGCCAAAATGGCTTCACTAAGGGCAAATAGTTCCTGACAGATTTGGCGGCCTTCTATGGTGGGATTGGTGGATGAGGGAAGAGCAACTGATATGATCTACCCGGACTTATGCAAAGTATTTGACAGTGTTCCACAAGACGTTCTTGTTTGTAAATCAGAGACAGGGTTGGGGTTGCTCAACCTAGAGAAGAGAAGGTTCCCAGGAGACCCTACAGCAGCCTTCCAGTACCTAAAGCAGACCTACAAGAAAGCTGGAGCTTTAACAAATGCATGTAGTGATAGAACAAGGAATAATGGCTTTAAACTGAACAAGGGTCACTTTAGATTAGCAATTAGAAAGAAATTCTTTACTGTGAGGGTGGTAAGGCACTGGAACAGGTTTCCCAGAGAAGTTCTGAATGCTTCATCCCTAGCAGTGTTCAAGGCCAGGTTGGATGGGGCTCTGAGCAACTTGGTCTAGTGGAAGATGTCCCTGCCCATGGCAGGGAGATTGGAACTAGATGATTTCTAAGGTTGCTTCCAACAAAAAACATTCTATAATTCTATGATTCTGACTTGCTAAGTATTTGAGAACATGCCTTTACTTTCAGCAAGTAATTGTACTGAAACAATTGACTCAGTCAGAGAGGACTATGAAGTGGATAATTTATTTCACCTAATATAATATTTTTTCAACCAGGATATCAGTGATATTATTAGCTGCTATTAAGATAGTATATGTAGATTGGCTAGAAGATGTCATTCTAAGCAAATATCCTTTTTATGATCAATATTCATAGACAAATATAATGCAATGAAACTATACTATTGAGTTTCAAGCAGAGACAAATTCTAGTTTAAAATGGAGTAGAAAGGGATTAGTCCTAGAATTGAAAGACAGATAAACAGATGTTACAGATAGTCATGAATAGCAGTCGCTAAAAAAAAGGCAATTAAATGAGTGGTTCAGCAATTGGTGTTAGGATCATTTTTGTTTATTGGTATCATGGTTTTGTTTGAAATAATTGTATGTACATTTACTGTATTTTCAGGTTATGCACATTATTGTTAATATAGGAAAGAATCAGAGTATCATATAAAGGGGTATAGTTAATCTGGTGGATTAGGGTAATAGAAATGAGATAAAACTTCAGTAGTAGAAATTGTTAAGTCTTTCTACCTAAGAGTCAGGTAGGAGAAGAAGATTTTTGAGATACTAAGTGATATGAAGTTAATAATGATGCTTATTTATCAGTGTCATTGCAGCAGACCAATATGACTTCAAATAGAGTAGAATCTTTAGTAAAAGTAAGAAAAAATTAGTATAACTTTGAAAAATATTCCTGATACTTTATTATGTTCTGCCTACCCATATTCTGACAATAAGAATTTAGATTGCAATAAGTATTGCCAAGGATACCTCTGTGTATTCAAATATTAAAACCACAAAAGAAACAGCATTATCCCTAATGCACACTAGATAAACTACACACTGTTATAAAGTATCAAATATATTTACTATTTCTTAACGTATAGCATGGATATCATGCATATCTCTGAGCACTTGCTTCCCGTGGATTTAGGTCAACAAAGTTGCTAAGCAAAAAAAGTAAGAGTTACCTAGATAAACAGGATCCTAAGAGGAAGCTACACACAGTTGCCAGATTTACGGCTGTGAGTGAAAGATTCCTCTAGTCCATCGTTAAAGCAGAACTGCTTTGCCAAGTCAAAGACATCAAAGGACACTAAGGCACTGGGGAGCTCCCTGACCTAGAAAAGGGTAGGGTTAGGCAAACGATCAAAAGCTGCCCAAAAATATGTAAGTGCAGGTAGGAGGGTTACAGTGCACACTTCAGTGGACTTTTCTGGGCTTCAGTTAACATCTTTGTGAAGGACCAGACTCAGCCTTTGTGGTCAGTTCAGTTCCTCAGGGGAATGTAGCCCTTACATCATGGAATACAGTAAGGCAGTGCAATAAATTGAACCCTGGGTATATTTTCAACTATTCTGTATGTGACTGACATGCAGCTTTTGGTATTGAGGTTATTGCATGTCATATGTATGGAAAGTAAGCCAGAAAATCAGAGAACCTGAAATCATTATACCTGAATGTTATCTTGTGAGAATAAAGAAATGTACAATCATTTCCATTGGCATCTGTTACTATATAGCCTGGAGATGGTTTTGCCAGCCATTTGGAGAATAACTGTTTTCTTCTATAAGTATATAGAGTTTCAATATTGCCTTAGGGATTTTAAAAGTATTATTGTTAATTCAGTTTTCATTTGCCAAGTATATCTTAAATAGGTGCCAAGAGGCAGACACGATTGTTTGGAATATCATAGGTAGACACTTCAGGAACAAAATGAATCTTAAAAGGACATTTATTTTGATAGATGTGATTATTATAACTGCCTCATAGCAAAAACAGACATTACCCTCTGTCTGAATCCGTTATGAGTTTTATTCTTTGCAAAGATAGAGGTTTTTTATCTACTAACAGAGAGGTTTGGTTTTTTTTTTAAACTAAGGAAATTCACAGTTGATACAAATTACTGTAAGACATTCTCTGAGGTTCAAGTCACTTTGTTTTTAAAGTTTTAAAACTTTAAAAGCAAAGACGCAAAGTCCATGTCTCTGATCCAAGAAAAGGATTATGGGAAGATCATATTAGTTCTAATTGGTGATTTTTAAGTGTCTTTTTACCTGCATCAAAACAATTTTTAATAGAAATACAGATATTGTTAAATATACCTTAAAATTATTAACTTTGGATCCTTAGTTTCTATTAGGATTTCCCACATATAAGGAGCAACTTTATTGCCTCAAAAGCTGTAGATAAGACTGTATTAAATGTAATTTTAAACTTTTCCTCTTTAGCAACAAAAGAAAGGTTTTGCTGCCTAACCTAAAGATTTTGAAAAGAAAATAAAAGCTTTACTTAAGCCAAGTAGGGGTAGCACAGCATTGTGCTGCACCACAGAGCAAGGCTGGAATTTCGCCTTCAACATATCTGAAGGGACAACCTTTAGAGGTGCTCAGCACTTGCAGCTGCAACTGACATCTATTAAAATAAACTGTTTTATTTTATTTATTATTTATTCTATACAAACCATTTACAAATATTAGGATGACAAAATCAGGCATTCAAAACTGAGGTAATGAAGTATTGTCTGGATAATGTTTCTGTATAATGTAACTCTGATTAGATAAAAGTAACAAATGGAGTTGTTGCAGACAGGTTTTGAAGTTTTAATCTGCCAGAGAGACCACAGTTCATCTCTTTGTCCTTCCGCAGATGTAATATCACATTTATAGTAAACAAACCTTTTAAAATATAATCTTCACTGTTGTCTACTTGATCTGCCTTTCCAAAATTATAAGCACTCATCAAGGTGGTTGCAAATCAGGAAATGTATGTTGTGTAATTACACTGCAACATCAAATTTTTTCATTAGTTGCCCAAATTGTCCATATGCTTGTGATTTGTGAGTATCATGGTTCTATACCCAAGCCATAAGAACCTATTAGTACCCCATAGTTGATGTGCAAAGCCACCAATGTCCATTAAACAGCTCCATAAACACCAGTTAAGGTAAACTAATAAATAATTTTCACTGTAAGTCTGACTTATGTGTGGGGAAGTTTGGGTGAAGTCATGTTTTGCACTAAGAAAAAACACTGGTTGAAAAAAGGAGCAGTATCCATGAAGGAAAAAGGGTTCTAATGGAGAGGGGAAAAAAGAAGCCGAATACTTGAAGGCACTCTTAACATCTAAACACAACAGGTATATTGGGAATGTGTTAATTAAGTTTCCCTGTGCAATCTTATTGCTTTATTTGACTTTGTTCCTTTGTTCTTCTGGTGTTAACCTTTTTCATACCCATGTCTTTCTTTTTAAAAGAGACCTTATATGGATCGGATATCACACTGGTGATTAGCAGTAGTGGAATCTGAAGCTGTGTCATATTAGGAAATAATACGCTTTGCAGAACAGACCCTGAAAAACTGATCTCCACTGTAGTCTCCACTGTTTGTGGAGATTTGCTTCAGACTATCTCTCATCTGGTCCTGTGGATTGGTTGCCATTAATGAAAGGAACAGGTTCAGGATGCACCTCTTGGTTTACTTCCAAGTCCAGTTTGTAATCACTAGCCAAAGATATCATGCTGCAAAAAGTGAGGATTACTGGGAGATTTATTTCGAAAGTCCACATCCAATGTGTTAAATATTATTGTGAAGCCAACCTTTGTATTAACTACACAAATCCTTACTTTTGGAGAGCAACTGATAACAATGCTATGCTGTCAGCCTCTCTGTGGGCACACAAAGTAACAGATGTCACAGCTACAGGCAGGCAGCCAAGGGCTAGTGAGACCTGAATTGATTTGAGTCTGTTCTGGGCACTGAAGAATAAAATGTTTAACTGAGCGCAGACTCTTCCACCAGTTTTCTTCCAAGCTTGTCTCTATCCTATTTTTTTCTAGTGGCAGGGCTTCCCCTGCCACCTTCTCTAGTGAAGTTCTAACATGCACCTTATTTCCGTTTCACTCTTCTTGCTCAGAAACATCCTTTCTCTGTTCACCTACAGGGAGAAATAACTCTTGTCTTTCTTCTGCATTCTCATCCAATCTCTCTTCTTCCTTGCCTCATCTCTACAAGTCCTGAGCCAAAATTCTTCATTAATGTTACAGAGACAGATGGATTCTGATGAGTATGCAGGATACAACTAAACTATTTTTAAAACAATTTTTGCTTTCTAAAAGGAGAATAAAACATTGCAGTTAAATTAGCAATGCCTTGTATTTTCAACACAGGATGGCAGGCTGATGAAGTGTTTTTAAACAAGAGACACATTTAACATAAATAATGTAATGAGTCTGATATTGATAAAGTTTCTGTGCTTGCAAAACATATGTTTGACAATTTTGGTGTTAGTTATCAAGTTTAAATAATTTCTTTTTTTGTTGTGAGCCTGAAGAAGAGAATGACCAGAGTGGCTGTCGGGTCTGTGTTGAATTGAAAATGTCAAAATGCGTGGTCACAACTGGCATGAATATTTTAAGCTATTTATGTTAATGTACCACTGATGTATATGACTGAATCTAGCCCACACTAGGTATCTAACACATCCAAGTATCTTAGAAGGTGAGAGTAATTAACAACATGTGCTGCTTAAATGCCAGTCAGAGTTAAAACGTGACAGTCCTTTTTGGCATATAGGATGAGGTGTTGTTATCTCAAAGGGTTCAAGTTAATGACAGATATGATTGGAATGTGGTAGATTGAATTTATATGTATATGTTCCCTCTTGGGCTGTTTATCATCTCTGGTACAGAGAATGATGGCTGAAATATAAATATTGGGAGGCCTGGCAAACTGATTATATCACAGGCAGATATAATCCAGTCTGTCTTCCCCAGTATATTTTTATGTGGACTACAGTGATTTTATCCCATTCTTTAGTGCATAAAAGTTTTGATTGGTTATGACCAACTCTAGTGTTGACTAACCACTGTTTTTTGCTAAATGTGTTTCCCAGTGTTTGAAGGACCAAGAACCCACTGTTCTCAGTGTAGTCTTTAGCAATTCATTTTATAATTTGATTTTCCTGGAGGCTGATGCGTGATAGGGGTTGTGATATAGCCACTCAATGCCATGTTCTTCAGTCCAGGTGTCTACGAGGTTGTTTCAGAAATGAGCCCAGTTGTCTGAATAATTTCTTTCTGTGGGGCCATGTTGCCATAAGGCTTCTTTTTCAAGGCCCAAGGTAATGTTCTTGGTAGTGGTATGGGACACGGGATATGCTTCCAGCCACACGGCACTTGCTTCCACTGTTGTGAACACAGCATGCTTCCCTTGGGAGGTTTGCAAGAGCATGATAAAATCAATCTAGCAAGCCTCTACATACTTGTATTTTCACCCTCATCCTCCTTACCAACGAGACTTTAACCAATTGACTTGCTGGATTGCAGTGCATGCTCCACATTCATAGATAACAGTGTCCCTGGTAAAGTCCACCCCTGGATCACAAGCCCATCTCTATATTGCATCTCTTCCTTGATGGCCTGAGGTGCCATGGATGCACCAACCTGTAAATAATTCACCAGTCTAGATCCACTTGAGCCACTTCAGCCTTAGGAGCCTGATCCATATGCTGGTTGTTCTAATGTTCTTCAGAGGCATCTGTGTGATGTACTTTGACAAACAGCTTCTCTACCTAGGCAGCAATATCTTTCAACAATGCAGGAGCCCAGATAAGTTTACCTTTGCACAACCAGTTGCTCTGCTTCCCATGATATAACCATCCCTACAGGACATTTGCCAGCATCAGCCAACATAGCTCTATAGAGCACTGACTGTTAGCAATGCCTAAAGTTAGCTGAATGGCCTTAATTTCTGCAAATTAGCTCAATTCACCTTCCCCTCCAGGAGTTTCTGTAACCTGTTGAATAGAGCTTTGTACAGTTGCTTTCTACCTCTGATGCTTTCCTATGATACAAGAGGACACATCTATGAACAGTGCCAATTTCGAGTCACCCTTGGTACTTTCTTTCACAGAGTCCGTGTAGGGTAATTCTTCCAAGATGCGATGTAGACTGCATTTTTTACATCTTTTCCTGCCTCGATTGGCTCAAGAGTTAATTCATGAACTATCTCCCAATTAATTTGTTCAAAAGTTAGTTGTTGCTCAGGGCCTTATTTGAAATTTTTCTTCTGACAGGTCACTTGACAGAGAGGGCTTACAATCAGTCTGAAATTTGGAATGTACATTCTCTAAAAATCCTAAACCAAATGCCTAAGAAATCTTGAGTTTCCTTTTTGCTAGTTGGTGGGGACATTGCTGTTATTTTGTTGATCATGTCCATTGGGATCTGACTACATCCATACTGTCACTTTATTCCTAAAAACTGGATCTCCTGTGCAGGTCCCTTTACTTTACTTTTTCTTATGGAAAAAACAACTTTCAGAACTATTTGGACTACTTTCTTCCCTTTCTCAAAAATGTGTTCTGCTGTGTTGCCCCATATGACAATGTTAGTGTATTACAGGTGTTCCAGAGCTTCACCCTGTTCCAGTGCAGTCTGGATCAGTCTGTGGCAGATGGTAGGGCTGTGTTTCCAACCCTGGAGTGCTTGACTCGGTGTACAGGATGTCTGTCCAAGTGAAATCATTGAATCCAATCCACACAGTCCAGTAAATCTGGTTGTCCCCTTTCTCCCCTTGGCTAGAGGCAAGGCCCCTCTAATCCTGCTCATAGTATTCATAATTCACTTGTAAGTATGAATCAGAAGTCCCTTTATACTACTCTGTCCAGGGAACTGCCCACTGGAAATTGGAGCACATATTTTCCTGGAAGAACCCTCTTTTGTGATTGTTTTTTATTGCAATTCATATAGCCATGTCTCTACCTCCATGGTCAAGGTAGATTTTCCATTCCAGTTCTTCATGTCCTCTCTGTGGTCGTGCAGATAAAACCATAGGATGGCCCATGGTGTCCACGAATTGTATCTCAGCTGAAACTAGGACAACAGTAGAGGAACAGTAGTTCCTCTTGAGCAGGGGAATGCTTTCTCCTAATAGCTGAGGTACTCATCCATACAGGTGGGGCATAGAGAATATCCTCTTTGAATTACCCAAACTCCTGGGACAGTTTCTTCAACAATAAATCTACTTAGTTATATGAATTGAGAAAAATACTGAGTCATTAATTTTGGAAGCAGATTAATAAAGAATGCACTGTTGTGAGTTAGACTGTAAGACAGTTGTGGTGTGTTAAAACCAGTAAGCAGCTAACCACCACCAGTTGCTAACTCAGTCTCCACCAGTGGGATGGGAGAGAGAATTGGAAGGATCAAAATGAGAAAACTCTTGGGTGTAAAGGCAAATTAATATAAGGAGGAAAGAGTGGAGGAACCACCAACACCTTTTGCAAAAACAGTAACTCACCACCAGCAGACCAACGCCCAGCCAGTCCTTAATCAATGGCAACTTTGGGAAAACTACCACCCAAGTTTTATCAGTCAGCATGATGCTATATAATGTGTAATGTCTCTTTGGCCATTATCAGTCAGCTGTCATGGCTGTGTCCTCTCCCAGCCTTTCCACTGGTGTGGTAGAGTGAGAAACAGAGAAGGGCTTGATGCTGTGCAAGCACCGTTCCACAATAACCAAAAGATTAAAGTGTTAGCAAAACTGTGTTGGTCATCAGTCTTAAATGTAGCACCATATGGACTGCTATAAAGAAAATTATATCCATCCCAACCCAGTACAACAGTTGAGAAGTCACCTCTGGCTTAGGAAGTCCTGACTTTTTTGATTGTTGGAAGCTGGCTGCTTTTATCTCTTCTCATTTCCCATTTTTCATGTATTTTCTCAGAATCTACTGCTTGTTTTTAAAGAAAGAATACTATGACAGATGAACTTTGGATCTCCTTCCAGTGAGACCATTCTTCAGGCAGGTATATAGAGAGAGTTTGTATACTTCATAGGGACCATATGGTGATTTAGAACTAATTTGTAGGACAATGTATTTTAAGCTGGCAGTAGCCTAAAATTAACTACTGGACTGATTTCACTCTGATCTAACTTGTTTTATCTATCCTTTTATTTCTCTGATAGTGTTTTAGAGCACCATAATTTAAGATAACTCACAATATTTTCAGCACAGGTATTTGTAAGACTATAACATTTATGCATATACACTTGCCTTGTAATTATATGTGCTATTTTGAGTTCTTTTTTTTTTTTTTTTTTTTTTTTAAGGCATAATATACTCTTCTTCATGTAAAGTATAAATGTTTCATCACTAAAATATTAACTATAATTAGGAAAACATAGATGCAGGCCACATACAACAAAAAAGCATTCACTTGTGGTGATGTAATCTATTTATTATGTTGTAATAATTATCCACATGGATAATAAACAGAACTTTCAGAGGTTGTAGCTGACTGGCCCCTTACCAGCTTAGCAGCTTTGCATTTATTTATTGACAAGAAGGAAGTCCTCTTCCCTTTCTAATACAGACAATACGATGGCATGTTAGACAAAGACCTAGCAGCAGTACAGGGGTTTGATAAAGGACTGATTGATGTTCTCTTATTTCTTCATTTACCTACCTTTCCATCTTCAATTTACATACTACCATTGGAGAAAGAGATATCATATACTCTAGAGTTTTTCAATCAATCTTACCTTTCTTCAGCCTCATTAAATCACTCAGTTCACCGCTGTGAAAATTATTTGAGTGTCTCTATTTGTTAAAATCTATGATACTCTGACTGTGTAGGGAAACAGGTTCATTTTACTCCAGACTGGTAGCTACTGTAGACTTCATTAATTTAAAACAAATCAGGTGTGAAGGTTATTTATTGCTTGGCAGATTGAACACATTTTGAAAAGGTTCTCAGAGTGGCTTATTTTGCAACCAAATTGTACTCACCAAAATGCTTTTGGCTTGTTCAATTTTTTTTTTTTAACAAAGAAATAACATAACCGTATCCTTATAAACAAGACCTTTGTTTAAAAACAATTGAAATTATTTGCTGCATGTCCAAACAGAAGATAAAAAGAAAGAACTTAACAACTTTCACTGATAGCTTATTAGAGACAGGATGTTCTGCACCACCGTTTGCCTCTCCACCCAACTGCTCTGTGTTAACATGCTAGTTGTTTTTATGCCGTGAACAAGAGGACAGTCTCAAGACCACAGGAGTATTCAACATATTCAGATATTCTCAGGTGCACCTGTCAAGTGGGCAGATATATTGTATTTGCTATAGGATATTGGCCATTAAATTCTTATAACTGCTGCCCAGCAATTTTTAATTCTTTACTACCACAAATACTGTGCAATTTAGGAAATGGAATCACAAAAAAAAAAAAAAAAAAATTAAAGCACTAGAATTGTTAACTTAGCTCATCTTCAAAAAGTTGGAGAGTTTAGCTCCTTATACTACAAGCCTCAGAAGTGATACAGAAGTCATAAGGTAAAAGCAGATGGTGACCAGTTAAAGAAGATGACCAATTTTTAAGCCTTGAAGTGTGGCTTTTAGAGTAGGGTAGACAGAAAGATAGGAGGGTATTGAGCAGTTGAGAGTAAGTACTAAACTAATAAGAATCTTAGAGGTTTTATTTTTTTAATTATTGTTTGCACAGTTTTTTACACAATGGTCCACACATTCTAAGTTTTAGTCTTTATATACCACTTAAAGAGACCAATGTGCTCAAAAACAAGATAGAGATTTTCATCTTGAGAGATGAGCTGTGAAGAACTCTTGCACTTGTATTAATTGGGCTGATCCAAGGACAGTTTAAGAAGATGAGTGAACAGCTGGGTTGGGAAGTTTCAGGGAACAGGGGGGTAACTAATTGCTCAGTGAGGGGGGTTCACTCAATATTAATAACAGAAGAAATCAAGTAAACTGCCTGAAAAAGAAAAAAGAATTAAATACACTGAGTGCTGCAGACTTTAATAGTAATTCACGTGTCATAGCTACACGTAAGACACCATAGCTGACCTGTTGTCTGAAAAAAACCAAAAACATTAGTAAATGTAAAACAATCTGATATCTCAAAGGATAAAAAATTAATCATTAATAATCAAGCAAAATGTTTCCATTTTTCTGAGACTTGAAATACAAGTGCACTGTTGGCCAGAGTATCTGCTGTTTGGGAAGATATCCAAACCTGAAACATTAATCATTTTTCTGCCATAAAAACATTTTAAAAACCATCTTCAGCAGCCCCGCAATATATGAGGTAATGAAAGATGGTTGATTAAAGTATAAATCCTTTGGTCCGTTGATAATGCTAAGTTTAGAATTATGTACATCTGTTTATGTAACTTTATAAACTTTCTGATAAAGCTTCACTAAATGGATCAGTGACTCTGTCCTGACCTGCTTATTGCTGCAATCATCAGCTGAAGTGATTAGATGCAGGGTGTGCTTTCTCTTTGCCAGCTTTAACACCCCTGCAGAATTGCAAATCCAAGAATACCAGAGACAAAAGATAGAAAAATTCTTCTCATTCACATACTCTTCACCCAGTGCTAAATCCACAAGTGTGTGGGGACTTCACACAAGTCTTTCTATACCTTAGGGAAGACTATTCACAGGCTCTGCTTAGAGAGCAGGCTTTTCTGGAGGCCTCATCTTTGCCAGGAGCTGTTAGGAAGCTGTTCTACTTGATCTGTAAGACCTGGGGAGATGACTTTGGGGGAGACAGGGTCTTGCCTTCTGTGTGGTTTGCAATTATGCTATCAAATACACCAGGAGTGTGCAGAGAGTCTGAAGTGCATATGTATTTGACCTGTGTCTTGGAATTTTTTTTTCTTCCAAGTACCATTGAGAATTCTCCCACTTGTTGCATAGTAATAGAATAGTTTTGAAGTAATTAAAAAAGAAAGAACCTTGGTGCTGGTTTAGAAATTATATAAACCTTCACCATACAGACCTGAAAAATCAACCACCACTAAAAATCTATGTGGTGGTCAACTGTTACCATTTCAAACGAGGCCTCTACCTTTGATTAAAATCATATTATTCTATGTTAGTGGCTATCACTGAAGAAACAGAATAAGACATCTCCTTATAAAATGATTCACGTAATAGCTGATTAATAATGATGCAGAAAATGGCTTTATAGATGGACAATCAAATCCTTCCGAGGTTTGCAAAGCTTATTGATATGCAATTATTAGGCTCTGCCTTTGACACTCTATACAGTATCTAATTGTTCCAGCCAGGTGTGAAGAGAAGAAAACAAAGGATGAGGAATGATGCTAACTGTGATTGCAAGATTAATGACTGGTCTCATATTGTATCAAATAAAGTTAGCAAAGACAGTAGAATTATGCTGAGAAAAAACATTAAGAGAAGGTTTGTTTTTTCTTTTTTAAAAGAAGTATTGATAAATCCTCAGGAAAAAAAAGGTTTCTTAGTGGGATTCTCAACAAGGGACAGGTCTCAGTATTTCATTTTAGAGCAGAGCAGTGGGATTCCCACATGCTGAATAAGAAGATTTTGAAACAGAATTTTCATAGACCAGTGTAACTGTGGAGAAAAAAAAAAGAAAAAACCAATATTTCTCTTGAATCAACATAAGAATCTGATTTTAGGGAAAGAAGCAGGCTTTTTGGCATGTTCTGAAACTAAAGCTGTATTAAGGCTCACATACTTATATTTGTACAATTTGGCATACAGGAATTTGTTGTCGCAATAGCCGGAAGAACGCTTTGCTTCCTCAGAAAAAAATCACCCATCCAAAAAGAGGGAACATAGCATCCCAAAACAGATGTAAAATTGTTACTGTTATTGTGGTAAAGGAAAAAATAAGGAAATATGTGTAGAAATGCTCAAAGCAAATGCTTTGCCTAGAGAAAGCAAGCAGCATATTAATGTTAATTTCTTACTTCTATAGGTATGACCTAAACATGATCTTGACAGTGATAAGGAGAATTTGTATGCTATCCATCATTATATTTTGTGTGAATCATTGAAGGGACAGCAATGACTATCACATTAATCAGAACGCTTTAAGTAATTTGCTGGAGGAGCAACTAACAGATTTACCTCTCACTTCATCCCAGCAGTGAAAAAGAACTTTTTTTACTTTGGCCTGCACAAGCCCAGGAGATGTTAAATCATTAAACCAATATTTTAGGTATATATGCTTTTTATCGTTTAAAAAATACTTAAATAAAGATCAGATTTTCAAAGCTTCTTTGCACCCGTCATTTCACTTTATCATACCTCCAGTAAGATTTTCAGAACTCTTAGACAGCTAGTTCTTTTGAAAGTGTTTCCACTAAAAGGAAAAAAAGTATTTTACAAAACTAATCCTAATTGGTTTTGCTTTCTAAAACTCCTGACTATAATGCTTGCTACCCCTTTGCAAAGTAATAATCTTTATGTCCTACTTTTTGTAATAAACCCAATTTTGACACGGATTTCTCAATAGAGAAGCAAATTTGGATGTAGTAAGTTAATAAGTTTTCTGTTATTTATTTTTATGATTATATGCATAGTTATTCTAATTTCAGCAGCTACTATTGCACTTATATTTTAATTTTTCATTTTTAGAATGTTCTTTTTTTCCCTTAGGTGATATTTTTCTTTAACTCCTTCAGAACCTTTCTTAAAAAATTAAAGTTCAGGAAAAGAAAAGTGGGATAGGATAGCCATAAAAGCTAAAAATTCTATATCTTCAGAATAGAAATGACAGGGCAAATTCTATTCCTCCTTGTTATCACAGGATTTATTATACTGCCCCAAAAGGTGTCCGTGTTATCTACAAGTGGTGAAAGTATCTCTCTGTGTCTACTCAGTCATTTTGTATGACAGGATGAACATTTGTCTGTACGTGAGTAGGGCAACGTAGAGGTGGTCCTCTGGGAGATAAACATGTTTAGGGCATGCTCGCAGTGCTTTTAATCTCATCCATGCTGGATATATACTTTAAAATTTGACTAATCGCTTTCTAGAAGTGAGTAAGTCTTCTTATAAAGAGATAACACACAAAAAGTCCTTACATTTTGTTAGATGAGTCCCACTTCAAATGTACTGAGTAGCAAGCTCTGATTAAAAGTCTTGCTTTAGGCATAGTCTGTTGCCTATGGCAGTAGCAACACAGTTTTAAGCAAAAAAGAAAGAGATTTTCCTGATCTCACAGATGTAGTTGCAGCTTCTTAAACATGTTATTTCTTCAGGAGTTGACTTCTACAAGCATCACCTTTTCCAAATGGCTCCTGTTATAGAGAGCAAGCAAACTTCCCAGGATTATATACACAGGGCTCTGCTGTCTTCCTATGCAACCTCATTCTTTGCTACCACCACAGACTTTGATATTGACAGTAATTAGACTATATGAAAGATGTTTGTTCTTATTTTGAGAATGGAAAAATTTAAATTTGTTCAGAATACAGAGAAGTCTTCAGCTGTCTGCAAGTGGGGCTGACAGAAACAGAACAAGTTCTGGGCTACTTACGATGCAAGAAAAATAAAATTTTTACTGTTTAAGGAGTTCTTGTGATATAAGATGGGAAAGTATTCAGTGAAAGCTTTGGGTACAAAATGAGGGAGGCTAAGAGACACCTCAGTGGAGAGAAGAGAAGAGAAGACAGGAGGTTTTTGTCAGATTGTGTGATACATCAGAGAACACATAGGCAGGTGTGTAGTTAGAGTAATTATCTCTCAGCCCCATTCCTATCTCCCACCTTCTTCCTCAAAAGCTCTGTCCCTTTTCCTCCCTCTGGTCCACCCCAGCTTCCATATTCACATAGGCCTTTGTATACCCACCCCAAGGATCCATCACCTCTTCTTATTCCTTAAAAGAACCCATATTTAATCTCTTACACCTCTTGGCACAATGAGGGAAAGGAAAAGGGAGAAAAAGAAGGGGAAATTGGCTAAGACTAACAGCCTGCTCCAAAGGGGTCAGGACTCAGTGGCCCCAGATCCAAGGCTTTCTTCAACCTCTGCTCTCTGGTTATATCTGGGCTGGTGCTGCACAAGGTTCATTACCTATACCACTGTCTTAGTTGTCCTTTACAACCCTTTTCCAGCTCCCTCTGTTGAGCTCCACACTTTTCCATAAACTAATGTTATTTAGGCTAATTCTGTTTCTCTGGGCACATGAAGACAGAAAGCATATCTATAAAAAACAAGTTGCCATCCTAGGCAGTTGCCAATTCTACCTATGCAATAAATTGACTCGTGTTATCCCCTACCATCCTCCTGCATTCAGAAAAAGGCAAAGGAAGTACTTGGTACATAGCAAAAATACAAAAGAATAACAATAGAACCCCTATTTTTATGAAGCACAAATCTTCCTTTTCTTCCAGCAATGACTTCAGGTATAATACTGTGTTTTACAGCAGAGATTAACAAATTTGTTCAATTGCTTTCAAAAGAACCTCAAGAATTATACATTCTTTTCTTATTTTCAAGTTTTCAGAAGTATGCATTGATAATGACTTGCAGTTAGATATATGTTACAGCATGTTAATTATTAGCAGCAGCTCTAATCTTTCTGCTTTGTGTGAAAAAGACATACCAAGAACACTAGTAAAACTGCTTTTTTAATTTAAGGTATGTATCATATTTTAATTTAAACTTCACAACACAGTAAGTTCTTTGACTTCTTACATAAGTATTCCCGTTTTAAAACACGCAAGGACAAATAACTGGACCAAAAATTTCACTCAGTTTCAGAATTACTCTGGAGTCATGGTCAAAAATTATATATAATTACACATAACTACAAAAGGTTTTCTCCATCTGTGTGTCCCACTATTTTCTGCTTCATTAATAATAAGGCATATTATTCCTTGAGAGATAGCACAAAATATAATTATAGGTCATTTTGAGGCTTTCATTAGAATCTCCTGTTTTCATGTGCAGATGAATTTCAGAACAATCCTTCTTTGGGGGTAAAATTTTCCAAGTTTGTTCTCACCTAAATGTTTGTCTCAGTTTGCCTTTTGAGGTATGAAACTTCTGAGGTAAGTAACTCCAGGTGTTTTGAAGGAGAGAAAAAATATAGCTCTTCAGCATCACTATAAGCTTTTTTTTTCTTAATAGATATGTTGGTAGGAAAAAAATGCCCTCTTAGGTCCTGTGGTTTGGAAGTGAGAGCTTAAAGAAACCAGAATGTTCTAAGCCATTGACTTAGGTGTTGGCAATGCTGGGATGCTCTGCAGACCACCTAGATAGCCTCACTGGCCGTGGGCCTCTGCAAGTCAACCCATTCCTTTGGCCTGATTTCCATTCGCAACACTGAATTTATCTATGCTGACAGATTTACAGCAGTCAGTGTCAAGAAAGTGGCCTCAGCTATCAGACCTATGTTCCTCAGTAGTTGTGCTCATGTTGCTTCTCAGGGCAAGTCCCTTGTGAACAGACAGATATGTCCTTCTGGAACAGGCTGGAGTCTGTTCCTTCTTTCTTCCTTGTGTTCTTCTTTCTCTTATTTCTCTCCTCTTGCTTTTTCCTTTCCTGCCTAGTAGCATAGTGTCCTCCTGAATTCTGTGTAACTCCTGACAGGATGCAATTCAAAGGATTGATGTAGCAAATGAAGTAAACAAGTTCCACTGTCTGCTTGTAACTTTCCCAGACATAAAATACCCTGAAAACCGCACTCAGGTTTATATTTCAGTGGGAACCATGCAGTTCAACTAGTTGAGTAACAGAAGAGAAATCACAAGACTTCTCACCACCCATGGAGCCCCTCACAAACAATGTGAAGGGCAACATATCCTTCTCAGTTCTGCATCTGTCTTTGGAACCCGGCACAAGGTATCGGGACCTTGCTGTGAATTATTGCCACCAGCTTGAGTCCTGGCAGTCCTGCCTGCCGACAGAGGGTCAGCACCCAAATAGCAAGTGACATCCCTTTTCAACAGGTTATTGGTTTCCTCTGCAGGTATAGAGAAAAACATAAAAATATTGGTTTTTATATGTACAGTTTGGAGATCAGTTTTTACTCAATGCAAAGTGTCAGTGCAGACAGAGTACAACCCATCTGAATAGAGCCCAGCTCTGAGTCCACAATAAAAGAGACAATCTTAGCAGCACTAGGATAACACAGTTATTCCAAAAGATCTTTATTAACTTCTTGTCCTATTGATAACTTCAAATATCAAGCTCAGTCTCATCAAGATTTTTACCACAGACTGTCTTGACTTCATCCAGTTTAATTTCAGGATGCATCTTGGCCAAAAACTGCTTAGAAAGGACAGACATTCAGATTGCCATTGTCCCATAATTTGGACTATTTTGGAGTGGGAACTTGTCAACACTTCCTCTGCTGCCTTGACTGAGGCAAAGGAAGCCATGCTTTCCTCTGGTTGCCCACTGAGAATATCTCTCTAATATTGCTATTACAGGGCAAGGGTTGTGTCAGCTATAGCATACATAGCTCCAGGCAGATTCATCCTGCCAGTTAAGAGCTTCCACTACCACAAATAGCTCTCCCATTTTGCAGGACTACTTCAACTCACAAATGTCTTTGGAAATATACATGTCTTTTAAAACCAAAGCTATTAGAGAAAGAGGATGAACTAACAGCATAAAGATGGTTCTCTGGGAAGAGTCACAGCCTCATTTTATCTAATTTCTTCATTAAATTGCCATTGGTGATTGACCTGGAAGAGAAGAAAACTTTCTTGTATAATAGAAAATCTTGTATCATCTCCAGAGCTGAGTACAGAAAAGGTCTGTGTCCGGGATATATGGAAAAGTCTAATTCAAGGACTTTGAGTCTAATACTTTGGAGAAAGTCAAACATAAACCTAAGGAGTGTTTGGATATATTTTATTGCTATTTTGAGTTCCTTTGTATAGCACAGACCACACTTTTTATCTACACAAACTGCCTAAATTCCTGAAAATGACTTTTCTTGACATTGCCTACCTCTTGTGGAGCTTTCCTTCTGTAGGAAAGTGAAGTTTGGCTTCATTCCCCTGTGACTTTCAAAATTAGCATGGGGAGATTTTTGTGGCATCTGTCTGACAACAGAGCACTGAACTATAGGGATTCCTGTTTTCTGAGAATTTGTTTGAAGACTGTAGGGCAGAGAACAACAAAGTGTTCTGTTGTAAACTGTCACAAAGTCAAAAGTCAACAGGAATAAAGTGAGTAAAGCGTATTGCATCCTTTGACTCAGTGACATGGGAAAGGGCCTTATGTGCCGTGCCTTCTGCCCTTGAACAGACTTTGAATCTTCTAACTTGGGCTGTGCTGTTCCATGCCTCTCTGTACTGGAACAGGGTTGGATTCCCAAACACATCTGTAGTATCATTCCATGGTAAAAATTTCTATGCTTTAATGCCTAAATAAAGTTAGACAGATAACTAAAGAACCTCTAGGAAGTCAATGAAGTACCCTAGCCCTGAAGACAAAAAAAAAAAAAAAAATTTTAAATGGTCCAAATACATCAGCATAATATTGTGCTCCATCTGGCCCCTGAGTCCTGTAGTACCAGTTTGAGTAAATCTAGCATGTAATATTTAACATACAGCTCATGACCCAGGGTGTCCTTAACTTATAAGGAAACAGTTTTATACATTCATGAGGCATATTTTAGTACTAGCTGATGGGATAATGTCCTATGGTATACATGTATGGTTCAAAGGCAGTATTAGAAGGGTCCTACCAGGAAGTGACTACTACTTGTGAGTTGGGTAGTGTGCCCAAACAGTTCTCATCCTGCACCACGTAAAAATCTGTGGGGTATTCTGGAGTTCTGTATGAACCTGTACGGTGCTTGTAGGTAAGTTGTTCCAGCCTAGAGCATTCTCACCCTGATGAAGATTGTCTGAGATCTACCACAGAAGTCTAATCTTGGCTCATTTTATCTCCTATACATTTCCATCGTCGTTGTAACAGTATTCACTAGTCATTTAAATAATTATTGTTCTGTTAGAAAATATTATAGGAAGATACAAAATTACTTATTTTCTCAATGTAGTCTGATCCTTCAGATAAACATGTTATTACCTTCTATGTTTAAAAGCGTATCAAGTGCACAAGGGACTGGAAAGGCTATTGATGAGCCTTCTGGTGTAATAGGTAAATATTTATAAATAAAACATATATTATTTACCTGATAAATGCCCTCTCATAGTTGTTCTGGTGTTTTACGCTCTATAAATATGTGTTCAGGTGGATTTCATTATTTTTAATTGTGTATTGTGAATATTTCTAATTTTAAAGATTGCTAAATTGATACCAGTGAAATATATCCAAAACTGTGACAGATGAAGTTCAGAAGAACACTGACCTAACACTGACCTCATCTTCTACCTGAAAACAACAGCCTTTGAAGGTGTTGAGAATTAGTTCATTATTCATTTCTTCATAAGCTCATGTCTTGTTTCAATTTAAGTTGTCATGTTGGTTCTGCATGGTGATATATTCCTCTGGATGGCCGATGAAGGGACTGACTTAAATCCATTTTATGAAGGTCATCCACAGCCTTGAACCTTGATCTCAGTAGTGAGATGCAAGTATTTTATTCGTCTACCTTCATACATAAAGTGGTAGGACATAATTTTTTAACTAAAGTCAAGCACTCTTGTGTTGAATGGCCCATAACAGCCTGTCATTTGTGTATGTATTAAAACATTATGAAACAAGAAGCCAGAGCTGTTCCTGGAGCTTTACTGCAGGAAACGCATTCAGGGAATATGATTAAACTTGTTAAATATACATAGTGAAAAAAAAATATAGAAACTTCTGATCATAAAAAGTGTTTCCAAATCAAATGCTCCTATGTTTTCATTTCTGCTTTTTTTTTTTTCCAAATTAACAAGGATGATAGCCCATTTTACAGGTGATCAAATTCACCATGGAGAGGATGTCACTTGGTGGATGCAAAATCTTCCCTTTCATGTGGTTGTTCTGACTATGATCACTGTTGTTTTCCATTTGGGTTATGCACTGTGATCTACATGGGAGGTCTGTTGCATCATTTCCTTGTTTGTTTCATTGTACTCTGAGTTGTTACCAGATTCCATTCTGCAAAAAAAAGGAAACTATATTCTTGGTTGAAACCAACTGCATTCTGGAATCCTGCTGCCTCCCATTGTTTTCAGAAGGTTTTCTAGTTATTCATCTACTCAGCTAGTCTTGCTATTTTTGTTTATTTTGGTGCTAAAGAGGAATGGGAGGTACATTAGTATTGTCTCCCAATTTTTGGCAATTACTGTTGACAGGCTACTATAAAATTTTGGTATTTCTCAAAAATAGCACATACATTTCAAAGCAACAAGAAATTAATTGACATTTAGAACACACAAAAGAACACAAGAAATTTTTATGAGTAATAAACTGAATTTTAAGATGTATGGACTTAATTTTCCTGTATTATTTTATATTCTTATACTCCTGAAAACTATTGAAGGAAATAAACCAATAACTTAAATCAATCCATTATTTTAATGCAAAGCTCCCTTAAAGAAAATGTACCCTTTCAAAAAGAAATCAGTTTTGGTTTGGTAATAAAGTAAAAATTTGATGGTTACAATTTTAGTGGCATGTGAAAAGCATAGAGAAAATTAGTCTACCATGTGACTAGTTTTCTTTAAAAACAAACTTCTGTTTCTAAATCTTACACAAACACTAGAATTTTGACGGTTTTTACCTCTTCTGATTTTCCTTTATAGTGGTATATGCCAGGTCTGAGTAATCTAAAAATACTGATGTGACCAGAAAATAATAGTTTCAGCCAAGCAAGGAGCAAAGTGCTTCATTCTGGTTGAAGAAGTTTACTCTTTGCTTCCTAAAATTTCATTCTTTTGCTTGGATAGAGCTCTTCTATAATTTGGATAATTTCCAATATTTGACTGTTATATTCAGGTGCTTCTATTATAAGACTTCATAGCTTTAATTAATGACTAATATATAACCAATATAAGTATATTGAAAACTGTCAATCGACTCATTCAGGTAATTAATCTGTCTTTTGGATGATCCAGTTAATAAACCTGAAATCCAGGCAGATACATTTAAAAAACCCACTCCTCCCAAAAAAACCATCCAGAACACCTACCAAAATCTGCAAATACAGAGAGTAAAAGCAGCTAGCTCTTATAACTACTATGGTTCCAACTCAGCTATCATCTATCAGTGGTGCTACAGAAAGGATGAGTACAGAGAAAACTGTTTATTATGTGGAAGGTGAAAAAAGATTTTTAATCAATTTAACTTTTTTGCAAGGAATTTATCCTCCCTGTTTTGTGTTATCATAATGTCTAGTAGCACATACAGAATGTCTTGACATAGAATGCATTGTTAAAGTGTTTCTGTATGATGGAAAGGAATAGTTCATATTTTAATAAAATGAAGACCACACATAAAGAGATGACTATAGAAATCATTACAGCTATTTACTAGATAGGCAACTAAAATTAGTTAACTAGAGGAATTAAATCTTGTTTCATCTAGAAAGCTGGAGATGTTTCTCCACAAAGTGTTTTATTTTTCAAAGAGGATGCAATATGATCCCTTGAGTAAAGAAAAGTGAAAAAGTCTTTGATATGCTTGCTATATAACTCTCGTATTTGAAAATGTTGTTGGAGTAGACATGAAGCTCTGTAGGCAAGCCTAGATTTCTTTAATCAAAGCATAGGAGACCACAGCCTGATATAATTTCTCCATCAGATCCAAGGGTTTCTACTTCTCGAACTGCCACAGCTGATTCTAATTTTTTTAAAAAAAAGTCTTATTTACTCACCCCTGTCTGAGACTTAACCTGGAAAATCACCAAAACTTCTACTGAGATAAATGGCGATACTGTATCCACCATACATCCTTTCATAAGTAAAGAGTTAAACACCTTAAAAATCTGGGCACCCTAAGAAATATTTTCTATATTACTAGTTTACCAGCAAAGTTGGCTAAAATCCAGAAGAAACCGTTCTGGGATACATAGTTCTTGCTTCTAGGTCAAACTTTAACTAGAAGATGCAGACTGCATGAGATTCGGACCCACACGAATGGGCCTTACATGAAAGTGCTTTCATACATTTACATTGTGCTTGACATTTTCGAGACTGGTTTCTTCTGGGAACTCCTAACCTATGGTAGGAGGCTGGAATGAGATCAAGTTTGTTCTTATCATAAAAGATATGAACAAGAGAAAATTGCAAGTCTGTATTTCTGAGTAGCTAAAATAAGGTTTTTGGCTTGATTGCACAGTTTTTATTCATATTAATAAAAACTTATGAAGGAAAAAAGCTACCACTTTCAATAGGAGAGAAAAAATACCCAAACAACCCCAACTACAAAATGACCTAACAAAAAACACAACGACTACTGTGAATAAGTATTCATCCACAGAAGCAAGATTTGCACAGTCTAGTCCAGTTAATAGTAAACAATTATAGACACTAGACTATCTTTTGTATGATTCTTAGCCAGAAAGCCTTGAGGATAGAGTACTCTGTTTTCTTTCTGGAGGAAAGAAGAAAAGCCAGTTCTGATCAGCCTTATTTGCATGCCATTTACCCATAATTCCACCCACTAGCTTTTGATTTTTTGATTTATTTGTGCCAGTGGGTGGTTTGGCACATTACTGCTCCCAGGAATAAGAGAGGTATAAAGTTAGTTTGGAAGCTACCTTTTCCTCTCAGCTGTGACAAGTGTAAACTCAGCATAGCTGAATGCTTTGACTTGGCCCCACAAAAATACTTTGGCATATAAAGTATCTTCAAAGTCCAAGATCCAGTTCAGCTTCTTGCTGCCTAACCTCGTAGCTCCTTTCAGTTTTTAGGAATTAAAGCTTCTTGATACTCATCTAAGTACTTAAATGGTTCTTTTTGGACAGTCCAAAAACTGCCCTCACCCAAGCTTTCCTACGCTTTAGATGTCTTGTTCATATTTCAGAACCATAGAGTTACAAATTAAATTTTTTTTTACTGTTTCATTGTAGGTTCTGCTCAGGAAAATGTGCAGTGAGCACACTGATTAGTTTACTAAAACGTGATGAGAGCTGATGGTGAACCCCTTCACTTCGGGGAACTCTCTTCTTTTTCCTCTTTAGCATGCTGAGTCTTCAACTGTGTGTACAAATGGAATAACTGAACAGAAGGGACAAAAATAAAAGAGTTATACCAAGAAATGCTCTACAGCCAGCCACTGGAATAGGTATCAAAGGGCTGGGAGGCAAAAGCTAAATTCTCAGAGAACAGAAGAAAGATTTCATTCCGTATGACAGTTACACGTTGCTCAATGAAAAAGTAACACCTTCAAGAGCTGCTGGCATAATTTACAAGATGCTTGCATGTGGCTTGGTTAGAATTTTTGTAATTGTGATTTGAAAATGGAAGAGATCGTCTTATAGACAGAGATGGCTGACTAATTCACTGATCCACTGTGGATGGTGGTTCTTAAAGCTCTGCTTGAGATGTCCTGTTCAGCAGTCTGTCTTATATGGAGGTAGATTGCCTCTGGAGGTAGATTGGGGCCTAACTCAGGGGTTTAAGGTGCTCATCTTTGAGCAGCTAGCTAGCAGGTTTAGTTACGTTATTTATTTAAAGAGAAAGATGAGTTTGGCCTTGGCTGCCCTAATTAAACCAATCTAACATGGTTTCATGTTATATGCATTAGGAACAGATGTAACAGTTACTCACAGATCAAGTGAAAAGGATTATACTGGAAAAACAGACTCCCCTGGTCCTCTAAGATGTTCTGTTGCCAATTTAAATTTTCATAAAAATATAGTTTCATAAAATTACAGTTCCAAAAACTTTCTATCTTCAACAGAAGGTGCTGCATATAAATAAGTATTTTCTTTCATTTACATCTGTGTACTTCCTCCAATAAATGGTTGATACATTTTTTTCAGGATTTCACTGACGTTATGTTCATACTTGCTGTCGGCAAGTAGGTTATTATGTATGTTAATTTGGGTAACTCTAGTACTAATAGTGGAAGAATGATCCAGAAATATTTCAAAAGTTAATGTGTTGCTTACCCGGATAACATACTTAAATATCCATGCACAGTAAATGAAAACCTATTCATGGATCAATTATTCCATGATCACATCTCATTCTGTTCATCCATTCTCCTCTTCCTACTGGTTTCTGAGGATTCATGAATGTTCTTAGTCTTTACATCACTTTGTTTGATCCTAAGTAAATGACACTAAATCCATTTGCTTAGTTTTAGGAATAATTGTCCCTGACAGATTCAGTCTGCCACGACTGGGCACTGACTCTAGGTTTTAAGTGGAATGGAAAATATACTTTCACTGAGGAAAAAACTGCAAGCACAGAAGGAAGTTACTTCTTTAAAAAAAAAAAAAAAGTTCAATATTAAATTTGGAAATGGTTGCTAGTACAACACTGCCTGTTTTACTCAGTTTACACTACTTGCCCAGTGAGAGGTATCCACCTTTTTGAGCAATTTGACTCATAAAGTACATGCTTTGATGTGAGCACAAAACTGAGCAGTAGCTGAGCAAGGATTTGTGCTGGTTGCTTTAAACGGTGGGTGTGAGTGCACCCTAATCTTTTTGTGAATCTAGTTCTTCACATGTTAGTTAATTCAACTTGAAATACGTGGGTTATTATTTGCAGAAGCACTGAACATTCAAAGCTGTATGTAAGTTGTAGAGAATCTATTAAAGAATTTGAATTACATATAAAAAACCAGAGTATTTATATTACATTACCTTGGCAATAGAAGAGTTATCCCTTTTATTTTAATCTCAATATACCTTCATATATTGAGTGGACAGTAAAAAAATAGTGCCTGGAGTCACACATTGGTTGAAAGAGATAAAAACGAATGTTCACCTTTTTCTGGGGAGAGATAAAGAGCCAATGGGGGAAAAAAAAGTACACAGTTATGTAGCTAACTATTTTATCATATGCAAATAATACTAGAAGGAGAACCGAACAACTTTAATTCTGCCATTTTTAACATTTCAGTGGCAGTTTTCCAATCTGGAGTACAGTTAAACATAACAGAACACACCAGTTATCAGGAATCTGCTCGTCTGTACACACAAATGTACTTTAAAGTTTATGTCACTAATTTGCTTAAGAAGAAATACTGAGATTTTAAAAGATACTTTCATTATAGCTCTACTTGTGTATTTTAGAGAATAGATTTCAGATTGAAGGGAGAATTGAAAATAGCTTCCATGTATAATGTAAAATAGGGGAGTAATGACATTTCTCCCCTGAAAAGATGTAGTTGGTGGAGGAATGCATAAGCATATGCCAGTTGTGCTCATTTCAGGGAAGAAGGAATGACTGTCAGAAAGGTGTACAGATGGCCAAGGCATTTCAGCACAGGTGAGACTATCATTTGTATCAAATTGTGATCTGGGATGCCAGAATCGGTACTTACACCACATATGAATGCCAGAAAGTCTGAATAGCTCGTTAGCAGAGAGTGACAAATGACCTTTGATGACCTTGTTGCTACTTGGACTGCAGTTCTGCTTCAGCAGGCTGGGTTACAGACAAAATGGATTTCTCCAAGCCGTATGCATCCTTGGCCTCAGAAAAACATACTAAGGGCCACCTGGCTGGCAAACTGATTTATTCCCCAACTTTCTTTCCAGGTTGCTAGTGATCACCATGATTCTTCAGTAAAATCATAAGTTTTGGCTTTCAATTTTACATTAATTTTTAAAAGATGCTTTGGATAAAAGTAGAAGTGTTTGGTTTGATTTTTAACACAGAGCTTTGTGTTCCACTCCAGTGCATTTTTATTGCTTCTGTTCTTGATTGTACTTTCATGTCCAAGAACACAGAAACAATTCTGTCAGCACCAGCTTGATCTGGTATTGGACATTTCAATATATGAAAAAGTAATTCTATGCTCATGTCACTGTACAAAGCTTCACTTTAGATACCTGGCAGTACCATGGCTTTCATGCTCTAATTCATATGCATCTACACATTAAAACCCTAGTACTTTCAACAGTTGTGGAAACTGAGGCAAATAGCAATACTTTGTCAGAACCCCTCTAGAAAGTTGGATATTAAAACTGGATCTCCTGAATTAATCTATGAGTCATGATGCAGTCTGTCTAAACAGATGACTGTGCCCTGAATCAGCTGAAGCTCCCAGCTGCTTTGAAGTGGATGATCTCTATAGGTTTTGAAGAATAGCTTCACAGATAAAAAAATAGAAAGGTGCATGAATGACTAAGGATTGAAGGCCAAGAAACAGAAAAAAGAAAAATAAACCTTTTCTTCCAGTTTCTCCCAGAAGAAAAAGACTATTGAACAGCTTTTCTCTGAAAAACTGAATATTGAACACATATTCACTTGGGGCCTAGATGGGTTTGGCTATAAAGCACTTCCACTGACTAGCAAAGGAGAAGAGAAAGTACCAGAAGACTGCACAGCCTTTGTTTGTCCCTATTTCTATTACTTGTGACCCTTGTACATGGTCCATGTATGAAGTATCACAGACTGTTCTTAAAAAAAATAATAAAATTTAGCATCCTTCACAGATTGTTTCCATTCCCCAGCTAAGGGAGCCTCAGAGAAGTGAAGAATTGTGTGTCATTTTTTCCAACTAAATAACAACTTAATTTAGCTTTAGGTGCAAACACTTTCTCTCATATCCTTGTTTTCCATGAAAGTTGCTCATTTGGATACTGAAAAAATATATCTCTGCATTGCCTTCTCACTGTGCAAGATCACGGTCTGAGGACCATGACAGCAAAAAGGGTATGAGCAGGGTTGGGTGTTTTCCAGCGGATTTTGGATGAAGACTAGAGAGAGCTGGTTTTTTTTAATGCAGTTACCTTGTGCTAGACATTTTCTCTTCTGTGTCTACTCCTTGCATTATACTGTGATTTAGTTCAGCATAAAGCTACGTGTTTCAGTCACTGAAATGAATTTTTTACTTTCTAAGTTACTGCTTTGGCTTATCAGGTAGAAGAGGTCTGCACTCCTGAGGCTGGAGGTCATCAAATCTCTTTACAATGCTGAATGCATAAGGTTGCCTAAAAAACATGCTGTTCAGAGATGGACACAGGTTATTACAGTGGCAAGGACAGTACAGTCTTGTTTCAGAATTTTGTACTTCAGGGTAACACATCCTGCCTAAATGGGAAGGAAAATTAAAACTGAGACTGCAGACAGAAGGCAAGATACAGTCTGACATATGAGTTCCATACATTTTCAAAAAGTTATAAAAATCCTCTTCATCTTTTACTGATTCTGCTGCTCAGCATTTCTGTCACATAAAGTTTCCTGTATAATTTCACTGATCTGACACATCTTCCTCTGGGATTGGGCATTTTTAGCTGTTTTTAGATTTTAATTTTTTTTTCTTTCTTTAGAATGATGGAAAGAGAAGCAGATTTTAAAAACCACTACCATTTTAATAAAAAAATCATACACCAACTGGTTCAAATTGTATGCAAAATGCAACATGTGTGAATGTGCCGTTTCAGAATGTGCTTGTGGGATTTACTGCAAAAATTAATCAAAGAAAATTAAATACTTTGAGAAATACGTTGTGTATTTTTAAACTTCATGTTTAGGTAGTATTCTCTTAAAACCTGAAAGCTCCAGAGGGCAGCACAATTTGAAAGTCGCTGTCAGAGACTGACACAAGCATTTCCTGGGATGACATGCAATTAGTGGCAGCACAGATAAGTCAAACATTTTCTTATTGGTCCACCTATCTGTTACATTTTTTTAATAACTTCATCTCTCTGGCCACAAAAAAAGTACAGTGTCTGAATGCCTCTAAATTTAGGTCACAATCTAAATAGATTAAAGACATTTGTTGATTGTCCTGTCTAGGGACAGGGTATCAAAAGAACTCTTAAATGATGTATGATATGGATAAATAAAGGTTTTTAAAAATTCTGAAATACAGAAATAAAGTTTGCAATTCCTTCTAAAGTGTGTAGTTTTGTATGACTGGGTCTCATTTCCTAGACCCTACCTTCTGTGAGTGTTTGTCTCATCCACCAGTCATGCCTTTTTTTTTTCATCAGAAGAATGGTTGCCGTGAGTTGTCTTGATCCATGGGCACCAATCAGACGCAGATTTTGAAAGTAGACTCTAGTGTCAAAGGGTGCTCCAGTTTTGATCTAACACTAAATCTTTTTGTGGTCAAATTACTGTTTGTCTCAGGAAAGGTGGTAAACTTCTGAATGTGTGAAGCAAAAGAAGTGTTCTAAATCTTTTAATATGGGTGCCAGATATTCTGTATTGACATTTAGCTAGAAAAAGTTTAAATCAGCAGAAACACAGGTCAAAATTTTCATGACTGCGTGAATGAATGAATCTCTTGGAAACATTGTATTTCTTACCCTGGTCTCAGGACCAACCAGAGCTAAGGCAGAAATGTAAATTTGCCATAATCTTAATATTCTCTACTTCTTATATTGTATATTAAAAAAAAAATATCAGATCATCATCAAATCATCATCCTGCTGTAGAATGTGGATGTGTAAGTATATATATTGTTTTACTTCTAGGAGTGATGTTTGGGATGTAGGTAACCTTTTATTATAGACTTCTTGATGGTTAACCTTAACAAAATTATTGTATCTATTGTCTAAATTCCTTGGCCAAAGGTCTCCAAAACGTTATATAACAGGGAGAAAGCAAATATTTGTTATTCCATAAATGTGGTTTATTAGCCCATAATCTAACGTCCATTTCATGCATAGTAGATGATGATTTTTCATAGCAAGTAAATAGCTAAACAAATCATCTGCTATGCTGTGAGATGAAATCTGTCATCTTCTCCCAAAAGTAGTGGAAGTATTTTGACTGAGATTAGCTGCTGTGAAAGACCACCATGGAAGGTCTTTTATCAACTGTTTTGAAAATAGGAAATGTTTCCATGAGATCATCTAAGGAAGTGGAAATATTGATCCTGGTAACTGGCAGGAAACATGTAGTGCAGCATCTACTTGCAATGAACCAAATAAGACTGGAGTCAATAGAACTGGTTATATCATGCGTCAAGCATGCATATAGAAAGTACTATCTCTTTTTTAAAAAAAAGACACTTAAATAGGTTAAAAATAAACATAAGTTTTGCATTAGAATAACTCATTGTCTGCAACCCTGAGGAAGGACAAATGGAATAACAAAATGTAAACATGAAGCTTGAGGAAATGTTAAGAATATCCACTACATGCATGACACAATATGCAGTAGCCATGTTACTAAGAATTTATGGTTTTATATGGCTTTACCCAAGCACATCATACAGTATTTTGGTGCCACAAAATCAATTTACCTATAGCATATTTTACAGAATATTCTGAGTTGGAAGGGACTCACAAGGATCATCAAGTCCAACTCTTGAGTGAATGGCCCATATGGGGATGGAGCCTGAGACCTTGGTTCTAACCAATTGAGCTAATATATATATATATAATAGAGCATAAAAAATTCCAGCTTCAGCCATGCTACTGATGTTCTATTAACAAGTAAGTTAGTGAGAAAAAAAAAAAGAAATGTACACACAGCAGTGTGTCTCTAACTTACAAATGGGATATTTAATAATGACCAATTTATTCAAATATCTCTTCAGTACAAACATATCGGTTTAGGAAACATTTGAGGAGGTAATCAAGTAGGAAAATTTTGAAACAAGTTGAAAGAAAAACACAGAGATAAATTAGTTTTTTCCCTGGAATTCATAATACATTATAATAATCAAAATCCTTTTAGATGACCCGTTAATCCATTGCTTCCAATTAAAAAAATAATAAATTAATTCATCATGAAAAGTATCATCATTCTGCTTCTCAATATTTATTGTACTAAACATCTTCATATATGTTCCTTAAATGCTTAGCCAAAATAAATTTGAATTTATAGACAATAACAGACTGAAATGTCAAGAAAGAACTCTTCATTACCCTGAACAGCAACAGTGTCAGCAGATTTAACATTTATTTATTGTCTTCTTTGACATTAATCTGCTTTTTCAAATTTGTTTTTTTGTTTCTCCCAGGCAAAACATCCATCCATAAACCATTTAAATACTAGCAAATGGCAAAGGAACAATATCTTAGTTGACCACCTCTAGGGCATATGTGGTACTTCATGTATCAGGGTATATTTCCTCTTGGTAAGGATAATACCTTTGAACAGAATAATTCATCCCTCTTTTTATTATAGGATTAGTAAATGCTTTGTTCGGGCACTTATGAGAGGTCTAGTAGATTTATATCAGATGAATAGAGATAAATCTAATGGTCCTATTTAAAATTATCCTTAAGACTTTATTTTTCACTGATGTTTACCTAAAAATCCTTACTGATATTAAAGCTGCTAAGGTGATTTTCGAGCATGTTGACCAACACTGTCTCAGTTACTGAATGTGTCCACCTATTGTATCTTGTTTCAAAATAACAGTATCATAAAGTTATTATATTCTAATGGTAGAATAATCTTGTGTGTGTGTGTTTGTGAGCATGTGTATTGTCCGGCACACTCAAACCCTTCTTCATGATGATAACTGCATTCCTTCATTTCCCTGTGATAGTGTTGTGATGGATTTCACTTGTTTGGAAATATATGTATGAAAGGTAATGAGGGATTGCATAACTTTTTAATCTGGTAGTTGAGCTAAAACAGCTGTGAATTGTGTTTTATCGAGTTACCTAGTTTTAAATACAATTTCTAGCTTTCTGAAACAGAAAAAAACATCTAATTGGAGACAGAGAAAACTACTAGGTTGTTTGAAATGTGCCTCTAATCATCCAAAACTCTGATTTCCTTTTACCATAAATTCCTGATAACTGTTTCTATGCCATTAACCCATAGTGCTCCGTATTATAACTGCAAATATAGACAAATACAGATGTAGACTTAATTCTGGAAAGCATATTTTTTCCATACTGCTCTGTAGTCACAACAACAAGGCTATGATTTTACTGTGCTATGCATACTAGTTGGTGTCTCAAGATTCCACAGCCCTCATACACACACTCTGCAAGGAAGTGAAGAAACATGACATACAAAGTAAGAGGAAAACTGCTGTTAGTGTTAGAGGCAGAAAAAAGTGGAATGGGGAGAACAGCACTCATAGGAATTCTGGTATTACAAAGTGGAACTCACTCTAACAAATAATGTGAATTAGAGTGTCACCAGGCAGCTATATTTAGAAAAAGGAACCTGAGCTGCAAACTGTAGAATTAGTTCATAGCTAGACATTTGTGCCAGCTCATGCTTTTGTACCCAGCACTGAAGACCTCCATGTAAGTGTGTAGAAAGAAAGTGTCTTAAAAGATTTATTTGTTTGAGCTTTTTGAACAAATAAAGTGTGATGGTATGATGTATGGTATTGCTGCTTTGTTCGGTTTGCTGCATGTTACGTTCTGTTAGAAAGATGTTTGTGGGCAGCAGAGATGAAGGTTGCCAGTTTGCCTCAGATGCTACCAAAGTGAAACACTGAACTGTGAGGAAACTCCGATGGTAGGAAAGGGAGGTTGCTGCATGCCCAGCTACTGGGTAAGGAAAATCAGGTTAAGGTAGTGCCTTGTGTGCAAGTTTTGAGCTGACTTCCTGCCAAGTCTCCCAAACTCAATGACAGAGCCTGCTTCCCAGAGAGGTAAGAAAAAAACCCGAACAACCAAAACTATAGCAAAAAATATATATTTTACATATAAAACAGATATATACACAGTGAGAGTACTATATACATATAACCCCAGAAACCCCAAATAGCTTCCTAAAAGGGAAGAGGGGAAGGGAGAAGGGAAAAAAAGACAAAAAAAGGATGAAAAGGGACAGAAAGAAAACAGGTATGCACAATCTAAAAACCCGGTAACCAGCAAACTAAAGAACTGGCAAAATCTCACCACTTCCCTTGAGAAAAGCAGGACGGCCAGAGCACGGCCCAACTCTCTCCCCTCCCGCAGCAACAGACAACAGCAGTCGATACAGGCCTCAACTTCAGATAAGCAAGACCATGTAGGGATCTACTGTTCTTGAACCTCACCAGAAGAGAAGAGAAGAGGTCTCTCCGGTTGGCTTATTTATACTTCAGGTTATGTAAAAGAACACCATGGAATACTTCCTTGGCCACTTCCCTAGTCCCTTCCTGGTTCAAGCTGGTCTCCAGGAAAGCCTAGGGTGAAAACTATCACACCTGGTCTTTGGGATGAGGCAGGCAGGGAGAGAGGAAGATGGCAAACTTGCTGCATGAGGAAGACAGGAACCTTCTATCAGCAAGACACAGTCAGACTTCCAAAAGGACGTAAAAAATATGTCTTTTTTTAAAGGCCCAGAGGAGACTGAGTGCGGTTTGCTTGAACTAGAAAGGTGCTAGACTGTGAGAGAAAAGAACTGTCTTTGCAAGAACTCATGGTTAACACTTGTTGACAATACCTATTATGTTAACCCATGCACAGAATTAAACATTTTATAGTTTATATGCTAATAATAAATAGCATTAGGTATTCAAAGGTCTTCTGCTATTTCCGTGGTGCAAAACTGTGGCTGATTCAAAGTCCCACAACTGATTTAAAGATTTCTCTTTCTTTATCTCATACTGAGAAAGAAAGATTATGCTGATATCTTAAATACAAAGGCAAAGAGAAAACTGCTACAGAAGCTAACTACTCTCCCTTCATCTTCCATGATACTTTAGACTGTTGTTTCACAGTTCTCTGACTGTGCAGCAGTTACAAAATATTTTTCTTGTGTTTGTTTTTTTGACAAATATACAAATTCCTGCAGTGCATGCCTAGTGCCCCTCTCAGCAATGGCAGCAGATGGTGGTCCATGAGGGGTTTAGAAGTCAAAAGCTGTACTTCAAAGATTTCTGCCTATAGTGGTGACATGGTATTTTCTAATTATCATGAGATGGCCAGACTGGCTCCAAGAACTTGGGTTTTTTTTATATACTACATGGAAAAGAATTGCTTCTTAAAAGGCTGGAAAAAACACAACTGAAGCATTTAAAATATGAATTAAATTGCAAGAACTGAAGTGTCTTAAAAATAGGGGATTTTAAGTGAAAAAATATGTTGAGTTTCTGGTTTTGTTTTTGTTTTCTTTAAATATCTCTTTTTACTTTAGCTAAAACAAAAGAAAAATGAGAAATTAAAACCTTTCAAGAACACTTTCTTCCAAGACGATTTAATAATCACCTCTGCTCCCCCAAAATTTTCTCTTAAGTTGTTTGGAAGCAATTTTTTTCAGTATATTTAACAAGAACTGTCTTGGATGATGAGGTGGCTTGACCTTGGCTAGCCACTAGACACCTACTTACTCTTTCAATTGCCCGTTTCAACAGGTCAGTAGAAGAAAGAAGATGAAAAAGTTTGTGGGTCAAGATAAAGAGATGATCACTTACCAATTACTGTTGCAAGCAAAGCAGACTCAACTTGAGGAAAATTAGCATATTTTCTGTCAATTAAAATAGAGCTGGATATTAAGAAACAAAGACAAATTGGACCTCTTCCATTCTTTTTTCTGGGGTCTGGGCTCATGTTTACTCCTTCACTGTCATCTCCTCTACCTCCATCCCATTCAGAGACACATAGTGAGGAATAGGTTGTGCACTCATAATATTTCCTCTCTGTCTCTCTTTCTTCCTCACAGTTTTCCTCTACTCCAGCATGGATCCTCCATGGGTCATAGTTCCTGCCAGAAGCCTGCTCCTGTGTGGGGTCCCTGTGGACTGCAGTTCCTTCAGGGCATAACCATATGCTCAGTTATGGGATCCCCCATGGACTGCAGGGGAATCTCCTCCTTCTGTGATCTTGTTGTTTACAGAGTATTTCTCGTACTTTTTTCCTCATTCCTCACTGCCTAGACAAGTTATGACCTTTTTTAAATGTTTCTGCAGAGGCAACACCAACTTGGCTGATCGGTTCATCTGTGTCCTGTGTTGGACCCAGCTGAGAACAGTTGTGTCCAGAACAGGACAGCTCTGGTCTCCTCATCAAACCAAAGTTTTTGCAGGAGGGAGACTACAAAATATTTAAGGCCTCTTTTCAGGCTGCCTGCTTTCTATCTATGCACTTAATTCTTAAAGACTGATTTACTCTTAAGCAACATCTAGTTCCTGCAAGTATTTAAAAATAATATTTTACTCATTTGGAGAAAAAAAGTTTCTTTGGAGATAGATGGAGATGATCAGAACACACTGGCCCGATGATAAAGAAATTAGGGACACAAGTTCCAACACAACAAAACTGTGACAGGTCTCTTAGTCCTCCCTCTGATTTTTTCTTGGAGTAGAAAATAACTTTAATATAATTTGGTCTTGAACTCAACCAGGATTAGCTTAAAAATAGAGGTATGACTTTTGTAGAAAGACTGTTAGGTGTAGTTCTCTCAGAAACTGGTAGATGTTGTAAATCACTTTTGGGTCATGAAAGAAAAGTAACAACAGGGTAAACATACATGATATTTCCCCAATGTCCGTTTTCTTCTTCAGCTTCATGGGTTTTTTATCAGTTTAAAAACCTCCTGTGGATTTCTCTTCCAAATATTTTACTGATCTTCTCTCTAACTCATTTATGATTTTGATCTTTAGTATTTTTTGGTGAAGAGATACAACTATTTTCTCTTTGTTGCCCAAAGAACAACCTCCTTTTTTTTGTTTTTGAATTCATGTATAAAGTTTTGAAACTCTTTTAAAAAAAATTTAAAAACCTAATTTTATTAGAAGGACATGCCAGAATTTCTGTTGAAAGATGATTAAAAATCTTCCTATTACCAATTTAAATATATTCATGACCAGTTCATTCCCATTTGTTTGGTTCTATTTGTTTGTTATCTGATAATTATTATGGTGAATCTTTCAGAAACACTCAATAGATTCCTTTTCAGACATAATTTTGACAGAATAAACAAACTAAACTTTCTAACATCTGGTCACAAACTATCTTTTTATTTCTTTAACTATCTACCCCACACCTTTTCCAGTCTTATTTAATGTATTTTGGGAACTAAAATAGATATAGAGAAGAGAAATAAATCCAGGCCTTTGTCTCATACCTTTGAAAATTCTTTTTCAGATGTTATGTCTTTATGTTTCTTTTGACTCTGGTAGACTAGCATGCTCCGTGTGGCTGGTGGTGGTACCACTCTTTCATCAGAAGATTTTCTGTTAGAGCTGTTGAAGAAATTAAACAGTGGATTGTCATTTACCCAGAGATCTGTAAATAACTTTGGTCTTTTAATAAATGAAAACAAGAGTATATGCACAATATCCAAGATATAACCTTCAAAAAAACCCCAGTTGTAGTTAGAGACAGACCTCAGTCATACCCATGCATCTTGGTAAACTTTGGAGTAGCTCCAAGTCCAATGCCAGTCCAGAATTTTGTAGCTAAATCCTTGCCAAGACACAGGGAGAACAATGTCATACAGGGTTCAGAGAGTAATCTGGCATCTGAAGCCTGCCACACGTTCCCAGAAGTCTGGGTCTATCAGTGGTGTTGGCACCCACAGGTGTCTATATGAATGTGTCTGCCTGTGTCTCTGTTTCTATTTTAAACTACTGTTTTCCCCCCTGGGGTAATTACCACATTGACGTCAGAACATTGCCCAGCACCTCATTTATGTCTGAGAAGAGAGGGAAACAGTGTTGAGAAGAGAGCTCCATGGAAAAAAAAAATATTCGGTGTGTGTTAAAAGCATTGAAGGAGGAGGAGTAGGTGGAAGAGATGGGAAATTTTAAGTCAGTGTATTTATGTTATCCTAAATACCAAAAAACCTGGTTATTTTGGACATGAATACTGCATTAGTATCTGAGAATATAGTTAGGCAAACGTTTTGGAATATCTGAATACCTGACTATACATGAAATAGCTTGAAGATGTTTCTCATTATTTTTTTTTTTTCATTTGAGAATTTCTTGTTGCCATTAATCAAAGGTCATGATAAACCTATGAAGTCTTTTTCTTTTATTTCATGTGCTTTTCTTAGAGTAATCACACATATCTTTGCAGCAGATATTAGATATTTATAGAACTCTATCTTGTTAGTCAAAACATCATGTACTTATCTGAAACTGTTGTGAGCTCCAGATGGAGCTAGACAGTATCTTGTCCAATAAACTCTGGTGTTAATGCACAAACTAGGCAATCTATGCTCATATGTCTTCTTGAGTCAGATAATGACAGCATGGAGTTTTACTGTGTATATATATTAGAATTCAACACTCAGTGTTCCACATGTTGTTTTTTGTAGATCACAATTACTTTTCAGAGATTTTTATCATTTCTGTGACCTAAAGCAATATAGGCTATATATATCATGTTACACATCATACAAACTGCAGTCCCTTTTACATCTTAACCTTTCTCTTTTCTCTCTTACTGAACTTTGCTATCCATTTGCATCCCCATTTCCTGTTCTTTTACTTCATTCATTCTCATTTAACTCTTCTTATTCCTTTTCAGCCCTTCAGTCCAGTGGGCACAGGAGAATCTTGGTTTTCATTTTTTAACATGAAATTTCTTTTTCTGAGGATGGTGGATCAGAGCCAAATAACTTAAGCCGTAAGGAAAGTATATCATTTATTACTATTTGAAGATTGTTTAGTTTAAAAGCTAGTCATACAATTTGGAGGGACTGGCTTCATGTTTTCTGAAGGCTTATGGTTGGCAATATTGCATGGAACTTCTCCAACCTTGTTCATCTGTAGAGAGACTGAATAAAAAAAGCAGTCTTTATATTCCTTTGATCATGGACACTGCTCTGCAATATAGCTGGCTGGTATTTTCTCAGAAAAACTGAGGTTGGTTAACATTTTCTTTCTTCTTTTTTTTTTTTTTTTTTTTTTTTTTCCAAAGAAGAAGTGAGTGTCTATCCCTATCTGTCTCTGCATTCTGCTTTTGGATATCCTGACTTTCCTGCTCTTCAGTTAAGACCGAAGCAAACTTTCTGGTTTTCATTTCATTGGTTAAATGGTGGAATAACTAAACAACTTTTAGTTTTTTTGAAATATTGTGGAAAGCTTGTTTTTTCTCCAAACATGTAGTATACTCATCCAGTGGTCCTTTAATCTTTGGACATAGATGTTAGCTGTTGAATTAAGACTCTACACTTCTGATTCTTTACAGTACGAACAGCAGACAGCCCAGGAAAAAGTAATACACACTTAAAAGGTCCCCTTGGTTCCTCTTCGGGAAGCACAGTGCTTTGCTGAGGGACATTGCCCTCTGCAGCCTATGCTCACCAACAGCAATTGATGTTGGCATCACTCTGGGGCTTGGGGTATCATGAAAGCTTAGCTTTTTTTTTTATTACATTAACTCTATTTAACCTCAAGTAGGGTGTTGTTGCTATTTGTCGTTGTTGTTGTGAAGGGTTTTGTTTGTTTGTTTGTTTGGGTTTTTTTACTTGAGCATTTTATTTTCTTAAAAAGAAAAAGGTATGTAATGTGTAACAACATAGCAAAAGTCAATAGATACTGGTTCTGCAGGTAAAAAATTAAAAAAAATAAAAAAAATAAAATAATGACTACCTGCTTTTCTCAGTCAAAGCTACAGCTGTCCATCAAGTGTGCAAGGAATTCAGAGTCAGACTCAGTCAGTAGCACTAAACCCAGAGACACTTTCTGGTTAAGTAACCTGGCAGCCAAGTGTTGGAAACATCCAAACATGTCTCAAACACAACACAAAGGAGATTGATTTACTGCTTTCCCTGCAGCCAGAGCTTGTTTCCATAGAAATAGCTTTGGGTTGCTTCCTGGTTTCATGAGTCCTTTATATACCTCTGGTACACTGTGTCATGGCGTAAGTGAAAAACATGTGGAGACCTGATTCATCTCTCCCTTGTAAAAAATTTATACTGGTGCTAATCAAGAAACATGATTAAATTATTCCTGATCTGTAGAGTAGTTCCTCTTAGTGGACTAATATTGCTTATTTTCCTTCAAGGAGATGCACAGAAGTTATATGTCTTGCAATTTATTCAGAAGAAATGAATATAAAGTTTTTTACATTAAAAAGACTTTTTTATAGCTAACATTTTTACATTTTTGCTTATAAGAAATGTTACCACTTAAATAGTAACTTGGAGCTATGTAATCCTATTATATTCAGAATAATTATGATAGCTAATCTTAGAAACAAGAATAAGCAGCATTGTTTGTCTTTCCCCTTTTTACATAAATATGAAAGTTTTATTAATCATAAAAATGGAACATTCAAAGTTACTAAAAAAAGAAAAACACACTTATGTACTAGCTTGGTGGTTTATTATGCGTAAGTAACTATTTAATTCAGAAATTTCAAATCAGTCTGCTTGCAATGAGTTACTTAAACCTATAATACTTCATCTCAAGAAAGCTGTCAGAAATGCTAAATGCAACAGTCCCTCTCAGCGAGACCATGCCCTATCAGCTTACAGTAGATGTCATTATCTTATTTATTCTCAGAAAACTAAGGTTATAATGACTGGAGAAATCTGGCATCATGCTGATAAATATGTAAAATTATGGCTATAATTTCTTAATAGGCAGAACAATAAGATACATACCAAAGTTCTACATTTATAATATACACTTATAATCTTGTTATAATTATTTTGGATGAACTGTGTTCTATGCCAATGACAGAGACTAATGCTGGACATGCAATGCTAAATATTTGGGGCATTCAATGCCTCGAAGTTCAAAATGTCTGTTTCTCCTTTGGTGTGATTTCTCTAGGGTTACGTACTAAGGTTGCTGAGGAACCACCTGAAGGTACTTACCCACATGCCTGTTTCCATACCTACTTCCTAGAGTTCTTAAGCACATTCTTCCAGTTCTCTTAAAGTCAATAGGAATTGCACATATACCTAAATAGTGAGATGAGTTTGAAAGGGCAGTCCTTACTGAGAGGAGATCTTGTTTACAAATGAATACTGTCGAAAAGAAATTTCCTTGGGTTTGAATTGTCTTAAGTGTGTCAGAAATAACGTGTCAAAGGAAAAACATCATTGCATCCAATAACGGGGAGTTGGAAGAGACATTGTACTGTGGTCTAATAAAATAAAAATAAAAATAATCCTCTCCTTTCAGATAGTTGAATTCTTTGTCATAGTTGTGCTCCATTGGGAAGATGTACAACTTTGAAGCTAGGTTTTCCAAATGTTTGGAAATCACAGTAATCAGACCATTTTTCGTTTCCTGTTTTATATAATCCTACCACCATGTGGAAGCTGCGCTACATGAAGTAAAAGAGAACCAGTATCAAAAATAGACTGGGGACATGATTCCTTGTAGTTGCAGTTAATTGAAATAGGAACTGGTCCTTCCCGAGAAAGGCCAAATAGTTGCAAGGATAATGGTAGAAAATTCCTTCCCTGTATTTTTATCTTTTATTCTCTTACTGTGCACGGATAGTGATTCCATGAGAATTACTCCTGTTTCTCTTTAGTTATTGTACATTTGTTACCATACCTTCTGCTGCTTAACATGGTTAGAATGCCATTTGTATTAGAGTACACTATACAAATTTGTTGATATATTTACAGTACAGAATGATCTGTGAAATGGGATGTGAAACAGTGTTTTGCCAAACTGTTTGTTAAGATAGTCCAACTCTGTCAGATTAGTCAATTTAAGACTTTGAAAAAGGCGGATTTATTTCTTTGTTAAATTCAAAGGTCACATGAATCTTCTTCATCTCCTTTGTGCTAGGAGAAAGTCATCTCCCAGGCAGTCATTAGTTGTATCTGAGATTTATTAGGTCAACAAATCGTGTCTGATCATGCAAGAAAGAATCTTGAGAGAAAAGTAACTGTATTTCCACAGCATTTACTTGGTGAGACATTATTGTTGCTAGGGAATTCCTTACTCAGAGGCATTGAAGTATTTCAGTATAAATGTAGCACTAATGTTGATGGGAGAATAGGCTTTGGATTTGCGTACAAAGATAACACGGAAAAAACCCAGAGATTCTTGCAACCAAAGTGGACCAAAAAGAAGATAAAACTCTCCAATATCTCAAAACACAGTATCTCTCTTCCAAAGTATCTACAGATAAGTATGTCCTCATATTTGTCTCTAAAGTAGAATATGTTGAGCATTATTTCCTGCAACTGTTGTTTTCTATTGCTGTTCAGGCAGCAGAGGGAAGCTGTTGTTTCATGCTGTTCATATCATTTTTTTTAGCAGAAGTGAATTTTTCAGGTGTCTACTGGAATGGAATGTCTACTGAATGGAAACATTCTGTGTGCATTTTAAGAACTGTAGAGATGTAGCCCCAAATTAGCCATTTCCTTAATTTTGGGGCTCTCTGTCCATCATACTTGCCCAACCATATTTTGAGAATGGAGTAAAGAAAGACAGTGTGGTTTGGGGCAGAATTTTGAAATGTAGTTGCATTCCACTTTGTGAAAAAAAAGAAATAAAAAAGAAGCTTTGATGCTTCGATGAAAGTGAATAGCACCCTTACTCCAAGGCAGTCTGTCTAGTGGTCTACCCCCAGCAGAGATCACAGAAGCCCCGGTATTTCAAATCACACACAACAGTCTGGCAGACAGGTTTGCCAAGAAAGTATGAAAACCTGACAGTCAAGTCTTATAAGGTTCCGGATTCCTTTATTTGGATTTTATCACAGCCTCTTTCCATGAAACTTTATCATTTTGATTATCCGGAAAATTCTGAGGAAACAGAAATTTTTTTCAAGTGTATTTTCAGTTAATGAGATTCATAGAGCTTATTCCTATTGTTCATACTCACTACAACATAGTGATTTCAGTAAAATTCTTTTATTCTGAGCACTCAAATAAGGAGGAAATTAAAAGAGTAGAAATTGTACTGAAACTTTACAAAGCACCTTTCTGTGTAGAATGAAAATATTTGTATACTGTTTTGATAGAAAGATAGCTACTGTCAAAGCCTGAATATATGACAAATCTTGTCTTTGTTGGTGCAAGAGTATGAGAGAGTAAATTTCAGTGTAGAATGAAGTTTCACTTTGTGAGATGTTCTGCAAAGGTTTCTGCTTCCTGTGGTCTTTTGGGGAATTCTTTGAAAGAAGGGAAAAATAAGTAGGAAAAGCAAGGCTGAGCAAGACTGAGTACTGGGAAGGAAAAATGTTCACATGCTCACCGTACTGCAGTGAGATCCTCAGACAGGGATTAAACCTTTCTGCTGTTTGTTATCACCAATAGCAGCAGCAGTAACCAAGAAACATTGAGAGAAATGATAAAGATTCTTCTTTATTCTTCTCCAGAGAGTGGATTCTCTCTGGGAACCCTCATTTTTGAAAAGTGCTTTATTTGCAATCATTTTTAGCCCACATGATTATTGCAGGAACATAAGCAATGTGTAAGGTGACTGTGATTTATTTCTTTTCTTTATGTAACAGCGGATCATGGTGTGCATTTATTTTGTTTTTACAAGGAAAATAAGCCAAGTGGTTTGCAAAAGCCCAATACCAGGTGGTGGTTTTATTGCCATCTACTGCACATAAGAGTAATAGTCTATATTGATAGTCTAATATGGAAATATTGTTATGTCCTGTTAAAATGCAATAAATATCATGTTTTACAGACAAGTTAAAGAATTTCTTGGGAATATAATCATTATGTGCACATGCCAAACCAGAGTAGGGGAAAGGGAAATGGGAGACAATTTAGTTTTCAGGCAGTCCAGATAGATGGGCTGCCAAGAAGCCAGAATACTTAATTCACATAGAAATATGTGCGCATCCAAAGGCTTTGGAGATGCAGAAGACACCTCATAAACCTCTATACTTATCCTGCCTGGAGCACAGAGTTTCCAAGTCCTGGAGGAGACTTCCTTATGTTCTGGCGGGAAGGTTGTCATAGAGTCTTGGAAGTGAATGTTTTTAAAGTTGACTGTTGCACAGTCTCTCTGGAAGAGTGAGATTAGCAGCAAGAAATGCACACAAGCAAATTAGGATATAAATGAACTCCCAGTTTGCATTAGAAAGATGAGTACATTTAGAACATTATTAAACAGAAATCCTTCCTCATTTATTAACAGAGTTTTCAGTGAAATCAGCTGTGTAGAAGACAGTATCAATGGCAGGAACTCTAGCAGGTATAAACTCACTGGAGGCTACTTCTGCTTCTGCCATTTCATCAAAGCTGGGTGGGTGCATTTCAGGACTGAAGATTTTTTTTTTCTTTCTGTGTGTATGTTTTTAATTAGGGTAACATTTGGCTACACCATGTACTGAAGTCAGGGCTCTGACTGATATGACCAATTGAACATGACATTCCCTGCACCCCAAGGCAGTCTAACATTAATTAGAGCCATCAAATTGCATTATTATCCTATTTAGTTATGATTTTCATGGATTTCATAGTAACTTCAGAGTCATTCTTGTTCTGAACAGAAGTCTGTGTGTCGCAAGAAGATCCATATCCAAACCAAATGTAAATGTCTGTCTGAGTTGGTACCTGGTGGTTTAGATACAGATTTTTCAACTCCTTTTGGTTACTACGAACCATTACAGAGACTGAGAGAAGCAGAAATTAATCATGATATGTTTTACCACCCTCACATCTTTTAATCTGAAAATCTGTCACTCACCTTTGCCTCCATTTGCTAATGCACTGCTGTAATAAGGTCAAAGTAATGAGAGCACAAGCATAGTAGTACAGCATAAACTCTTCCTGTTCCATTAATTGGTGCTAAAACCTCTAAAATTCATATTTGACACTGCTATCTTTATTCCACACACAAAGTTACTTCAGCAAATAATCTATGAGAAGGGCTCATTACTCCCACAACCAATATATATTTTTTAATATAATTTCCCAACTTTTGTGTATCATAACTGTGATTCAAAAGAGAAACTCAAAGGGTCTTTTGTTTTCGTCTTGTGTATAGAGCATTTCTTCTTTAGAATTACTTGGCAGCTGGCCTTCTGCCAATACTCGGTTGGGTCTTCCTTAGGGAGCCAATATATCTGAGGAAGAAACTGTTTGTGCTCGTGATATTTCGTCATGGCTTCTTGTCAGCTTACGTTTCAATTTTTTTCCACATTTTTTTTCTTTCCTGTGAATACATTACTGGGAAGCTTTTTTAATTCCACTAGTGGGAAAATAGAAAAATAAGATAGTTACTGTTTCTGGAAATCTAGTTGTGAATGCACTTGAAGAAATATAGTCCCAGGAATCTTCAGGATTTGATGGCTTAGGCTTTGACTAAGTTGCAGGTCTTTTGGAAATGCAGCAACTTGATTTTTCAGGGCCACTGAAGAGTTTCATATTGAGTATGTTGTAAGTCTAATAACTCTGATAAAAAACCTTTTCATTACAATTTTAATGCTGATGTAAGAACAAAGGTAGAATGACTAATGGAAAGAAAGATTCAGAAAACTGAGGGCAGAAAGAAGGAAACAAAGGTCTAAGAGATCGGTCTGCTCAAATAGTGAAAACAAAGTATTATCTATCCTACTTCTAAAAGAACTGACTCATGAAAACAGTCCTGTACCAAGTTTAATCAATAAATATATTGAAGTAGTATTCTCTAATGCTCTAAAAGTAATTAAAAAGGTGGTTGGAGAAATTAATCTTAGCAGTTACAGAGGCACTAACATGACCTCTGTACCGTTTTAAAGGAAAACATAATAAAGGCTCTGGATATGCATGTAAAATGGTATTCAACACAATCCACATATATTAAAGGTAGGTCATACCTTTGATATGATCATTTTTTGATAAAACTCCCTATTTTCTAAGTAGAAAAAAAATTAGCCTCTCACCCTTCTTAACACAATACTAAAGGAACAAAATATTAATTACATTGGAAAAGATTGTGATTAGGACGAGAATTGAAAAAAAGAAAACTTGAGCAAAAGTAAAATAATGTTTTATGTTGAAAGAACAGTTTCAGTCTGAGGAAGGCTACTACTACCATCAATGTTGCAAGTCATCTCTTTTGAAGTACTGTCTATGACTTTGGCACAAAAGAGGCAAATGAATGAAAGAAACGCATAGAAAACAATTTTTGCTTTCTCTAAGTACCAAAGAAAGACATCTATTCAGCTAATTTATACCTTATAAATTTATGATTTATTGATTTATGCCTGTTGCTTGCTTTATACTTTACTGGGCAATATATTAATTTTATTTTCTTTGCTGTACTTCATATGGAAAAGCCATCTTCCGAACTTCAAGAAGAATAGTTACATCTTTCAACTTATGCATAAAATATTTAAATATTTTGTTTGAAGAGTCCTTCACATTGCAGGAAATTTGAAAACTTGCTATATATAAATGCTAATACCTGAAGTAATTACCTCTGTGTTTTTCTCATTCTGAGTCTTCAGGATGAGTTAACAGTGATGTTTCACCCCTAAATTTCTTAGTTATTGTTACTTCTATTCAGATTTATGAAATTTTTTAAACTACTTTTTTGGTATTTAATAAACTGTACTGTTCTCTTGGAAGACACTTAATTTCACTTAAGAGTGAAAAGGACAAAAAAAATTGATTATCTTCATATAAGTTTAAAAAAAGTAGAAAGAATAATGAGTAAACAAAAAAATTCTTACCTAAAACGCTGGCAACGTGTAATAAATCATGAATGAAAAAAAGATATGTAATAACATTAGCAGCTGTACGAACTGTTTAGTTAGAGATGAAACATAATTGAGACTATGGGTTTCTCTCTGTGGCACATATCATTGGAACTCCAGATAGCAATGGAATATTTGATAAAAGATGCAGAATTATAAAATTAGAATAGCAAAATGGATCGATTTCTAATCTCTCAATCTCTATACGGAGAAGGATCTATTTACAGAACTATAAAATCATTGAATTATATAAGATGGAGAGGATCTAGGAAGGTCTAGGCAGATGCAAACTTCTGCTCAAAGCCTATTAGGACCGAGATAGGATTTGTCTAGGAGACTCCTGAACGTCTGCAAGGATGAAGACTTCAGGATCTCTCTTGAAAATGGTTTTCAGTATTTGATCATCTTCATTGTAATTCTGTATCCCACCCATCCACTCCACTTCCTGCTGCTCTGCTCAAGTCAGTTTCCTATACCCTAGTAAGGACATTAAATAATATTGGCCCCTATAGTTATCCCTAATGCCACTAGTAACCATCCAGAGTTTGTGCTGTTGATCACAGTCCACTGGGCTGAGTGATGCAGCCAGCTTCCTCAACCCCTTCCTTTTATCCAATTCATGTATCAACAATTTTGCTCTAAGGATAGCATGGGAGACTCTGTCAAACTTTATTTGAGCCAAGGTATACAACATTTCCTCACCTGTACATAAAGCTGGACAACAACCACTTTGATCAGGTACTACTTTTCTCAGTCACTTGATTGCAAGTCTACCGTTGACCTGCGTATTCTTTGCCATCTCCTCCTTGTCTGAGTACGGTAAGTAAATCCCCTGGTTAACTCTTGTTTCCATGAAGGAATTGATGTCAATACATTCTAGCAATCTCCTGGATTGCTTGTACCCGGTCCTATTCTCTTTCCAGAAGATATTGGGATGGTGGAAGCCTTCTATGAATTCTAGGGTCTGTGATCATGAACATCCTTCCAAGTCTCTAAGGTTGGTTTTATTTATTGCCTCTGTCAGATCAAGTGGTCAGTAGGATAAATTACTAGATATTTATTTTCAAAAAAGTCTGCCAGTATGTTAAATTCAAATTACAAACAGGTAATGTTTTTAGAAGGTTTCAAGAGTTTTGGATAATCCAAAGATTCTCTTTACCTTAATTTTGTCAAATATACAAGCTTTTTAAATTATTAATTAAATAAAATTTTGACCTGTTTAAATCTGCGCTAGCCTAGATTTTCTGAACACGTTAGATGGGATGCTTGTTTTCATTGCTTATATGAAATGTTTTATAAATTTATAAATTTTATATATTTTTAGAGATTATATTTTATGAAATACTGGATAGAAGATTTTCCTTATGTCCTTGATTAAAACATGCTGTTGCGTTCTTGCATTTTGACATCTAAACACTTTGTATTTTGTTTCTAATATCTGGTACTATTGATATTAATAAAATGCAACATTTTATTGGTAGAAAAGAATTCTTGAAAAGAATTAGTTTGAGCAACAAAAATGGTATTTCAGACCAGAGTCTTCCTGGGTACAGGCTGCTTGAGTAATAATCTGAATAAAAATTAAGGTTATGTAGACATAGTCCAAGTGTTTTCAACTTGGACCATCCATGCCAAACTCTTACTACATAAAGCCCTACGTAAGCCCCAAACCACTGGAAAAGAATAAAAATAGCTTTCTTTCTCTTTACTGAAAGAGGATGATCAAGAAAAGAAAAAGAGCAGAAAGTACAAAGGAATTTGTTAGAAATCAAAACTGGTATGTATGTTTTTTATTAACTGAGTAACTTAAGGATTCAAGGTGGGCCTATTGATTAATTATTGATAATTTTACACAATAAATTTACATTATTGTTTAAGAAAATTTAGATTTCATGCTTTGACATGAATCTAAATGATATCTGCATTTAAAATCATAATATAACAAAGCTAGAATGATGCATTGAGCTTAATTCTCCAGGCTAAACCATATTTCAGTGATTTTTTGACTAAATTTTTATTGACTTCCTATTGCTTAGGTGGATTAAATATTTCCTGACTTCACTTAAGAACAATAATAGTAAAATTGCAGAAATGTCTGCTTTTAAAGCCAAACATTTTGGGTTTGAGACTAAATATCTAAAATTCAGCTTTTATATCTGTTTTTAGTAATTGAAATAAAAAAAATTCTTTTTCTTGTACATCTAAATAAGATTTTAAAAACACATACACTTTTCAAAGACAAACAGCTTTTACTTGTGTGGAGTTAGTTTTCACATTTGATCTCTTTACTTTAAAAGTTCATGATATTATTAACAATTCAGTATTCTTTTGTACATGTATGTATATTTCACAAGGCTAAAGGCAAGAGATAAAAGGAAACTACTAAAGTACTGATAATAACACATAATTGTAAACTACAATTTAATTTACAACATCAGTAATATACTTCTAAAGGAAAGTAGGAGTATTGAATGTCAGACTTCTACTATGTATGACTTATCTAGTTTCTGAATTTCCGTGAAAAATTTAAAAGGTCAAAAAGGCTTAGTTCTTTAAAGAAATGTCAAACTGTATACAAGAGCATTCTCAAACAGGAGAATAATCTGTCTTGAAATAATAACAGTATTTTGTATGGAAGCACGGCAAATTTTCAGAGGTTCAGTGAAATTAATTTCTGGTGTCTTCATTAATAGGTTATTGTAACTATCCAGACATACTGGGTTTTTTATCTAAATGGTGTGTTAACCTAAGTGACCCTAGAAAGTAATGAAAATAGGTGTTCAATTGTTTTCCAAGTACTGATGTTTGCAGAAAACTTTAGTGTTTATACTGAGGCTGAAAAGATTAAATATGATAAAATAAGATACCTTCTGTTGACAGAAAGTACCTTTAGGACATGAGCTCTGCTTGTCACAAACTCTGTGCATTTCCACAGTAAACAGTTTCATACCAGAAAATTGCTACTTCTTCATGAAAATAGACACAGTAAATCCAAAATATAAAACCCAGATATACTGGTCAGAAAAAAAATAACCCAAAAATCTGAATATTGGTTGCTCAGAAATTAATGGAATACACTTAAAGCAGTCTTGGTTTTGGTTTTACCAAGCCACAAGATTTACAGGTAGAGGTTTTTTTTCACAGTAGAACCTTTGTTTGATCTTTACTCAAACTTTGGTATGTAGAAGTACTGGACCTGTATTTATGTTGTTACTGATTTGTAGCTATAAAACCAAAGTACTACTTTTCCTTCAAAGGGATACAGCCTGCATAAAGTTAATATTTCTGTTTTCAATTTTTTTTTCTCTTTTGGATCTTTTATTTTATGTCAATAAAATTTACAGCAATTACTAAACAAGATATATTTTGAAATTTCATTACTTTTCATGAAAGAATACACTGGTTTTTTTTTCTTTTCCACCTAGACCTACTATTACCACTTTAATGAAATACAACCTTCATTCACAATTAAGAAAAACTGCATCACTTTGTGTTCAGTTTGAATGTTTATTCCACATTCTTCCTTTGTTCAGCAGAGTACAAATGGCCTGGTGGGAGGCCTTATTGTATTGTTAAAAAAAAAAAATTAGAACAATAATAAGAAAAGCTCTTTTCTCTATTTTTCAACAAGTAAGAACCTGAAAAATCAGAAAACTGCTGTTATTTCTTAGCACCTCTGCAATTCCTTACTCCTTGTCTTAGGTAATGATTGAAAAATGTAACTAACCTTCACATCATTAAAGAATGTGAGTCATATATACTTAGATACCACCATCAGTGTTAAGTGTCAGTGTCAAGAAAACATCTGCATTTTACGTGTTTGCGTTTATATATTAAGCAAAGATCACAAAGAATATTCTGTTTAATGTTTTGGTTTTGAACTTGTTAGTTTTTACTAAAGCAGGCCCATTTCAGATACAAACCAAATTTGTTTGAAATATGAATGTTATGTCTTTGTTTCAATATAAGTTTATGATTAAACATGAGTATTATCAGTTATGTCAGTTTTGTTTTCTGTTTCTGGTTATATTGAAAGTTATAAGACATTACGGGACTTAATAGTAAAGGGCAAGCATTTGAAAACTGTTTTATTATTATATAAATACTTTGTTCACATACTTTTAACATTTTTTTTACTCTACCAAAATTTTAATCGAGGCACATTTCTGCAAAATATATGTCAAGCCACTTTCAATACTGTTAAACTGTTCTTTAAACAGAAAAAAACCCAAGAGCAATCACTTTATATTGAAAGCAATTTTCAGTGAATCTACCCTTTTCACCCCAAGGAATTTCAAAGGAAATTGTCTTCCAAGGGTTGTATCCAATATCATTAATTTAATTTAAGGTGGGAAAAATGATATCTCCATCTCTTTGCCTATTAATTGCTATTGTCTTGATTCTGATATTGTGTAAAATATTGTAATCAATTGGCAGCAGTATGTTGCCTAAATATTAAATTACTATCATTGTCTTTCTACTTATTCATTATTTAGACAGTCATGACAACACACTTCGTTTTCATGTAGCACAGATCACCGCACTGCAGCTCTCAGAATCATACCTGGACACACTTTCAATCTCTGTTTTATGGCCTGGATTCAGCAAAACAAATATAAAGTTTAATACTCATAGAATACAAAATAATGTTAGTATGTGTTTTCTGCTATGTTTGTGCTTCAGGATTCTGCTGGTTCAGCTACAAAGTAATGGAAATTACTCATGGGTATCTGTTTTCCTTGCAAAATATGAATGATGATTGCTTGCCAAATGCTATGATTATTGTGTAAATGACAAAAAAAACAAAGAAGTAACCCCTTCATACATATTGTACTTTTTAAATTTTTTTTGGGGGGGCAGTCTCAACTCCTTTTTTCATATGCAACCACTACAATATCTGTCATAATTCTAATAGACAGTATGGACACTGAAAAACGAGCCTTTAAAAGACTGAGGTGGGATGGTCTGTTTGCTATTATTACTACCATTACTACTACTACTACTGTTAGTCTGGAAAGTTTCTTGTATCTACATAAATTAAAAGTTTCCACAGTGAATTATGGTACACAGATTGTTCTCTTCTCACATATGTAGAATTTCCATGCTATTAAGTATATTTAAATAAGGGTGTTACCAGGTCTTATATAGTTTTATACATAAATGCATTATGAGTCCAATAATTTTCATGACCTTGAAAATGGCTCTTTAACCTTCACTTTGTGTTTCCTAGTTCCTGGAACTGTACACTGAGACCATGTACACTGAAAACAGACTCAGGGAAAAGACAGAGCAGTTTCACTCAAAAACAAAGATTTTTTTGAGCTGAGAGTTTCAGTACAGGTCTGGGACCCTTTGCCCTTGTGAAAGAACTGTCTTCATTCTGAGGTACTAACAGAACAATCAGGGTGGGTCAAGGATGCTGGGAGCTGGGAAGAGGCTAGTACCAGCAACTGGATGTCACCCGAGCAGTGTCCATGCTCAAGAGCAAGCAAGATTTGTAGAAAGCAGAAGGCTGTATTGGTCCATAAACACATATGCACACAGTGGATTTAGGTTAGCATATCTAATGTCAAAGTTTAGGTGTCCAGGAAAGGAGTGGAATTGGGAGAGTTCATGAATATTACATGGTAGAAAATTTACCTAATTTGCACAAGAATTATGAGTCTTTCCTGCTGTAGATACTATTTTTCTTCTCTAGAGAAAGGTCTACAAGTTAAGGGACACATACGAAACAAGGAAAACTGCACGGATAAAACCCAGAAATTCTACCATCTAGATCCTGACTCTACTGATCTTTAGATGTGTTAGAAACCACTTCCTCACACCACATAAGAAACTCTGATTTCAGTTCTCCACAGGGCGTGGGAACTTTGTCATCATACAGATATGGTGAACTTATGTCTGGGAAAGGAAAATTGAAGCTTGGAAAACTCTCTCTGAGCTCTCAGCTCCTGTACATATGCCATGACAGTGGCCAAAGAGACGGTCAGAGCACATCTATTTTTTTCAACTGTTCAGACTCCTCTCTGCTGTGTAGCATTCTTGTCAAGTCACATGAAGTGTTACCCACAGGTGTACTGTATAGTGAAAAATCTTTTAGAAGGCCAGCAGTAAGTTCAAAGAACTTGGACCCAAGCTCAGTAAAAAGCAAGGGAGTCAGCTCCTTGTATTATTAAACTCAAGTGTCTGCTAACATTAGAGGAAAGGCCTTATTGATAGAAAATTATGAGCTTGGCAGGGTTATATGGATTGGTTTCCTTGTAATAGGGACCTACTAGAAGTTACATTTACCCTGGTTTATATACAGAGCTAATATGAGTCAGATAGTATTTCACAGTGGAGAAGGTGATAGGTTGTTCCTTCACAGTATGCTCCTTTCAGGTACCAGTAGCAACTCTTACTTGATGCAGTCTTTCAGAAATTTTCCAAGCACTCCCAGAATTGCTGCATAATATCTCTTTTCAACATCTAATTAAAAAGAAATCATTGATTGAGGCAAAGGTTTTCTGTATGGTAGAGGTGCTTCAAATCACAAAAATTGAGAAAAATCATATCCTTTCTTTTCAGTGTGTTCCTAAAGGGTAAAAAAAATAAATATAATGAGGTTTATATTTTTTAAATTTCTTTTTAATAAATGAATGAGCGGTCTTATACAGACACTGCATTCCCAACACCTCAACCTATGCTTGTGAAAGATTTGTGTTCACAAAAAAAAGGCGAAGGAATACTCTGCTTCCTACACACAAGAAATACAACTCCTTCTGGAAAACAAACAAACAAACAAACAACATGTAACAACAAAAATAAGAATAAAATCAGGAACAAAACACTTGGGTTCAAAATCAGGTGAAATTTTGATTGGTGAAATTTAACACCTGGGAAAACCACCAAAACCAGTGATGTACCTGCAAGTTCTTTGAGATCTTTTTTCATGCTCTAAAGCCTTATGGGAATCAAAAGCCTCTGAGTGTCAACACTGTAACACTTGCTAGAGAAATGAGGTCTGCAAATTCAACAATAGTGGAAATGTTTCTTAGTTTAGTTAAACAAGATGTGCACTGGGGAAAAATCCATGTGTACTTTAGTTCATTGCCTCTGATGGAATCCTCATGAGAGCTGAATCCATTGTAAACTTCTAGAGTAGCATATTATCACATAAGAAATAAGTTCCTTAAATTTTGCTTTAGTTATTTTTTTGGAAATTATTAATGTATTCAGGTACTTTAATTTTAATATTAGTATATTCTGAAGGTATTTTGGCTAGATGATGTATAAAAATCCTTATTTTGTTTACATTTTTCACTTAACATTAATTTCTTTCATAAATCCTAATTGATTGTAATGGAAAATTTTTTTTGAAAGAAAGCAATGTTTTAGTTTTCTAGGTGAAAAGATCTTTTCATTTTGCAATAAAAACTTGTTGTCTTTCTGTCTTATTAATATTTTTTTCTCTTTCTTTGTTTGTTTGTTTCTTTCTTTCTTTCTTTTTTCTTTCTTTCTTCTTACTCCAGGACACATGTTTAACAAATTTGTGCTAAGCATTTTTTCAACTGATCATTGTACAAAAAAAAAAAAAGTAATTGATTTTAAACCTGATTTGAAATGGGAGACATTTCTGTTGATCTGAACCATTTTTAGTTTGCATAAAAATAATAGAATTACTTGGGTTAGAAATAACCTTAAAAATCATCTAATTCCAACCCCTTGCTGTGGGTCATTAGACCATGTTGCTCTGAGTCCCACTGTGGTGAGTTGACCTCTGCTGGATGCCAGGTGCCCACCAAGCTGCTCTATCACTCCCCTTCCCAGATGGACAGGAGAGAGAGAGTAAAATGGAAAAAGACCTGTAGGTTGAGATAAGGCAGTTTATTAAAGCAAAAGTGAAAGTTTGCCCATGTACAAGCAAGGAGAAAAATAACAAGGTTTATTCTCTACTTCCCTTTAGCAAGCAACGTCTGGTCACTTCCCAGCAAGCAGGGCTTTGACATGCAGGGGGGTTGCTCTGCAGTGCAAACACTGTAAATAACAAATGCCCCCCAATTCCTGCTCCATTCCTTAGCTTTTAAATCTGAGCTGATGTCATATGGTATGGAATATCCCTTTGGTTAGGTTGGGTCAGCTGGTCTACTTGTGTCACCTTTCAAGATCTTGCCCTTGACTGGGGCAGGGGGAGATGTTGAAAGACAGTGCTGATGTTGTTCCAGTGCTGCTCAGCAGCAGCCAAAACACTGGTGTCCTATCGACACCTTTTTAGCTACCAATGCAAAGCATAGCACTGTGAGGGCTGCTGTGGGGAAATGAACTCCATCTCAGCCAGACCCAATATACCCATCCAGACTGGTCTTGAACACTTCCAGGGACAGGACACCCACAACTTCTCTGGGCAACCTGTTCAAGTGCACCATTTAAATATTCAATTCAGCAGCACTATAGCTCTAGCCTGAGTTGCATGAGACTCAGTTGTGTGATATTCAGTTAGTTGCTAGGAACTTCCATTTAATTTACTTGACTGATTCATTCATTCTTCAGAAGAAAGGCAAAGCATCTCTGGATTTTATAAGCCTCATCACCCCAGTAGTACAGGAATCAGGACAAAGGATGGAGATATCCACATTTCCTGCATAAACACATTTGGAATCAGGTCTTTGAACATTGGTATTTCAGGCACTGAGCTGAAGGATAATGTTAAAGGATGAGGCTATAAGGCCTGGGGACATCCATAGTGGAAAGCAACATGAAACAGCTGCTGCTTGCAATCATGCAGCAGGAAAAAGTTGTGGATGCTGTGTACAACATGACACTAACAAAACAGTGGAAAATCTAGGATATCAGGATATGCTTATTGATTGGGGCTGCCATACAGACTAGAAATTACAGTTCTCTGTGAGTGGGAAAAAAAACCCTACCAAAAAACCCAACACAAACCCCAAGATACTTTGAGTGTTTTTCCACATTGCTGACTATGCAAGATTTAATATGCACTGCCTTTGCAATGGGTATATAACAAAGACTCCATTTTTATTTCTCCTCATTTATTTGTTTGGTTTAGTTGGATAAGAAGAATTAGCAGACACAAAGAACCAGAATTTACTAATTTGCACTCAAAGTCAATATGCCATCTGAAAATATTTAATGCCCTTAGTTATTGAGATAGGAAAAATCCAAGTGACACAGTTATGTAGAACTGGAAACACTGATGACAGATCAATACTTAATGCAAGGAATATTATTATAAGCATCTAAGAGGAAAGGAATATTAAAGATGAATTTCTAATCAGAATACATGATAACAGCCTTGGCTTGCTACATTGGTTGCTTAGGATGATTTTTCTTAGCATAATCTCAGATCCTTGAATGGGTTATACTTTTCCACTTTGTATATTAATCACACACACTTCTTGTGGCAGATCTGTCTCTTAGTACAGTTGAATGATCAGGGACCTTCAGCTCTGGTTACCATGGTTTTCACAGTATAAAGCACAAACAATTATTTCAGTTCACTAGTACAAAAGAGGAATTTCTTCAGAACTATGATGCCTTATATGTTCACAGAATGATCATTAGAACTAGAACATCAGCCTGCACTGTGCCATGTGTTATGAACAGACCTGCATGAAAATCAACTTCCCCCCCTTTCCCATCTATTTGAATTGCAATTGAAACTGCCTGTTCTACTGGAAAACTGACTGTCTTCCAGTATCCTATTTGTAAGCTGTGCGAATTGTTTCAGTTCCACCTAATTTCAGACATTGCTTAAATTAGGAACAGTGTTACCCAAAGGCACTTTTTCTGTCAGATGAATGTACAGGAACTTCAGAAAGGTAATTCACCCCACTTCAGAACAGAATCATGTTCTGGAGGTATTGACAGCCCAGGGCAGTAATGCATCTGACTTAGACTGCTTAGTTAGATGACTCAGGTTAAATGGATTGGATGGAGGCTAGAATGTGCAACAAGGACATAGACTTCTGTGAGACGGATCATGAAAACAAACCTTGGAAAGTGAGAGACAAATTTAAAAAAACTCCAGCATAATGTGGTGAGTTAGATGACAAGGAAGAAAACAGGGAAACAAAAAAGAGGATTACACAAGTTGAAGTTTTTCATACTTGAACATGAATGAATGATGACACCTGGAAAGTAGTCCATGTATGTTCAAGCATGCATGAACTCTCAAGAACCTTAGTACTTGGTAATGTTATACATGTATGTTTCCACCTGTGTACTTTCTTTCATGAGAAAAAGATTGGCTTAGTGGAGGAAAAAGTGACATAAATGTCTTCAAAAGTGTTTCGAGGAAAGAGAAGAGGATCAGAAGGACAGGGTAGCAGGAGGATTCACTGTTTGTCCAACAGCACAATATACATCTAAATGCAAAAGGAAAATTCTAAAACAGTTGAAAGGGGAAAAGATTATTTTAGCCACCAAAGAGAAGAGAAAATTACTAAAGTGAGGAGTTGAAACTAGGTCTCCTACAGAGGTGTCTACCTTTTTAAAAATTGTTAAAGCATATAGAGTATCTTATCTACTACAAAGAAAAATATTTGTCCCTTTATGTGATAGTACTTTGAAATTTCTACTATATCCAATTGAGATCCTACACTAAGGATAATGAGAATAGTATTACTGTCATGGTTCAGGAATGGTACTTCCCAGTTTAGTGCTCCCACTGAGAATGGCCTAAGCATGTGTCGCTTGCTTACTCCCCAGCTCCCACCTCTCCACTGCAGCAGGATGGAGAGAAGAACTGGAGGCACAAAAGGTAAAGATCATGGGTTGAGATAAGAAAAACTTACAGGGAACAGCAATGAGATAAGAAAAATGAACAGTAGCAGGAACAATACTAATGACAGAGGGTACAAGAAAGAGGTGAATGATGTCACGCAGGCACAACAATACCTGACTACTTCCTCCACTGTGCTACACTGACCCAGAAGAGACTCCCTTCTCCTCACCCTTGGTAATGACATGAGGTGGTATAGAACAACCTCTGGATCCTGGCCATGCCTCCTCCTGGCTGCTGCAAAAATTAACACTGTTCTGGTCAGAACCAGGACATATGCTAACAGCATACTCCTAATTTGCTCATTATTGCACAAAAGTTGTAGAATAATTCTATACATTTCCCCAACAACAACAAACAAGCTCAAGATATACATCTGGTAATCTGGGTAGAGTAAAAGGCACACACACAAGTGTGTGCCTTTTAAATGTAACTGTGCCAGCATATTGATGTGAACAGGGATAAAAACTTAGAACTTCAGTTGACCTCCAGCCAGGTTCACACACACAGAACTTCAAGGAATTAGAAAAGAGTTGTCTATTCATGTGAACTGCCAGAATTCACAGTTACACCAGCTAAAGGCCAGAAAAACAACACAAAATAAAAGTACTAGCCAATTTCTTGTGAACAGGATTTCGTAGGAGGTTACTCCAGGGACTGGTATTCCAAAACCTTCATTCTTTAAGACCTTCCCTGAAACAACTGGGTCCTGATGAGAAGTTACTTGAGTAGTAAGGCTCAATCCAGGACAACAATTTGTATGTGCCTGTGACATCTCTCACCTCTTCAGGTCTACGTCCTTCCAGGAGGTTGTCTAGTGTTGTTAGTTAACTTTTCTACCTGCAGCCAAATGTCTTTATTTAGAAGCCCCGTAGGCTTCTCTGTTTCTTTTGTTCCTACCCTCACCTCTTGACCTTTCCCTGACTGTCATCAAGTTTTGGACCAGAGTCCACACCACCCCTTTTATTTTTTTTTTCATGTTTTTTCTTGTTCTCTCTCCATTTGCTACTCTTCCCATTTTGAAAATAATCTGTCAACACTGTTATCCCTCCCTTGTGAACTACTTTTCCAAACTCATTTGTTCCCACAGCAGCAGCAATAACAAAACAAAAATAATGATTTGTAAAAATCCAAAGAATACTTTCACATGAACGGTACAATTCAGACTAATAGGTAACTTTGGCCTGGTTTTGATAAATGAATCCTGGATTTTTCCTCAGACATGCACAGGCACACTACATGCTCTACTTTCCAAGGCTGACCATTAGAATTAATTTTAAAAAACTGTAGAAAGTAAGTCATCTGAGAACCACATAGAGATAAAGTAAGTTGCATTTTAATGCTGACCTTCACTACATGGAAATCACAGTACTGAAAAGATAAGCACTTGTGAAAATGGAACAGGGTTAGTGAAATTAGTTATATTCCTCCTTCAGACACAGAGATGAAACACTCGATGAAACTTCTGATATTACTTTTAAAAAACTTGTAGATTTTACCTGGGATTTCATAAGACATGTAAGAAAGCACTTATATCATCCGATTGATGCTTTTTTAAGCACATCATCTAGATATCATTCAGTATATCTAAAGTTTTGGCTACAAATTCGCCTTGTAATTTCCTCCAAAATTTCCTTTACAGTCAAAGGGAGAAGAAGACACTAGAGGGCAACTTACATGTCCAGAGTTTCACACTTGATGGTTATATGGTATGAATACTCTTTCCCTCAGTGTCTGTTTCAAAATTTTTCTGTCATCACACCTGGAACTCTCAAGCAGTTCAGGTTTGAGGAGAGAAGAGCATGGAAGACTACCAGCCTTAGAATGGTCATGCTCTAAATGGCTTGGTATAAATAATATTTCCATGCAAATCTGAAATCTGTGTCCATCTATTCTGAGACTCAGCTATATCTTAACAAGGTTTTTGCTGCACAAAACCAATTTTTGAAACCCCTATCATGCCCCACTTTCGTGGCATGACATGCACTACATGGGTTTGCAGACTTTTTAGTAAGGTTGATGGAATGCTAAAATTGAAGTCTTGTGAAGGAAGGGGACTGAAAGCTACAAACTCCTTTAAGCTTAAACTCCAGCATCGAAGTTCGATTTGTTACTCTAGTACATTCCAGTGCCTCTGATGAGATACAATCCTGAGTCCCAAGAGTAATGTTTCTCTACTAACTGTGCAACCAAAGCTCCCCTTTTTCTGATTCCAAAGTTTGCTTTTTGCTCATGAATCTGCTCTGAACAGTATTGTGCTATCAACGGAAAATATGATGATTGTAAGTTATTTTTTCATTGACTTTTTTAAATAAAGAACACATGACCACTCTGAACATACAGAAGGCCATAAGAAGCAAGAGGAACTGTGGTGACAAAGACTCCCAAGTCCATCTAACTACAATATCTATGCATACCTATGGTAAGGTATGTAGATAAATATGGAAGATTACAAGAACACACTGAGCATACACAATACCTCACCATGGAGCCTTATGTGAGTCACCCCTCTCTGGATTTCTTTTCCTAATTGAAGGAGTAGTTCTTATTTATTGAACAAAACTTGTGGGGTTTTTTTATTACACTGTGGTCTGTTCTCATATTCTAAATCTATGATTCCACTAACCTTAGCACAGCTCTGCTAGATAATCTTCTGGTGACAGCTCATAGTATCTAAAATATAATTTTGAGGCCTAAGCCATAATCTTTCACACAGTTATGATAGCATTACCTTTATGTAGATCAAAATTAATTGAAAGACAGAAAGTAGATGTTAATGTGTGAAAAACTCCATATTTATACTATTTTTCACAAGTGTCAAAGCAATATGAATGTTCTGTTTTGCCTTATGTATTCTTCATTATTTGAAGAGTATTCCTCATGTTTTACACAAATAACTATTTCAATATTCTTTTTAAAACTGCAGTCTGTATACAGCTTCATTAGAGTTTATAATGGGAAAAAAATCAGAGAAAAGGGGCATTTCATAAAGATCACAGACAGAATGGAAGAAATATACTCAAAAGCCTCTCTGGCATAAGAGTACCCTTTGGGATCCTAATAAGTCACATAGAACCAGAGCCACAAAACTGCATAGATAACATTGGCACATTTTTAGTTTCCAAACCCAATAACTAGAAGAAGACCTTCATGCTCAGCTTACCTTATAACAGCTAATGGACTATACACATCTCAAGGATGAAGGACCATCGCCTCCCTAAGATCTTGCTTTATGGTGAATTTGCCACTGGCTGCTGCAAGAGAGGAGCCTCGAAGAGAAGATACAAGGACTCCCTGAAACAACATCTCAGCCTTGGTCATATTGATCAACACAACTGGTCTACTCTGGCCTCCAATCAGGAGGTCTGAAGATACACTACCTTTAACGCTGCTGCTTCCTTTGAGAACACACGCAGATTCACTCTCAAGGAGAAAAGACAGTGCAGAAAGAATCATGTCTTGCCAATACCACCTAATGAGTCTTTCTGCTGTGCCTTTTGCAACTGGACGTGCCTATCTCACATTGGCCTTTTTAGCTACCAGCGTGCTTGTAGCAAATGTGGGTAGAGTCCCTCCCAAATCTTCATCTGTGAAGCCTAGCCATGATGACGATGATGATGATGATCAGTGTAACCAATGGCTACCATGGAATTTGTTTATAGGTATAGTAAAAAAACCCCCTGAAATAGTATTACTTTACTGGAAGGTGTTGATATAGTACACGTGGTTAAATATTAAAATTATTCCTTAGTTTCTGCTCAGGTTGGGGAACCGGTGGTGGAAAAAGAGAGATTTATGCTTATTGTTTAGGAATTACACCATGTAGGGACACTGACTGCTTAAAGACTCAGGAATGTAAAGATTGCAGGAATCATGTTCACAGCAGCCCCCACTGTGACCAGGGAGTAACTTAAACCAGGGTGTCAAAAGTACTGATGAAAACTTCTCCTGCCATATAATGGACCTCCGTCAGTTAGGCGAGTTAGGTGATCTCTGAAACCTTGAGTGTATCCCCATGTGTCACCTAATTCAATGAACATTGTTGTTACGTACACTGAGCTAGGCAGGTCTGGCTTCTTCTGCCTGAGATGCAGAATGCACATGTAGATTTGGAGCAAATCAAAGGTTTCAGTTGGGACCTTCTATTTCTCCAGAGGGGACGCTGCCGCCGCCTATGTTCTGTCTCTGCTCACTCACGATGGAAAATGTCTCCCAGCTCACAGTTACAGACGCATAGTCCAGCTTAACACTGTTCCCCCCGAGGGGCTCCGGGCCCCTTGCCTCGTGGCTCCTACAACGTGACTACTTCTTCTACCAACCAAACTACAACTCTTCTCTTCCGGTGCTTGTGATATGTTTACATTTCTGCAGGAGTGCTCATTGGACAGAACTTCAAAACTTCCAGGGGTTTCAACCCCTGGGGGGTTACCGCTTTTCTTAGCCTCTGGGGGGAAAACAAGGTTCAAACCACTACACTTCCCTAAACCCTGGGTTATCAGCTACTTGCATACCATATTGTTCTTCTGGGAGGCTGTTCTGAAAATACTTGCTTGCTCAGGTCCTGTTCTCGTGTTATTTAGGGGAATACTTGGTTCCAAGATACCTTTGCAAGTAAGTTACTCAGTAACTGTAGGTAACTCTTGGAAGTCAGACTTCCAGGGAGATCACCTTAAGCTGGTAGCAGAAACCACACTATTTACTTTAGAGTGTCTAAATGCTACCCCATCTAGAATGGAGCAAAAGCCTTCTGGTGATATGAATTTTGAACAAAGGTATTTGTTAGTGAAGTACATAAATATGTGTCTTCATTTTGTGATAAACCCTACCATGAGCTATCCCCAAGCTTCTGAGCACAGAAGCTGGTGAATCCACAGAGTGCACTGCAGAAGCCAAGGAGGTAAGTCATTGTGGGTTTATGAGTTCAATACGTATATTCTGATGGTGCTGTTCCTCGGTTAATAATGCATTCTCCTATTTCATTACTTTCAGTCTTCTTTGACATTGCTGTCTCTAGACCATGTTCCCAGACTTATTTTGCAGGGAGCTCATCAAAATGTATCTGCATGCCTGATATAGATTCCACCCTGTATAATTTCATAATTCCAATTCTTCACCTTATATATTATTTAAATACATGACTTGTTTTACAACTTTTAACAACTTCATATTACTTACAGAAATGAGGACTGTACTCCAAATTCTTTTAAAACTAAAGAAGTAAGCAGGAACAAAGAAGCATTATCATTCTGTAGTATTTAAAATGTTATTTAAAAAAAATCAAAGAAAACATTACATCACTATCTAATTTCTGTCTTCTGGTTGACACCCACACAAAATATGGACAGTAATGTAATTAGAAACATGGTTTAATTTTTAAGATTATCTTACAGGCACAGAAAATGTTAATCATTCATTGTAAGCTGAAAAAACAGAATGGCAGGAGTTAGTGAAGCTGCAGGTCAATGTTTTGCCCTTTAAATTCAGACCACATACTTTTATACAAGTCTGCATTATAATGAGTTCAAGTAAGACAGACAGCCAAAGTCACAAGTTTTCATGATTTTAAAATGTCTGCCTACATACCTATTGCATTTAACTTGGTTAACCATAGAACAAAAATTCAACTATATTAACAAAAAGTAAATTAAAGCAAATGGTTATAAACTAGTATTTTGGAGATATAGCAGATTAAAATGCTTCTTCTGCTCAACTTCATATCATTTAACGATAACTACAGAGTTCTAATACAGAGTTTGGTCTGAATCCAAACTTTTTTAGAATAAAAGGTAGTTCAGATTTGATTTTGCAGTTCAGCGCCTTTCCTAATTATAACTCAATAAATAACACCAATTAGCATACTCTCATGGCTAGGCTTCGCGAACGAAGATTTGGGATTAGCATACTCTAGTAGTTTACCAAACTACTATGTGTATTTTACCAAAGGAATAGGTATTCTTGTGTCTTAGACCAAAACAAGGTATAGCTATCTGAAAGGACTGTTTGTTACATATTGTAGTTCAGAGTAAGTCACTGAATTTTGCAGGGCTTTTGTATATACGGTACTTTAAAATACAGAAAACAGTCAAATGTATTTCAGAATGTTACACTTTTTTTCCCCCACTTATTTTCTCTACTTACAGAATTTTAAAACATAAAAGCGTTCCTGAAATTTCAAGGTCACAATACACATTTTGTTTTTGTTTGGCAGTATAGTTAAGATGAGACTCACGGAGTTTGCAAATCCTTCAAATGGTTTTTGAGGGAATCCTCTTTGAATGGGATTTCTAAAATTGGAAATGTCTTGTCTTGATCTCATTAACACTGTAAAATGAGAAAGCTCTCATCAAAATGGTACTCAGACCTGCCATTACTCAAGGTTTTAATCAGTGTTTCTAAATAAATTCATATATGCCATAGATGAAAACCAGTTTAAAAAATGAGACTGATACATGAGCAAGAGCATGTGTTCTTTTATGTCAATACTTATCCAACCTTTCTCACAAAATTTCATTTGTCAGGAAGCCTAGGAAAAGAATGTTTTCAGGTTTAGATGCTTAAAATTTTATTACATATTTTTTCGTTTAAACATTAATGTTGAAGTGCATCATTGTATAAATTGGAAAACCCTGTTTTCATTATATACTATTTTGTCTGTCAGTAGAAAGTATTAACATAATATTGTCTCAGAATTCACTTACAGCTATAGGGGGAAACAAAATGATGTGTTGATAACAGATTAAGCATATAATGCACAAGCCCTAAGGCTTTTACTCTTGGGAGACATTACATTTCCATGGCAATACCAGGATATAATATAAATAAATGAAGAGTTACAGTCTGCTAGTCAGGCATGCTGGATTGGATTTAAGGCATATTAACTACTTCTGGAGTAAGCAAATGAATATTGCTGATGGACTGAAAGAGATAGAGGAGGCATTTTAGGATTTGATACCATTTAAGCTACTTACTCTAATATCCTGTAGTAAGATTGTATTTATGAAGAAAGTGCAAGGCTATTTGAACTTTTGCATGCTTTTTTTTTAAGTTTTATTGTGTATTAAAGAATGTTCTCATAGACTTCACAGAGAAACACACAGGGAACAAAAAAAAAACAACCTTATATTTAAAATGTGATTTCACAGAGGAAGAGTGGAAAGGAGCATTTTGTGACTTGTGGCATCAGGGGAGAGAGTGCAACAGAAACAGAAAAAGGCAACACAGAAGGGGGATAAAAACCTCTGTTATAAAGAGCAGATTAAAGAGTTGGACATTAGGCCAAGTAGGAGGATTGAATTCGTGTTGAAGGGATGATGATAGTTTTTATATGAGCACTATGGAAGCAAGGAACATGGAATTTCCTGAAGAGCATTGCAATTTGCAAAGTGTTAGATATTCCTGCCTCAAGCCCTAACCATTTTAAGAGATGTCCATCCTCAATTTCTTGTGGTCACTCTATTAAACAAAGGCTACAATAAATTGGAAAACTCAGACTAAAACACTTATCTGTATGATTTGATTGATAAAGCTACATCAAATTGCTTTATTTCATGGTCTTATGAAATTGGTAGGCATTGGATGACTTCTTTACATTTAAATTGTGCTGATTAGCCAGTTTTACCTTAATAACTCTCTATGACAGTGACCACCTTATCTTGCCCTTTAATTTTAAAATTAATGAAGTAATCATTTATCCTGGTCTCTTTCTGTGTTCTGCCCAATTACTTTAGTGCTGAATGGTACTTTGCGTTTTTGCTGGTCCATTAGTCCCATATCATGCACTTTCTGGACTTCTTTGTTCAACTGAGGGATAATTAAATAGTGTCTTTTAGAATCTTTATAACCTTGGTACATAAATTTCCTTTGCAAACAGTTTAATTTAATAGACAAATACCACTTAAATATTGGGACTTATTTTTGTTTGCTTCTGATTAAGGTACCTAACTCTCATGTAAAATAAAAATCTGCCTTGAATTATTATTTTTATTTTACAGATAGATCCATTTCTTGATTCTTACCCTCTCAGGAAACCATCCCTACACTGAAGATGAGAGGGAAAGAGCTGTTACTTCTTGACTCCATAATATGTCAGACTTTGAACTGCCTACAGAGAACTAATAGGAATTTTGCAGCATTGAACTGACAGTGAATGAAGCAAATTTAACACTGGCTAGGTCACTATGGAAGGCTTGAAACTTATAAATGCAGAGCAGTCTGCTGTGGACTTTATGAAATAGGACTGCAATGAGCTGTTTACAAAAGATTTGCACTATTAGGAGCCAGACTCTTTCTGCTTGCTTGGGCAGTCTCACAAGCTCTTTGTTTGCCCTTTATGGTCTGAATGAAAAGCAAATTTTAAAGCTTGATGGCATTTATTCAGAGAATGTTCTATACTGGGAAATGTGGTTGTTTTATTTAGGAATGGAGAGGAGTTCTGCGAAGAGAGATTTGGTGCAGAAAAAAGAAAAGATTTGCTTTTAATAACATTTTCATAGTTCTTGAAAATTTTCTCCATTCTGGTTTAATTGAATTCTTCCTAGGTTCTAAACATACAAAACTATTAGAGAGAAATTATGTTTATTGGGGAAATGTTCATGATCTGCACACATAGCAGGTTCAGAAGAACCCTCTATTGAATACAGCCTACAATACATTCAGATGCTATTACATTCACATTTTAATAAGTACAAGTGATGTGACTGACATTTTCTGAATTTTCATGCTTATGTGAACAAATATAACTGCACTGGCAGTACCTCTAAAGAGAAGGCTAGATCTATATTTAAATACTCTACTGCCATCTTAGTCAAGATAAAGTTTTGCAGTGAACTTTTTTCCTATTTTTCACCAAAAAGTAATGTCTGCATTGAAAAAAGTGCTTATATATTCAAATAAGTAGATATGGTGTGATTTTGTTCGCATATAGTCTAAAGATTTAGGAGAAGAAATTCAGTATAGCATTATGTTGAGTGTAATGGTTCAACGTGTCATTTTGCGTGTGAATGCAGAAACTAATTAGCAAGTGCATATTTCCTGTGAAGTCGTATAGCTTCACTATCTTCAAGAAATTCATTAGTTGAAATCCTGGTCCTCTAAAGACAAAGGTAAAACTTTTACTGGCCTCAACAGCACCAAGCATTCACTGCAACCTTTTATCTTTGCAGCCGGTGATGCACACTGAACTATGAGTGCAACACTAAACCTTCTCTCTTACTATTGCTCTCAAGCATCTTTCTGGTTGACAAGGTTCAAAATGCTTTTAATTGATTGTAGTTGAAGCACAGACTAAAACACAGAAATATGCTAATCTAGTCTAATCTGACCTCTCACATAGCATAGGTCATAGAATTTCATTAAGTACGAACTGGATAAAGCCTCTATCTTCTGGTTGCTTTATTACATATCTTTGGCTATCTATCTTATCTTGATTTAAAGATTGTGTACAATGGAGAATCCATAAACACTTGACTGTATCAATTCCTATACATTCTAACTGCCACAGTGTTGCACTTGTTTTTGAGAGTAATGCATGCCCTGCACAAGTGATCTGAAAAAAGTACAGAGCAACCTGGTCCTATTCTAAAATCACTGTACCTGACAGATAACAATAACTATTTTATTATTGTTTCATCAGATAAGCTAAATATTTCTTTCTGTAGCTCACTGTCTATATATCCAGGACTTTTTCATTATAAAAAATTATATTCAAAGGAAATATCTGACAAACCACTTAATACCTCTCAATCACTTGGGATCAGGAATGTTAATTCACAACTGGCAGAACTCCCAAGTCCATTTTTGTAATTTAAATCAATCTATGTTCTTCCTCTGTCATTCATGATTTTTAAGTGAAAGTGTTTTATTGGAAAAAAAAAGCCAATAGGTGAATATATTTAACATTAATTCAAAAGAAAAAATTAAAGAAATAGGCAATTGTAATTTTTTCTCAAAATTAATTTCCTTAAAATATATTAAAATAAATTTAAGAATTATCTATATTATTATTGACACCTATTGAAAATTTTAAGGTAAATAAAAAAGAGCACTTGAGAAATACAAATTTGCTGTTTCATTTTTTAATTCAAACTGCTAAAGTAGAACTATGGAATCCAAGAACTATCCAAAAGTTTATTTCAGAAGGAATCTTTTGGGATTTCAGACTATCCATCCTAGGACCTCAGGACTTATCCAGCTGAACTTTGAAAACTCAGAAGGATAATTCTTCACCATCTATTTGGGTAACTTGCCTTCAGATCGTCTAGTTTTGTAAGAACTGAGTTCCTGAAATTATAAACTATCCTTTTGACAGCCTACGGTTTTGGCAGACACAGCTTTAGATTTCCCTTATTGCAGTTTATTTGCTCTATGAAAAATATTTATTTCTGAAAGGTGAGATCTACTTATTCTAGAAAACTAAAGGACAAGAGGCACTTAATACTGAACTACAGAAATTACAGATATTACTAACTTCATTTTATAGGTAATTTAATTTAAGTTGGAAATATTTTTTTCTTATGTATCCAGCAACTTGGTGTTCTTTCATTTATCTAATAAAAGCAATTTAAAAAGGCTGATTTTTTTGCTCTTAAATTGAATTTCAGTTTCCATTCAGAGGCCATTCAACATAGATCATGAGTGGAAAATGACTCATCTGTTAAAGCAGAAATGATGTTCACTACTATTTAACAGAGTTAATAAAAATTAAATAGTTGGTTTAACCGTATGTCAAATTGTAAAACTGATTAAATGTGTATATAGTATAACCTGTTTAGAAAAGTATAGTACTACTTTTGTTGCATTGTGCTAAACTGTAAGACAATATGGTTTAATAGTTACAAACTATCAAGAATCAAATTTTGGCAAATAACTAAAGTAGGAGAAATGTAAAAGAAAGTATTCGAAAAAAATTTCTTCCTCATTGATTTAGATTATGGTAAAAATCATTGAATTAAATAACTTCAGCTAAAACTGTCTAACTTTGGAAACAGACTGAATATTTAAAAATACATTATTTTTTAGATTACCGTGATGATGTCACTTACTGAAGAAATCAGTTTTAGTCCAGCCATGTTTCACAGTGGAGCAGGGGACCATAGTGAACAGAGAAAGTTGGTTTCCTGAGCCAGGGAAACGCCAGAGGAGTAGAGAGACCTGCCAGGAGCCAGAAGCTCTCATGAGAGAGGCTGATGAGATGCGCGCAGGGTCTCACAAAATGCCCCAGGGAGTATGAGGGGCTGTGACCAGAGTGGGCAAAAAGCTTGTGGACTCTCAGGCATTTGGCACGGCAGGTCCTGTGGGAGGAGCCTCCCTGAGGCTGTTTGATCACTTCATTGGTTGAGTGGGGAGACCTGAAGTCCACCTAATCCAGAAGCTGGACAGAATTCTGTGAGCAACTGCGCAGATTGAGAGTGCTCATCCTACCTGACCCTCAAGGCAGAATGGTGGGCACTCCTCTGAGAGCAAAGGCTGCAGCTCCAGCTGGGAAGTCTGCTCTATCTATCCCAGTGGAGGCCAACATCCCTACTCAGATGGAGCTGCTGCAGGGAGAGGCTGTGGTGCAGACCTCAGGCTGCAGAGAGTGCCTAGACCTTTTTCCTGGTTGAGGTGCAGGCCTGCCTCCAAAAGAAGTACCCATGTGGATGGCCTTCTGTGACAGGTGGCTGAGCTGAAGGAGGTGTTGAGAAGGCTGTGTAACATCTGGGAGGCTGTGAAGGAATAGAGTACCTGGTTCCAAATGCAGTCTGCAGTGGAACCACAGCCCATAGCCAAACAACCAAAAACTCCCCCACTGGCACACACAGAAGGGAGGGGGGCCAATAACGCAGAAGAATGGAAGCTTACAATGGCAAGAACCTGGAGGAAGAAGATTCTTCCCCCCAAAGCCTGAGGTACCACTGCAGAATGGCTTCACTGCTCTGCAAACTGAAAAGAAAAGACCTGTGTCATCAGGAAAGATACTGGAGCTGAGTAAGGCAGCTTTATCTGCTCCCTACATAACAACCAGCACGACTAAGTAAAGATGTTGGATGATAGTAGTAGGTGACTCTTCTGAGAGGTACAGAGGCACTGACTTGCCCACCTGGCACACTCTCTAGATACTGTGCTGCTTACTGGGGATTCATGTAAAAGATGTCTCTGAGAGACTACCAAACCTCATACAGCCCACTGACTATTACCTCCTGCTGTTGTTTCATTTGGTTGCCAGGGATACAGTCAGGAGCAGCCTGAGGAGTATCAAGGATTACAGAACTCTGGAATGGGCAGTAAGGGACTGGAGCACAGATACTTTTTTTAATCTATCCAGCCAGGAAGTCAACTTCTATGGGGGCCCAACTCAAATGCCTCTATGCAGGCACAGATCTTGGGAAATAAATAAGAGAAATTACAGACATGCACATGCCTGCAGGGTTATGATCTTGTTGGCATCATGGAGATGTGAGGGGATGGCTTCTGTGAGTGAAGAGTTGTAATGGAAGTATACAAGCTCTTTAGAATGGGCAAGCAGGAAAGATGAAGAGGGGATGTCACCCTCTGTGTCAATGACCGGCTGGAGTGTATGAATGAGGAGCCAACCGAGATTGTATGGGTGAGGATTGAAAATAGAGCAGGATCATGTGGCACTATAGTGGGAGTCTGCTACAGGTCACCCAACCAGGAAGACCAAGTGGATGAGGCACTCTATAGGCAGATAGCAGTAGACTCATGCACACAAGTCCAGACCTTCATGGGAGAAAATACGACAGAGCATAATAGCAATCCAGAAGGTTCCTGGAATGCACTGATGTTAACTTCCTTCTCCAAGGGATAAAGGAGCTAACAAAGGTACTATGCCAGACCTTGTTCTCACCAAAAAGGAGGGATTGGTGGGGCATGTGAAGTTTAAAGGGAGTCTTGGATGCAGTGAACATAAAATGGTGGAGTTTAAGATCCTTGAGGCAATGATGTAACAAACCTGACAGTGCACAAGTCTTTGGAACCTTGATGAGATGAGATGCATTTGGAGTTTTTGTGGGAAAGGGCGGATGAAGCGGTTAAGCCACTATCCATCAAATTTCAGAAGCTGTGGTAGTCCAGTGAAGTTCCCACTGACTGGAAAAGGGGAAAAATAGCCTATGTAATCTAATGTAAAGGGAAAAAATTAAGACCCAGGGAAGTAAAGGCCACACAGTCTTACCTCTATGCCCAGCAAGACTGTGGAACAAATCCCCCTGGAAATTATACTAAGGCACATGAAAAATAAGGAGGTGTTTGGTGACATCCAAAATGGCTTCACTAAGAGTAAATCATGTCTGACAGATCTGGTGGCCTTCCATGATAGGATTGCAGTGTTGGTGGATGAGGGAAGAGCAACTGACATTCTCTCTGATTTAGAGACAAAGATGTCATATGGAACACTGTCAAATACTTTGCACAAGTCCAGGTAGACAGAGCTGGGGGAAGGTTCTGGGCACACCTTAGAGCAGCATTACAGTACCTAAAGGGAGCCTAAAAGAAAGCGGAAGAGGGTTTTTTCATACAGACATCTAGTAATAGGACAACAGGAAATGGCTTTAAACCGAGAGTCAGTTTAGATTAACTATTAGAAAGAAATGCTTTGTTGTGAGGGTGGTGAGAAACTGCAACGTGTTGCCCAGGGACATTGTGGGTACCCCATCCCTGGAAGTGTTCAAGGCCAGGTTGGATGGGACTCTGAGCAACCTGGTCTAGTAGAAGATTCCTGCCCAGGGCTGGGGGTTAGAACTAGACAATCTTTAACTTTCTTCCCAACACAAACCATTCTATGATTCTGTGATTCTAACCAGATAAACATTAACCAAAATGATTGAGAAAACATCCTATGACTGTGAGGACGCTAGAATACATAGAGATAAAACAGCTGATATGACATTACAATACTGAGGGGAGTATCACTTTTGGAAGTTACTTCATAGATATTTTTAGCTTTCTTTTCTTTTTTTTTCCCCTGGTCTGATATAAATGCAATAATTTCCTTTGCAACATTTCTGTTAGCAATTGAGTTAAGAAACTGCCACAAATGCCATGCTAATTCAAAATAGTGGATCTGGATTAGTATCCTCACTCTGACAATAGATAGCGCCAGTACTTCAAAAAAAGTGAACAACAAAATCAGTCCCATAAAACACAGCATGTTTAACAGATGTGATACAAATCTGCCACTTTAAGGTTAAATTTGTAAGGTCTATCATCACTGCAAATTGCTCTCCTCATCCAGAAAAATGTCTAGTCTTTTCCTGAGTATTTGCAATCAGTCCTAGCTAGATGCAGTTGAAGTGACTGAGGAAACTGTGTAGCCCTTTTTGTGTGCAACACGGGAAACACACAAGGCAACAGAGATGGGTGAAGGGTCTTTGGGACTATATCAACTTATTATATCCATATGATATTTGCACTGGGTTTAGTGTGTCACAGAAACAAAAAATTATAATCAGCTTGAGCTTCACCTCATTTCAATAGTCTTGGTTTGAGACAATTTGGAGGGGCAGAGACCTTGGACTGACGTCTCCTCCCTCGGATTCAATAATTCTGGTTTCTCCTACACAGAGAGAGAGAGACACCAAACACATCTGAATGTAAGTGGAAAAATAGCTCATTACCAAGAAGAATGCTAATAACAATACTGATAAAACTGGGTTAAGCCAATCAATGAGAAGAAACTTCCCAAACCCCGCCCTCCAGATCAAATTGAGATGGTGACCAGTCTCCCACACCCAGGAAAAAACATCTCTGGCCATAGGACAGAGATAAAATGACCACTCTTCCGTGTGGTTCGCCTTCCCCACATTCAGAAGACCTGGCAGAAACGGTTGGAGAGTTGGTGCTGAGATAGTAAGACTGAAGTGCTGGTACGGGCAGTCAAAGCAGGGCTTCCAAGTGACCAGAAGGACCCACAAAACACCTGTCAAATCCAGGGACGAGACTTGATTGTTGCGATTTTGATGTTCATTGGTTGAATTGGTGGTTGCAGTCCTGTCGATATGGTGCTTTGGATCTGTCAAGTGGTGGTAGAAGCCCCAGGTGCTAAGGAAAAGTTCCATGTAGTGAGGGGAAAAATCCCCCATGTTGAGTGAGATCCAAATGTGCTTTTATTTGGCACACTTAGGTTTGGAGGGAAGACCTCTGGTACCTTCCCAGGGGCAGAGAGTTCTACACTAGTTGTTGTAATGCTGGATTAGGGAACATTCCAGGAGTCTTTCAGGCCTTCTAAGATGTTACAGCTGCATGTTATGTCAGCACAGGTGGATCAATTTTGGTCTATCAGCAGAGATTAATATCTTCAGGCTATGTGTGTGAATTGTCCCAATGCTTCCCCGGAGGGGAGTTATCACAGCTGAGTCATTTGTGTAAGGACAAAGAAATAACACCCAGTTCATACCCTGAGGTGGCAGGTGTGCAGGCCCTCAGCATGTGGGTGGTTGCTTTGCACATCATCAGTCTGAGTCATCAGCAGTCCAGTCTTTCACAGTTGTGGATACATTCTTATCCTAGGATAATAGTACCACCCTTATCTCAAGTTCCAGTCCAAATTAGTAGGCATATTTAGGGAAAAAGAGAAGGCGGATACCATAATTTTTGTGTAACCCATGTGTCATGGATTGAGATGGCCCCCCCTGGAATCGGGGGCTCAGAGGTGATTGGGTGCCAGGGCAGTGTTCCCTGGAGAACCAATCACCACTCGTCTTGTTCGCTTATGCTAAATATCATATATACACAGCCATTGGAAGCTGCTGCCAGTTTTTTGTTGTTGATGTCTGCTGCGTGTAGGTGTAGAAGGCCAGGGGGTGGCTGGGCTCCTTCTTTCCCCCTCCGGGGGGGAGGGAAGCCCAGCGACCCCCCAACTCTGCCTAGGCCAGAGTTAGAGACAACATTGGAGTGAGTGAGTGTTTGTGAGGGACGTGACTCACAAAACAACTGGTAAGCAAGAAGAGAGAGAGGCAGGCCTTGCAGCCAGGCCCTCTTCTTCCCCTCCTTTGCAGCCAGGCTGCAGAAGGGGGCTATTTTTTCCCCTCTCACTGTTTAAATGGGAGTAGGTGCAAGGCTTAGTATTGAAGCTGAGCCAAGAGACAGGCCGGAGGAGGCTCAATTGCCAGGGAGAAGAATCCCAGGCAAGAAATTGGAGACGGGCCAAGAGGCTCGGGAGTTGCCCTGCTGAAGCTGACCGGGGCAGCCGAAAACTGACTTGGAGAAATGAAGATTCCAAACGCCTACTGTGATAAGCTACACTACAGAAACAGCAAACCGAGGTTTAAGACTGAGAGAGAGAGCATGACACAACAGAGACTGACATGGGACTGAGGCAAAAGGACTTAAAACTACCTTCTTGGACTTCGTGAGGAGAACAGAGTGCAGCAAACAGCTGAAGGTTGGTTGGGGGGGAGTGTTCAGGGGCCCCGAACGCTCCAGTGAGAGAGACTGCATTACATATCCGCCTTGAAAGGCTTCTCCTGGACTAAAGTTAAAGGGAGGATCTTAAAAGGACTGATAGAAGTGTAATAATATATATAGTTGCCTTTAGTTTGTATAGTATTTATTTGAGTAAATAAATGTATATACTTCCCCCTTCCCCTATAGAAGCCTCTGGCCTGAAAGTTGTCTCTTCGGTGTTGGGATAAATAGTGGGAAAGAGTGGGGGAGCCTGGAAATTGGATTTTAGATTTCTAATGTGGCTCAAACTGCCACACCATGACAAATATCCTTTGACACTGTGGTGTTTGTTCTGTCCCTTTTCAGTGACAAAAGCTCAGTCCTGGCTACCATTTTTTACTATACCCATTACTGTCATATAGCCTCTCATTGACCATCTGTATAAAACCACCAGTCCCAAGCCCGTGCTTTCCCTATTTTGACATCTCTCCATTCCTCAAATCACATTTAATAGGTCAGCCCAGAGCCCTGGGCTGCCCTTGGAAATCCAATCCAGCACCCAGAGACTGGTTCCTTTGCTGCTCTAAGAAATTGACAGCCATTACCTGAACAAATACAGATGTCAGGTTTTCTCCGTAAAGACTTGAATACATTGCATTTATCTATTTTGCTGCTTTTATAGTTTCTGATTTTTCTACACACAATACTATCTCTTTGCCATGCCAGAATTTAAGAAGTCCTGCTGCTTTTTTACTCTCTCATATTTTTTTTGTCTCTAAAAAGCTTGATAATCTCCAAAAAGTTTGATACTGTGATATACTCAGTTTGTTTCCATAGCAGAAATCTAAGGTGAAGATAGAACTAACAGTCTTTAAGGTAGGAACAATTTTTAATCAAAGAGAAGAGGAAACATTTTCAAAGACAACCCTTTGGTTAAGGCAAATAATCAGATTTAGTGTGGATATTCCTATTATGGAAGTAATGAATGAATCTGAGAGTCATTGTACTGCTCACTAACAGGGTTCTGAAAATAAAATAAAGGCTTTACAATAATCTGTCATCCTGCTCATGGCTGCTTTCCTTTTAACATTGATTTTTTTTCTTTTTCTCTTCACAAAGCAGGCAGTTGATAGTTTATGCCTGCTGCCAGCAAGAATAAACTGCCTCCCACTTTGTTCATGACAGTAGAAATCAACATTTAGTGGAAAGTGGCTGTGTATAGGATAACTGACCCCTTTCAAGGTTTCTTTACCTTATTCCAGGTTGGTACTGGGGGGAGAAGAAATTGCCTCTTTGGAACAATTGTCACTAATTGACATCCTGGTTGGCAGCCTAGGGACAAGCACAGAGAGAGGCTTGAATAAGCATGGAGTCTCAACTGACCTGCTATTAGAAGCAATTTCTGCAGCAAGAACTGAAATGCACTCTTCAAGAGCGTGGGGAATTCTCTGAGCAAAGAAAAGGATGCATATCTAGACCTGTCAGTTCTACAGCCTCATTATACCTCAGTTTACCAAAAAAAAAACAAAACAAAAAAAACCCCCAAAACTTTTCTTGCTATTCATAAAAAAGAAAACCCAACAAAAAAACAACCAAACTCACAGAATAAAGATTTATTAGCCTGCCTCCACATTTTTTTCAATATCTCAGGTTAGTATCTTCCCAATAGAAGAACGATTTCTTCCCACAAATTGCTGACAATAACCCTACAAATTACTGGAGATTTGCTTTTGTGATATGTTTGACCTGATGATTTTATCTGAGATTTTCCATTCTGTTTTAAACAATTAATTGAATATTTATCAGTTTTCACTATCACAAACTAACAATACATATCTCTCTTTAATCACTCTACATCCTTATTTTAATGATAATATTAAATTTATCTGTCACTAATCCCCAGACTACCTCTGTTAATGCTTTCATTTATATTACAATGCCAGAGAGATTAAATTAACACTGAACCATTTCACCTAAAATTTCTTAGACCCACAGTGAAAAGAGGTCCCCACCTTAAGACTTACTATCAAAATACACAAGCAGTACTAAAGAAAAAGTTGAAATTATATCAAGGTCACATAATTGGTTTATGTCTAAGACAAGAATAGGGAAAGTTCTGACCACTGTGTCGAACTTCTACGTTTTCTGACATTGCCACAATGGACCAGAGGATATTTCAAATCTGCAGTTACTTAAAAAGATCCATGTGGAAAGCAAATAGCAAGTATGGCAGATCACAGTCATACCAAAATACCTATGACTTCAAAGGCTTTGAGTCATATGAATAATGGAAGGTTCTGCAAGCAATTATCAGTATTGTATTTCTGCAAGTTTCAAAAAGATTTAACCAGTATTTTCTTACCATTATGCTGTTTTCTATTAGTCTTTTCTTGATGCAAAATGTTATTGCATTGTTTTTCTATGTACCACTTGCTTCATCACCGAAGTCTTAAGTGACAGCTCCACATGTGCTCTAGAAACACAAATCAAAAGCAAACCAAAAGTCATCCCAAGACTGAAAGAAAACACCTTGTGAATATATTCTGAATGCAACTGTTTTAGAATAATGGTTATGCTGTTAGCTTCTTAGATTAATAAAATCTTTCAGAAGACATTAAGAAACAACAATTAAAGTAGTAATTTCTTATTCACTCTTTAAAACCATTCTACCTAACATCAAATCCTTAAGTAGCTATTTCATACCTTTCAAAGTAAATAAGGTCCCTGTAACACTGCACATGTAGGATCATGAAATGAATTTGTTATTTAAATTAATTATCTGGGATAACACTTGTGTTTCAGTCAAGGATGATCTTATTGTTCACAGTGGGTTTCTTAAATGCCATTTAAGACTTTAGCCTAGGTCTCATATAGAAGTCATATATGTAGTCCCACAGGATTTGGTGAAGAAAGTTTAGGTCTTCATAGCACCTAATCCAAGATTGATCATTATTAGACTTCATATCAGACAAATAATACTTTTGTAAAAGAGGAATATATCCTTGACTTCAAAGAAGCCACTAAGATTTCAAAATTTAGAGAACAAATTTGATAGCTATGGCTATTTTGTTACTTAAACTGTACCATAGTTTAGTTATTTAGTTTGGTTGCTTTGATGTGCGAAGAATTTTTGTGATTGGTTGTTTATGTTGCTGTGGGAGGATAAAGAAGGAAGGAGGAAAGATTTCAGAAGGATGAAGAATAAAAGAGCAGAAAACACCAAATTAGGTGGGAGTGTTGATCTGCTTGAAGGCTCCACAGAGAGATCTTGACAAACTGGATTGATGGGCTGAGGGCAACCGTATGAGGTTCAATAAGGTGAAGTGCCAGGTCCTGCACTCCAGTAACAACAACCCCATCCAGTGTTGCAGACTTGGGGAAGAGTGTCTTGAGAGTTGCTCAGCAGAAAGGGACCTGGAGGTGCTGGTTGACAGCCGTACAGATATGAGCCAACAGTGTGCCCAGGTGGCCAACAACGCCATCGGCATCTTATAAAAATGTGTGTAAAACTAGTGTGTCCAGCAGGACCAGGGCAGTGATTGTCCCTCTGTACTCAGCACTGGTGAGGTCACACCTCAAGCATTGTGTCTAGTTCTGGGACCCCTCACTTCAAGAAAGACACTGAGGTGATGGAGCATGTCCAGACAAGGACAGTACATCCAGTGAAGGGTCTGGAGCACAAGACTTATGAGAAGCATCTGAGGGAAGTGAGGTTGTTTAGTCTGGAGAAGAGGAGGCTCAGGGGAGACCTCTTCTCTAGCTACAACTACCTCAAAGGAGATTGTAGTGAGATTGGACTCTTCTGCCACATCTCAAAGGAAGGGACTAGAAGAAATGGCCTCAAGTTTCACTAGTAGAGGTTCGGACTAGATATTAAAAAAAAGAACCATTAAAGTGTGTTTAGGCTTTAAATTATGTTACCCAGGGAGGTGATGGAGTCACCGTCTCTGAAAGTTTTTGCAAAGTATCTGTATGTGACACTTGAGGATATGGTTTAGGGGTGATTGTGGTGGTACTGGGTTGATGTTGAACTGGACGATCTTGAAGGTCTCCATTATTCTGTGATTTGCAGAAGAAATTGCATTGTATCTTGCTTTGCTTATCAATGGCCATCAAAATTCAGGACTCTCCTTTTAATTCGGACCTACTTCTCTATGATTCCAAAGCATTTAACGTGTAATTTCTTCTTGCATGGGAACTGGGAAACAACAGCTCTTCACTGCATCTTTGACTCTCACCTTAGCTCATCTCTCTGTAATGGTAATTCATGTTTCAGTCATCTTAATATCACATGACACTGACAGATGCTAAAAAGACAGGTTGGAGTAATCATACTTATTCCTTTCACTGTCGTTTGCTATATGCCTTTAATGGTTTATCAGAGCCTGCTCCCATATTCCCGCATTTAACAACATCGCTCACCATCTGGAGGTGCTGTTAGGACACTGGGAAATAAGAGTGTGCACACAGCATATTTTCTGGATAATAATATTACATAAGAGTGGGAAATTCTAATTATTATTCTCCATCTTTAAAGAGAAAAACTGGAGTGGCTGACTTTTAGCTTTTAGAGTTACAAGAACAATAAGGCTTCATGGGCAGTATATTAAAATAATCAAAACATATCCTAACATCAGTCTCAGTTTCAAGATTCTTGTGTAAGTTTTGAAATTACTGATACTCCTATTTACTCCTCTTTATTTTTAATCCTCTAGACATTACCTTGCAACTATGCTTCTTGAACTCTGTTGAGCTTGGCGCTGTGACCACTTCCCTGGGAAGCCTGTTCCAGTGCCCAACCACTCTCTGGGAGAAGAACCTTTCCCTGATGTCCAACCTAAACCTCTCCTGACTCAGCTTCCTGCAGTTTCTTCAGGTCCTATCACTGGTCATGAGACTGAGGAGATCAATATCTACCCGTCCACTTCCCCTCATAAGGATGTTGAAGACTGTGATGAGGTCTCCTCTCAGTCTTCTCTTCTCCAGACTGACAAAACAACTGACCTCAGTCACTCCTCTTACGGCTTCCCCTCCAGACCCCTGAAGATCCTCATGGCCTCCCCTTGGATGGTCTCTAATAGCCTAATGTCTTTTTTATTTCCTGATGCCCAAAACTGCGCACACTACTCAAGATGAGGTTGCACCAGTTCAGAGCAGAGCAGGACAATCCCCTCCCTCGACCAACTGACGATGCTTTGCCTGATGCCCCCCAGGACACAGTTGGGCCTCCTGGCTGCCAGGGCACTGCTGACTCATATTCAACTTACCCTCAACCAGGACACCCAAGTCCCTTTTCACAGTGCTGCTCTCCAGCTTCTCGTTTCTAGGGTTACCCTGTCTCTGGTGCAGAATTTGGCACTTGTCTTTGTTAAACTTCATGTGATTTGTGATTACCTGTTTCTCTCATTTATCAAGGTCTCTCTTCAGGGCCTCCCTTCCCTCAAGGAAGTCGACAGCTCCTCCCAATTTGGTGTTGTTAGCCAACTTAGTATTCTTTTGAGTCCTGTGTCCAAGTAATTAATGAAGATGTTGAAGAGAACTAGGCCAAGGATGGAGCCCTGGAGAACACCACTAGTGCCCAGACACTATCCTGATGTCACCCTGTTCACTATAACTCTTTGTGCCTGACCTTTTAGCCAGTTGTTCACCCATCACATAACATGGTTATTCAGCTGCATGCTGGACATTTTTTCCAAAAGGATGCTGTGAGAGACTATCAAAACCTTTGCTGAAGTCCAAAAAGATTACACCAACTGGCTTCCTTGATCACCTAGGTGAGTTACCTTGTCATAGAAGGAAATCAAGTTCAACAAGCAGGACTTTCCCTTCCTGAAGCTGTGATGGTTGTGATAAATGACTGTGTTGTCTTTCAGATGTTTTTCAATACTTCCAAAAATAATCTTTTCCATGATTTCACTGGGCACTGAAGTGAGACTGACAGGCCTGTAGTTTCTGGGGTTCTTCTTTTGACCCTTCATGAAAATTAGGATGACTTGTCAGCTTCCAGTCAACTGGGACCTCTCTGTATTCCCAAGACTGCTCAAAAATCATCAAGAGAGGTTTTGCGATGACATCAGCCAGCCCTTTGAGGATTCTGAGTTAAATACCATCAGGCCCCACAGACTTGTATGGATCCAGCTGGGGCAACAGATCCCGCACAAGTTCACGGTCATCAGGGATTGATCACGAGATGATCTCAATCATTTTCGGAGTCATGGTCTCACAACTCAGGGCACTGAGACCCCCTTGGTCCATTATCTGTGTTAAAGACTGAGGAAAAGAAAGTGTTGAACACCTCTGCCTTTTCTCTATCCCTGTTTGTGAGGTGACTGTCCTCGTCCTGTAATGGTTCACTATTTGAAAAAACTCTTTATTGTCCCCCACATTTCTGACCACCTTCAATTCCACTTGAGCTTTAACCACATGAATTTTCGCCATACAGTGGCAAGCAGTATCTCTGTTTTCTTCCCCTGTCACCTGACCTTGCTTCCCCTGAGTATACAGCTTTTTTGCCTTATTTCCAAGAGAAGATCCCTTCTGTCACTTTACTTCACTTCCGACATGCCTGCTCCTGTGCCCTTAGGAGATGATGTTTAAAAAGTGACCAGCACCAATGGACCTCAGCACCTGCAAAACCATTTTCCCAGGGGATGACCTAATTTTTTATAACAATCCCATTTAAACAATTGTTATAAACAAGTGCTTGAGCTGTTATTCTGTTGCTGCACCATGATAAAATTACATGAAGAATCCAGAGGTCTGAGACTCTGCTATGGGAAACCCAGGGTTGAGGCAGTAAGGAAACCTTGTCTGATTGTATGAGAGTGGTGTGTGTAGGGAGTCAAGGTGGGCACCTGTCGGCTCACTGGAGCCACCTGCTGTGAAGGAGCTCCAGTTCCAACAGTGAAAGTCCCTGGTGGCAGGAGTGTGATTGCCAGAGTGGCTCCTAAATGGTCAGACAGGATAAATTCCCTAACGCTTTCACATCTCTCACTCTTTTGTTTTCAATACTGATGAATTCTAACCTATTTAGTTCAGAAGAAATTACATACATTTCAATATTCTTCCTACACCTCTCCACATTTCGAATTCTATTACAGATTTATGAGATAAATGATCATCACTGCATGCAGCGGTTAAGGTGTGGGCCCAGGATAGTTTGTAAAATAGTATAATGATCTTTTCTCTTTTATTTCAACTTGTAAATATTCAGAATATCTGGGTCCTTTTTGGCAATAACAGAGCACTGAAGCAATGTTTTCAAAGAATTATCTACTATTCCTGATTAAAAAAATCCCTAACTAATTCACATACACGGTCCATCCAGTCTTAAATACAAAATATTTCAATTTTCTTCTGTCCCCAGTCTATTTGGTCAGTGATTTGTTGCCCTTTGTGGAGCTTGACTGTATAATCTTTTACATTATAGCTCCTACTGGATGACATGAGTAGCAAGGTAATTATATATGTGAACACGGATATTAGAAACAGGTCTTAACTACAAAAAGAAAAAATGCTACACACATTTACAACATTCTAAACAGATGCTTGGACTGGAGCATTCATATACAAATAAATACTCTAAATAAATACAGCAAAACAGAGTAAGTGGGAGAATCTGAGAGGTCAACAGCTGGCCAAGAGAATAATTTAAAAAGCATAAAATCATTACGCAAGCTCATACAATGAACAATAGAAGCTTAAAGACCTCAAGATCCATTAATCAGAATGGACAATTGTTGATCCTTTGAGAGTGAAATGGGATTTTGTTTAGGCAGAACAATTTCAGATAAAATGGACAGGGGAAATAAATGCTCCTGTGTTCTAGGGGTACCATCTATTCTTAACTCATTTTCAAACCTCTCGCCTCTTTGTCTGAATAACACCAAAACAAATCCAATGGACTTCCTGGCTCAGGGAATACTGAATACATAATGTTTCAGCTTCTGATGTTTTAGTTGTTGTAACTACCTCACAGGTGGTCCCAGCCATCTGACCTACATCAGTGACTTAAATATAACTTTTTCATCCCTACCAGTACCCAAAAATCATAGGAACAATAATATCCAGCTTTCTGAGCTTTAGCAGTTCCAGAAGCATCACCTATTTGCTGGCATTCTAGGACTGCTAGTTGTTCTCTACCAATAATCTTGGTGCTATAACAGCAGTGCTTAGAGAAGGAAAAAATTAATTGCCTAGAAAACAAAGGAGTTTTCTGTGCAGACTTGTACCTTGTGTTGCATGAGACATGCCCACAGCAACTTTCTGCTGTAAATAGTGCATGAGTCCTTCACAAAACAATGTATTTCTCACAGAGCAAGCAACAACCTTAACCTACAGCAAAGTAGGTGAAAAAGGAGATTGAATTTTGGCTTTTTTTTTTTTTTATTGACACAAGTGATCATTACTGAGCATACTGCCAAGTGCAAGAAACGAGGAGCATGAAGCAGGTAATAAGTTTATTTCTTATTTCTTTGTTTCACACTATTGCCTTAACCACTAACAGAAAACATGGGATTATTTTAGCTCTGTAGATCTGATAAATCAGAAGGTCACCCTTCAAGAATTTTGTTATCCTCTAAATTTGGAGGATGTAAGACAGTTTGGGGAAAAAAGCATGACTGGTCCCAAAACACTGCAAAATTTGTTAAAATAATTAATGTTAGAAGTGGAAAAAAACCATCATTTATCTCTTTTCCAAGTGCCAGTATTCTGTAGCCTATGTTAATATGACATGAATGCTAAGTATCTCGTCTTAATTTTTCTGAACTTGAAAGCTTTTCAGACAGCATTTGGCATTTTGGTTCTGAGGATGCAACAGGCACTGGTTTTAGGTATCATACAGATTGCAGATTTCATGCTCTGAATGTGGTATTATAGTTAATTTAGAATATATTGTTGCTATTATTATTATCAATCTATAAGGTAAACAACCTACTTTTTAAAGGTATGGTCACATATCCATTCTCATCTAACTAATCATAGAGCTCCAGAATCAGTAGAAAACCAAAGTACCAAAGGTTCTGAAACCCTTTATTTGCATGGATTATTTGCAATGCTTCTTGTTTTAAGGCAGTATGTACTTCAAGAGCGGTCTTGATAACTTCAGTGGATGATGCTAATCATTTCCAGGCACAATGAGATCTTAAATATGTCAGTTATTATTATCTAAAAAAAGAACTTAATGACATTTTCAAAAACTTAAAATTTGAAGTTAGAAAGAAAGTAAAAGCCATAAGGATATAGTTATGAAACATTTCTAAAAAACTGATAATAGGGATCAATCTCTAGATGGTGTAATTCAAAATTATTCAAGAATGTTGAATAGGAAACTGGACTCTAGATTCTCTTTTTCTTAATCTCATGCTGGTTTCCATTGCTATATTTTTCTTTCACCTGTTTCCCCATTCTTCTCACATACTTTTGCTTGCATTCAGCTGCCTTGAAAATAAAGCAGATTTTTTCCCCTCAATATCTGATAGGATGTATCAAATTTGAGCAAAAATTCCCGGTAAACCTGTTATACCCATGCAGAATTTTTACTCTGTTATGGATGACCAGAGCAGTGCAGGTCAAGTATTTTTCTCTGAGTACTTCTGTTTTGATAATGGTGTTGCTGACCAGCAGATGATCTCTCTTTCTCTTAGTGGCCAATATGTTTCTTTTCCTCTTATAGCTACAAATATGTAATGTTTGTTTTTTTTTTTGGTGATGACTCTTCTTTGGAACACAAACGGAGCTACAAAATGATAATTTAGCTTTTTAACATTTTTCCTTATTGATAGTACAAAGAAATAACTTGTTTACTGTTCCCCGGTGTTTAGTATTCTTGAAAATTTAGTATTCCTGAAATTCGTAAATACAGAAATGAAGCATGCATTCATGTCAAAAGAAAAAACTGATCTAACAAATAGAATTACCTAATACATTATGAGTTTACACTTCAATGTAATTATCTAGTTTTTAAATAGTGGACTTCATTATTTTTTTCCTTAAGAAACTGTATGAATATCTCAATGTTTTTAATTGCATGTAATTTGCAACTGATATAAACCAAGCAAAATGAATTTTAAGAAATCCAAAAAACAATCCTACTCTAACTCAGGTGAAATCAATTGAGTTGCATCAGAGCTTCAGTGGTGTACAATGTCCAATGAAAGCTGTTAATGTGACTGTAGTTTTCTGATTAATAAGGAAATGATCCAGCAAACACAGTCCTCTGGTAGAACAATTTTCATGAAGCAGGGAGGTGCAATAACCCCTTCACCAACTCCATTGATTTCATAATATTATTCTTCAGATATTCTTTTTCAAAGTTGTAAAGATGTACCTGCAATATTTTCAATATCATATTCTAAATGTGAATCAAATGTATTCATCTTAATGTAGCTGATCTGGACAGTACCATCTCACAAAGAGTAAAATGTGGACACAGGTTAGCTTCCTGCAGCACTGTCATTTTTTAAGACAAAATTTAGTTATTTTCAAGAAAAATTACTTTTCTGTATGTCCTAGTTAGAGCAGCCAGGACCAGTTCATCACTGTGTGGGTGTAAACCAAACTGTATATTCTGCACCCTCTATGTAATTTCCCAGGAACTCTTAACAATTGAGCATTTGCAGCAGCTGCCCAGAGCACAGCTGACCCCTCAGGCTATAAACTGGGTGTTAAAAAGCCTGTGAGATAGGAGGATGTTCCTATCCTCATACCAATGACTCAGGTGTGCTAACTCCTCTCCGGGGAGTCATTAGCACCTCCACACCCAGCCTGAGGGGTCATGTCTGCTAGTGGACCATCAAGGATTTCAAAAATATCTCAGGACTTACAATCATCCATTGTGGAACGCCCTGCCCTGGTGGAGGTACTGGGTGTTCCCACTCAAACTTGAGTGTACATAAACTTGAGGTCTTGGGACTTCTGGCCCCACTGGTCGGATCCAAAGGAGGTCCAGCACCTCGACTGTACTGCAACCACCACCCTTGTCCAGACTGTGACCAGCACTCTCACCAACAGGTTTTCCTCCCCTTTTACTTTCGACTCAGGGGGACCATGTGGGGCTCAACACGGGGGGCAATGAGCGCCATTCTCTTTGGGCGCTGGGGTGCTGGGTTATACATCTGGGTTTTGAGGGTTAAACCCAATTGTTTGTCTGTATAATTGTATTATTGTTATTAAATTGTAACTATGATTTATAATCTCTTTTGAGCTGGGTTCATTTCTCCTGCCTGTTTACCTTTAAACCAGCACACCTTAATATTGCAATTCCTCAGACCTAATAATTTTCTGTTTCACAAAATTTTATGTGCCTTATTCACCTCTTGTTTATAAGTATTTTACAGTATTAGGGATAAATATATGGACAACTTGTGTAGTTTCTTGAGAAAATCAGGCTCTGTTACTTTAGCTGAAGAAGATAAACTGACTGATGATAGTTGTGAGTGGAGGCAATCTTTATACTCCCCTATTCCAAGTAAAAACCCCCAGCATGTATATATTTGCTCTGAAATGCAGGTATACCGTTAACCTGAGCTATTAAAGAATCCTTCAGCTTTAGAACATTGTTACACAACTTCCCATTTTCTACCAGACCCGTTACATTTACCTGATTTATTTAAGGTGATGTGCTCTCAGTCTTGACAGTATATAATTGCTCTCCAATATATGCAATCAAATTCCTCAATATCTCACTTGGCTGTAAGTGTACTGAATATTTTAATATTTAATATAAGATTAAGCTTTTTCTTTTAAAAGTTTACATTGTGGGTACATTCTTGACTCATCACATGTTTGGGTGTGTCCTTTAGTAAGTTTTGTAAAATTTCTGAAGTTTTCGAAGCAACAGAATATTTGAATGTGAGTGCTTGGCTAACTGACAAATTTGCAAGGACTATAATAATCTATAAATATTTGGAAAGTATCAACATCAAGGATAGTAAATGGCTATTTATCACAGTGTAATTTAAAAGCTTATAATTAGGAGTAATAGAATAAAGACAGATAAAATGTTACATGAACAAGAAAAATCTTCTTGACCAAATTAACTACTACCCTATGCAATTGTTTCCTATGGAAATTGATGGAATACTCTTTGCTATGACTTTAAATTAAACTTGAGAAAACACGCTCAAATGAACAATAAGGAACAATCACACTCTGGCAGAGAGAAGGAGCAGATGACCTAATAGATTTTCAGTGACTTTCATTCTTCTTTTCTTTTAGCTGATAAAACAGTATAGAAAAGAATGACCTCAAGGAAGGACTTGTTCTGTGTGACTTAATGAAATGAAATAATTGCAGCATTCTGAGATGCAATTACAATGAAGGCTTGGTGTGGAAATCAGGAGCGCAGTTTCCTTTATGCCAGCCATGATGAGTAGTGGTCTTACCTGGATTGAAGGGAGACAGAATAGCCCAGAAAGTAACATCAGCCTGAATATGTCCTGTTTTTTTCTGGATACGAGCTAATTTTCTTCCTAGCAGTTGGTATAGTGCTGTGTTTTTGATTTAGGATGATGTTTTGGTTTTCAGTTTCTTATGCTGCTCTGCCAGCAAGAAGCTGGAGGTGAACAAGAAAGGGGATATAGCCATGACAGCTAATCCAAACTGGCGAAAGGCATATTCATACCACACAACACCATGCTGAACAATAAAACTTCAGGGGAGCTGCCTGGGGAGTTAGTGGCCCACTGCTCTGGGACCAGCTGGACATCAGCCAGCAGGTGGTGAGGAATTGCGTTGTGCATCACTTGTGTTTTACATTCTTCTATCTATATTTGCATTAGTACATAAAATGGGATGACAAACAACTGGCAGACCTGAGAACATTTTTCAGTTTCAAAAATCTCTTCCTGTTCCCTATTCTCTAGACAATCCCTTATCCCTACTGTTGAATATATAGAAAGTATCTGGGTTTTGCCTGGGAGAACATGGGCTGGCACTGCCCATGCAAAGGGGTGACTAAACTTGAAAAGGGCTGTATGTGCCAGGGTTCAAGCCTGTGGCCTCACTAGCTTTAGTCTACTAGTGCAGATGATACCATACATGGATCTGGGACAGACTAATCTTCCTGTAGAAAAGAACTTTAAAAACAAATCAGATGAATGATGCTCCACAAGTGCCCATTTCTCTTAATCTATTGTTAAAAGAGCCTAAAAATTAGCTCAAATATCAATGATACATTGTAGATGATTAAAAGCAGGATGATTCAAATTCCATCTTCATTTAACTTAGAGGAAGCAGTTATGGAGATAATATCTGTTATGTGAGACTGCAAGCCTCCAGACCCACCCCCCCAGCTCACCACTGACACACATACAATACAAAATCATTATGCCTACTATTTTTTAAAAAAATTATATACATATATATACATACTCACATATATGTGTATATATCACATATATATGTATGTATATACACTCAATCTATATCTGTACAAGGTGGGAGAAATGGAAAGGAAAACGGAAAGGGAGAGGGAGATGGAGAAGGAGAAAGAAAGTAAGGGAAGGGAAAAAGATAATATGCTTATGACAATAAAAAGTATAAGTTAAACATGCTTCTATTCCATTTGTTAGAATGCCTGTTTTTAAAGTGAAAGCATTGACGGATGTTGGCCACCTGATTAGTCTTGGGATTCTATTTAAAAAACACATTCAGAAGGTTGCAAAGGGAGTTTTTTATTTTTCAAAACATCCCAAACAGACTTCAGTGAAAAAACACCAGGCTTCATTTTCTCAATGTTTCAAGACTATTCTTTTCAATAAATAGTCCATTGTTTTAGATTGCTATTTTTCATTTTGCCTTCTTTTTCCTCCCCCATTTGCCACTTCTTTACTGTATTTTTCCTAACTTTTATTATGGAAATGGTCTTATTCACTGGTTCTAATGACAAAATAAAGAAGCAGAAAGAAAAATGAAAATGAATGAAAAAGCTATGAGCAAAAACTGAAGTACTGGTTCAGAATTTTAGTGAAAATTTCCAGAACAAATAAATAAAAAATATAAATAATTTGAAAATTAGCGGTTTATCTTTTAAAATAAATATAAAACTTCGAGCTGCTATTATTTTCTCTTTTTTTTCTTCATGTCACTCTTGGAGAAAAGGAAGTGTAAATAAATTAGGGATGAATAAGATACCAGTTCTAGCATTCAGTTAGAAGTATGATCTTACTTTGCCATCATTTGCTCGCTGTCCACTGTGTAATTTATTTAGACATATGATTTAACCGTGTATTTAGCTGTCCTTCTAAATAAGAAAGGTAGTGGTGGTAGTTTACTTTTGAATTTGGTGATGATAGTTCTCAAACCTTACTTAGGTTCAACATAAGACTCTGCAAGTTTCACAGTTCTGACCTGAAAAATGAGCTAAAGTACATTTGGGGCTAGAATTGTCTAAAATGTTAGTTTATGTTAACTATATAATTATTGGCTGAATCGTAATTGTAGCCAGTTTTGCTTAGGACATGGTTTCAAACATAATATAATAATTAAAAAATATTTAGCAAATTCTGACAAGCCTTTAGTCAATGCACTATAGATACAAGTTACATAGCCCATATGGGTGTGCTTTTTAAGCTTGTCAAAACTGTCCCTTGGCAGTGTCTTCCCAATATGACCATATTCCTTCTTCTTTCTATACTAATTCTCTTACCATGACACTAACTCCTCCAAAACATGTTCTGGTACTCTTCCAAAATTGGATTAGTTAAGCCTTTTCATCTTATCTGTACTACTCCTTTTGTTCAAATTCATTTTTTCTGCCTGCAGGTGGCCAGAATTGTGATCTACGATTTACCTAATACGTCCTAAAATTTATCTGACACATGCTAAGAACATAATTGTTTTTTCACAGTCACATCAACATGACACCTGGTAGGCATCATGTCTCTTATCCACACAGCTACTTTTCCCTTTTCCTTCTCTTGTTTTCATTTGGTGATGTATCAGCTTGATAGCAAAAGCTGGTCTCTCTGTGAAAATGAATTGTGCAAGCTAAAACCTACTTGTAAGCTAAACCTAAAAGTGAGATTCAATGAAAGTGAACTCTAGGTTGAGAGGATTGGATGTGATCCAGGTCCCAAGTTTAGACATAATCTGAAATATAGGACTATAGAGCCTTCATCCAACTACTCAACTTGTATAATTTCTTAGTCATTACAATAAGTTGCCTAGTTGTCTGCTTATGAAATTTCCGAGTTTTCAGACCAGTGGGTCTTCAGGTGTTTCTTAATATTGCCTATGTCTTTGTCATGTCATTGCAGAGATTGAGAGAAGGAATGAAAATAGTTGAAATACTCTTGGTAAAAGAAGAATGTTCAATTTAGGTTTCTAAACCTTTGAGGAGTGCTGTATTTATTGATAAACTTAATAAGAGGTCGTTGCCCTGAATATCTCCTCTAGTGAGCTGGTTCTCTCAGAAGGCATTGCTTTAGCAACTACTAAGTTCCAATTGCAAATATAGTGTCAAATATATTTTTCGTCTAGATATTAACCTGGAGAGTAAGAATTATTTCACCATATCTTGTAGCCCAATAAATCTTGTTTGAGCCAGGCTTCCAAAAATTCCAGCAAAATGGCTGCTGTGGATTTCACAGTTTGGCTCTGAGGGTCTATATAAAAACACAAATTACAAATCTAATGTGTCCAGAATTCCTGGGAAAAACATGTATTCATAGGTCTAGTTTTGCGTGTGGATTGCAGAGAGTGGTGTTCATACTTCTGCCAAAATTCGTTAATGACTAACTAGTCAATAATGGCATTAATAACAATAAGTATGACCAATAATAGATATTTCCAAATCTGATCCAGAAAAAACATCAGGCAAGGAAGTAGCAAGGACCACCGAATAAGGGAAAAGCATGTACTAACTGAGATTAGCCCAGCATGATTACAACAAAAAACATGGGATTTCTCTTGATGTTTAACATACCTGCTGTACTGGAAATTTGGAGGATCTCCTTATTTTTGCGTCCCAAAAGACTGCATTCTTTTTATACTGTTCTTACAGTAACTTTGAATTAAGTTCAGTAACTACATTACTTGCCTTACTTGAACTGTGGTAAGGAATCATCACATTACCCCAGTGGGCCAGTTAGATGCTTTGATTTAATAGACATTTCATGCTAGAATGTTCTTTCATTGGTAATGTAAGTATCTATTTTTCAAAAAACACGGAAAATCTGTTTAGATAGTCTCTGTAAAGACCTCATGTTAAGAAAATGGACAGCTATTGGCCAGTGATTATTTTCTTCATGAATTCTCTAAATAGATAATGTGTTTCTCTCTCTCTTGTATCCAAAATACAAATTAGCATGTTTCATCACCATTTAATTCTTCATATTTTCTTACAATAGGAAGTCTTTTTCCTTTTTACTTATTTCTTTATAGTGAAACATAGCTTCTGAAAAAAAAAAAAAAAGTCATCCTAGGGGCTAGTACTTGACCTCTGCTGTAGGTTAAGTCAGTGGCAAATGGCTCTCAGTATTGTCAGGGTAAGGAAGTTACTGCAACTGGACTTGAGAAGTAGGTTTTGTTAGTTTAAATAAATGGGTAGCAGGTTCTAGTTTATTAATCTCATTTATGTTTATTTACAAAAATATAATTCCTCTTAATATGCTTGTAGTTGAGATTCCTTGAAGAACAGCAGTAATATAACTGCTGTTTATGAGCTATATATCAGAGGGTGTTACTCTAATATGCTCCTAGAACAGATTATGTGCCCTAGTTTTCAGTAGATCTCAGATTTTCCGTTGAGAATTATAGTTATTTTTTCACTTGTTCCTCTGTGGAATTGTTTACCAATCTTAAAGCCTTCCACAAAACCATGAATAATATAACCCTCACTGCCTTAGACCTTGTGCTGTCATTTACCCTGGTTCTAAGTGATTTCAAAAATAAAATATTAGGACCTCTGTAATGTAATATTATCTGATGTTTCAGTATATATGTTTCTTAAGTGTACTCTTTGCATAATTATCAATGATCACGCAAGGTACACAACAGCAGGAGGCAAGTCCCACTTTATTATGGAGCTTGTTAAACACACTGTTCTAAGGAGGGTAAAGGCTGAACAACTGAGATTGATAGCATGATAAGGTATGCACAAGTAATAATACCACAGATAGGACTTCCTTAAAAAGTAACTAATCATAAAGCAAATTCCATGGAGGAAAAATTGTAGAAGAAAAGAAATAGAAATCAATGTCAGGAAGTCAATCTGTCTGCATGCAGCTACAATCTTGGTTGTAATTATAACATCTCTGAAGAATATCCTTTTAACAGTTTTAGTCTTCTCAAGGGTATATGAAACCTGATGACAGGGAGTATCTTAGAGATATCTGCAAAAAATACATAAAATGTGATTCAGCAGCAAAAATAAGACAGTTTGAAATGGAGAGAAGAGATATTATGACAGTCGTAAGACCACAGGGATTGTTATACTGACATTCAAAGAAATCTGTACAGACATGGAAAACATGACACCAAGAATGAGTCAAAAAAACATCTATCATTGTGGAGGAAATAAGAAAATGAAACTTTTTATTTACTGATGCACTGAAAGAAAAATAACAACTAAATGAAATAACCCTTCATAGGGATAAAGTCAAGCATATTTCGGCAACTAGTTAAAATGCATGTGTACAAAAATACTTTATTTTTACATTCTTTTTTCCCCTCTTATCTCTATGTCGTCCTTTCTCAGAAAAAAAAAAAATCATCCCACAAAAATCCCAAAAAATTAAAAGACAGAAAAAATACTTCTAAAAATGAGGATGCAAGTATCTTCATGAACTTTGAGACTTTGGGAGATGTTCATAGGTTGTCAGTCGGAACCAGTATTTGTGGTAACTATGACTGGTATGCTTTAAGGACTCAATCCTTTGTCCCACAATTGCCTAAGCTGGGAAACCGTGTCCAGTCAAGAGAGATGACAGAAGAATATGCAAGAACAAATTTACAGTCTCACACTGAGGAAACTGAGGACAATGGTAAGAGTTTTTAATGCCGTAAACAATGGCATAATACATTTTTACTTAAGCATAGGTGAGTAGACTCACTAAAGGAAACTCAGCACAGAGCAGTCATCTTTGCAGAAGGCAAACAAAATCAAAAATCAACATTAAGAGACACCTATCTTCATCTAGTTCCTAAACAGTGAGAAAACAGTCAAGGAAACCCAGAGAACTTATAGCAAAAACAAGAGAAAGAGGGAGGAACCTTCCTGTACCCTAAGCTGCAAACTCAATGGTAGTCTATTGCTATCTATCAGAAGAACACGGGGAAAACAATCATTTAAGAAAATGTGAGAACATATAAAAAAAGAAGCCAAAGATCAGGCCACGTACACACAAATAAGTAGGTCTGATTCAGATAAGTACCACACGAAATAACCAACAGAACAGTAAGCATTGCAGTGGAACCTAAGCCTTATGAGGTATTAACAGGCTCAAGATAGCAGAAACACAAAGACCCTGTAGACCAATAGCCTTTAATTAAGACACAGTTACAGGTGAGATGGGGTAAAAGGTCACTTCCAGTAGAATAGTATAATGGAGTTTACTTAAGAACAGAGGGCATAAGAGCTTTTTCCTTACTGGATTATGTCTCACACTTAGTTCCCCAACAGTGCTCTCAGTAGATCTTCGCTTTCTTGCACGTCTCCTGGTCTGTGAATACTGGCACAAAGTCATTTTTGGTAACTTTCCTCCAGCCGGACTCTTCACCTTCTTTTTTCCAAGACTGACTTTTGTTTCCACGGCCTTCCAAGAACTCTTCTTTTAGGCCCCAAGCCCTCAGTTTTCCTAGGCTAAATAGTCTATATGCAGAAGTCCAACATATGATCACCTTCCTAATTTTTGCTTCTATCTCATGTTCCTTCATTGACTGGAGGATTCAGGATGTGCCACTTTTGTTTCCTCCAAGTTTTATCAGAATTAAGTGCAACCTATATTGGTTGCAGCTAGGAAGTAGCAGTCTTCTCCTTAAGGGTTCAATAGTTCATTTCCAGTCATTTACCCACACACATACTCAGCATTATCTGCTATCTGTTAGCCTTTGCAATTTAAGCGATTTTGTCGCCTACAAAGTATACCCAATCAGATTTAAGGTGATAAGCATCATCCATAAACTGATTTCTTGCAGGGAAAAAGCTTAACAATATATTCAAGATGAAGAAGGTATTACTCCAAGTAAAGAAAACAGCAGTAGTAATACAATAAGTTCTCTACTGTTAGACAAAGTATATTGAAGTGCAATACTGGATTGGAAGCCAATACACACATTTCTTGTTTGGATAGCCACCATATTTATAAGAAAAAAACCAAACATGATCTGCTGAAAAGACTACTTCTCTAGTGCTGACTACATATTAACAATGTCTACTGCAAGCAAGCTGGCAAATACTCACTAAAGCAACCTAAAAAGTACTACAAAAAGACAGTTGTTACCTAAATGGGGAACCTCGGAGAACAGAAATATTTGGAGTCAGATCGTCCAGTGTGCTATCCTTCTGTAAATAAACACACATTTTTTTGGTTTTAATGATTCATATGACGTGAAGCAATAAGAACTTGAAGTTGCTAATAGAGACATGTTCAATTCTTCCCAATTAGATGTTGAGAGGTAACTAAGATATTGTTTATGATGCACTGAAATTTTGTCAAGGGTACATAGATCATATTGATAGAGATTTAATTTTATTCTACATTTTAATAAATCAAAGTTATAGAGGTAGGCTTTTTTATTTTTGAAATTTCTGGAAATCTGACATTACTCTTGCTGAATTCAGTCTTGTCTCTGAAAAGGATAAAACCATTATATTATATTATATTATGTGTGTATACATTTATTTATACTCATAATTTCATATCATCAGAATATAACCCTACTTATGTTTTGTATTTTTATCCTGGCTTCAGCATTCCAAAGACTAAACATTTTATACAAAGAAAATTTACCAACATATACAGGAAAGATGCTCATGTGAGAAAGGGAGAGAAAGAGAAGACAAAGAGGGAGCTGTCTTCAATAAAACTTTTTTAACCAATTTCACTGACAGAATGGTATATAGCTATTAGCAGTCTTCATGTGAGCTTTTATCTCTGGTTCCATGCCTCAAGGAGTGATAGCAGCATAGCAGTTCTCATTAGTTTTGAAAATGGATTTTGTTTTATTCCCTCAGTAACTTTCACAGAGTGCCTGTCTCCGGCTTATTTCAGGTTTTACATTCCTTTCTCTGTTGTACATGACCCTCTCTTCTCATTTCTTCTGTTTGCCAGGATTTCAATTGTACTATTTTTTCTGTAGCTGTCTAACATTACACTAATGGGAAAGGTGCTGACAAGGTACGATAGTATAACAAAGCCCAATATTTTTTTAACAATGTATACAATTTTTAAGAACATTGAAAAGCATCAGGTAGAGGTAATAACTAAATCTCAGACACCTGCTGATGGTGAAGTTTCTTTATTTCGTACAGAAAATTACAGAAAGCCAATTTACCTGACATGGAGATAGATAACATGGAAGTAGTTGTAAGTCTGGGACTCTCATTAAGAACTTCATTGGAGAGTTTCATGTCTGCTTGTAACACACTTCATTTTGATAGGGAGTAACATTATTACAGAGATTTTATTCTGTGCTCAAGTGTAAAGATGTATACACAGAAATAAGAAAATACAAATACAATAAAGCCAGGATTTTGTAGATTTTATAGATTTGACTTGAATATTTAAGAGACCAGAATAAAATTACAGGGGATGATACTAAACTTGATTAAAATTTCTGTGTTCAAAATTATTTAAAATTACTTTGCAAAGGATGACCTTACACATGACTTTGCTGAGTTCCCTCATACACAGTTAAACACATGATGTACTTGTGTAAGACTGGGTCGCTTCTTGTTTCAGTTCAGGCATTTGTTGTTTCAACCTCTCCCTTAATTCCTAGGTCAATTCCGTGAGTATTTAACATTCAGACCAGAAATATTTATATTTATAAATGTCTGAATCATGAATAAGAATGGGTCTAAAGTATAGCCTAAGCCTATAATTAAGCATATCCACATTTTTAATTTGGCAGAAGTTCAGAAGAAATATTATATCTGTTCCCCAAACAGATATCTGAAATTTCTACCAAATTTGTCTTAGGTTTGCCATCCATTCAGGATGCTTCTGCTACCTGCTTTTTGCTTAGGTGCTTAACAAACCCTTGATTATAATTTTTGTAGTTTAAGTTTCAATCAAACCATTATCGAATGCCTTCCACATTCACTGGATAACTTTAGGAAGAAAGAAGGCAGGAAAGGTGGCAGACAGAGTCACTGGCCTCTTACTAGATGTTCTACCACTGATGGTCCCCCTCCAAGCCTGACTGTTCAGGCAGTTTTCAGACCATTACACTGTTCACTCACCTGGCTCATTTGTCATCATTTTCTCTATAAGGATCTTCTGGGAGACCGTGTCAAAAGCCTTAGTGAATTCCAGGTAGACAATATCCACTGCTCCCCTCTCATCTTCCAGGCCACTCATTTCATTGTAGAAGTTTATCAAGTTGGTCAAGCATGACTTCCCCTTGATGAATCCATTATGACTTTTTCTTCTTCTTCTGCATGTGTTTGGAAAAGTTTCCCAGGATTAGTTTTTCTATCACAGAGGTGAGATTGACCAGCCTGTAGTTCCCTGCATACTTCTTCTTGCCCTTCTTGATGGGAGGGGTGACATTCACTTTCCTCTGGTTCTCAGATACCTCTCCCAGTTGCCATAATCATTCAAAGATTATTGAGAGTGGTCTCAAAGTTATATGAGTTTGATCTCTCAGAAATTGTGGGTGTGTTCTACCAGGATTTATGGATTTACCTAAGTCCAGTTTGTTTAAGTAGTCCCTGTCCTGATCCTCTTCTGTCGTGGGTCAGTCCTTCTCGCTCCAGAACTTTCACATGTTCTCTGGGACCTGCTAGTAAAGACTGAGGTAAAGAAAGGATCCGGTACTTCAGCTTTCTCCAAGTCCTAGTCACCAGGTCCCCTACCTGTTCAGCAGTGGCCCCACATTTTCCCTAGTCTTCCTTTTGTCCTGTATGGAATTATAGAATACTTTCTTGTCCTTCACTTCACTGGACAGATTCAATTCCATTTGGCTTTGGCTTTGCAAACCTTATCTCTCTTTGTTCAGGCGGCATCTCTGTATTCTTTCCAGGATACTTGTCCGCACTTCTCCCTTCTGTTCACTTCGTTTTTGTGGTTAAGTTTGGTCAGGATCGTCTTATTCTTCTGTGAAGATCACCTGTCGTTTTTACTTGATTTCCTAGCTGATGGGATGGAATGCCCTTGATTTGAGGATGATCCTTGAATCATCCCAGTTTTCTTGGGTCTCTCTTCCCTACAGGACCTTTTTCTATGGGCCTCTTTCAAGACAATCTTTAAAGTGACCAAAACCTGTTCTCCTGCAGTCCAGTGCTGTCAACCTTTGATTCTCATGCTCCCTGCAGCCAAGGCTGCCTTCAGTCTTCTCATTTTCAATAAGTTCTTCCTGTGTGAGGAAGTTCAGCCTCACACAGCTGCTCACTCCTCTACAGTGGGAATAGAGGAGAGAATTGGAAGTGTGAAAGTGAGAAAATTCACATGTTGAAATAAAGACAGCATAATAGATAAAGCAAAACTGTACACAAGCAAGGGAAAATAAGGAATTCCTTTACTACTCACCATTGGAGGTAGATGCTCAGTCATCTCTAGGAAAACAGGACTTTATGCCTGAAAGTTTCTTGGAAAGACAAACACCATCACACCAAAGTTCCCTCTTCCTTCTTCTTTACATCAGTTTTATCACTGACCACAGTGCCTAGTTATGATATATAGCTTCAGTCACTGCTGGGGTAGCTTGAGAGACTGAGGAGACCTTGATAGTGTGTAGGCACTGATCAGGAATAACTAAATCACTGGTGTATTATCAACACTGTTTTGATCACACATCCAAAACATAATAAACATAATACCATACAAGCCATGAAAAAAAAGCAACTCCCAGCCAAAATTAGTGCAGAATATTACCATATCCGTATGCTTATTTTGTACTTATCCACTGGTCAGTGTAGTGGACTTCTAGTGCGCATTATATACACTATTTGTATGGAAACATACTATTACTTCTAGCTACAGTGAACAACACGTAAGTGAAGTCTCTGTGCAGGGCTTAGCACAGCAGTGCCTAAATTCTAACTGATTTCTTTAGGTGGATTAACAGAAATATCGTCTCCTAATTTTTACCTTTTTTCCAATAAACACAAGTACTCCAGAACAGAGATTTATTTTTAGAGGTGTTTGAAATGTTTTTTTAACCACATTACCAATTTTTTGGACATTACTGTGAAGGTGAGTATCAAAGTGACAATAGTCCATATGAAATCTATTGGCAAAGAATATGGGCTGCTGACAGCAGTTATCATTTACAATGAATCACAGTTTCAGAAGCAAGTTTAAAACATTTCCATCAACTTTTTAATTAATATATGCCACTGTTACTTCCAAGCAAATGGCAGAACACACACATACACACACACACACAAAAAAAAAAAAAAAAAAAAAAAAAAAAAAGGGGGGGGGGAAAAGGAGGCTGGAAAAAAGTGATCAGCAAAAACTCAAGCTCACAATTTACTGAATTACTGAGAACTTTTTTCATTGAAAATTGTAACATGCCAACCTATTGATGAAATGCATATTTTCCAAAAGATTTTCCACAGTTGTAAACAATAATGGCAAGTTCAGCAATGTCATGTTGCATGTAAACATGAAGTTAAAAATTTGATCTTTACATAAAAAACTACAACAAATAAATTGAAAAACAGAAGAAGAAATCTATTGTAAATGAGGGAATCGGAATTTTGGAGCCAAAAGCTACAGCTTTGACTAAAATAGCATCTAGATTACATAATGTCAACGGTGCAAATTGACAAAATTATGTAAGTAATGGAGACATCTTGGGAAACTAATGGAACACTTGAACTGCATCCAAAATAGGACATAATTATGGTATAATTAACTGGTTTTGAGAACTAGTTTATTATATAGGGAATCATACCAGGTTAGAAGGTGACAGCAAAATATTCTACAAATGTAAAGGCATGTAAATTAAAATAGATATACTATATTGGATATATACTTCTGCAAACACTTTGGTGAAATTATAGGATCCTTAAAATTCTTCAGATTTGTACAACCAAATGGGGATATGCATGATTGGTACTATTCACAATGTAGCCAATTATTTTCAAGGTGCTTCAAATTGTGCTTTAGGATCTAGATTCTCAATTATGAAATGCAACTATTCTAAATACATATGCATTATCTCTACCTCACACCTTCACAAGTTGCTCATGGCTAATCTCTTATAGGAATCAAGGAAACAGTCACTCTAATAAAGACAATAAAAGCAGTATCTTATAGATAGATTTGCCTAAAAATGGAATTCCTGACATTTCAACAGGTTCAGTATTACAATATTTGCTTGTTTCTTTCCATTTACAGTGAGAAGGCTTTTGGAATATTAAAGGCTTTTGTGCATAAAAATTGTAAAAGTGTACATGAAATAAAGAGTTAAACAGTTTAGACGGAAATGAAATGTTTTGGCTGCTGAATTTAAACTCTTTACCTCTGATAATTGAAAAAGAAATCTCTCCTGTTTTAAGCTACAAAGCCACTCCTAACCATTGTGACTTATCTTACAATGATTTTCTCTGTTTTCTTTGATAATAGCATTTCTTAGGATTTCTTTGAAATTATTGACCACTCGATAGTCAAAGAATATTAAATTAGTTAATTCTAATTGATGTCATGTATCACTCTGGTGTATCAGTACTTTCCAATTATTTTGTTTGCATGCTTTTCTCCTTTTTAAACTCTAAGTCAGTACCTAGAAGTTTGATTTTTAGGTGACTGTAATCTGACAGTGAATCCTTTCAGCACTGAGCAGACCACAATATACTTTATATAACCCCATAAACAAAGCTATACACAATATTGGTATTGTTTTCAGAAGCAGGACTATATGCTTTTTTAGGCATCCTCATGAGAGTTTGTTCACTGCTGCAACTCAGTTATCTCTGCAGGCAATATGGCCTGGCAGTAATGCATGATAGAGCCTTCAGTGAATTTTGAGGTAATAAAAAAATATTTAAATAGAGGAAATTGATGGATTGATGGAAATCAATGCAGAACCAGCTGTGAATATTTAGATTTAGGGTGTTTAAAACTGTATTTACAAAAATGATTGCATGGAAATGTAAATTTTTTCTCAATACATCTTTAACTATATGCACATAGAAGGACATTTCCATCAATAAGTGACAGAGAGAACACAGTTAATAGCTCACTGACTAGGGCACTCACCTACAAAGAACAACAACGATATTCAAATCCTTGAAGTGACTCCCACAGAGCAGTAATTTAAAAGCCTAATTTCCTCCTTCCTAGGGGAGTGACCTAACTATAACAGCCTTCATTATTCTAGGAGCTTCTATTCTGCCCATGTGTATTCTGTCTACTTTTGTTTTTAAAATCCAACCTAGTCTGAAATATCTTTCTATATGAAAGCTTTCTTGAAACTGGGAGATTTAAAAAAAAAAAGAAAAAGGATGTTTTAGTTTGCTGCTGTTTCCCCACTGGGTTGGTATTTTGTGTTGAGAAGCATTACACACCCATTTCTATAAAGAAAGCTGTCAACAGCAATATGAAAAGCTATTCAAACTTCTACTTACAAAACATAAACAAATCTAGATTTAGTCTAAATCTAAATCTTCTTTGTGGGGATAATTTCTGAAAGAGTGGCAAAGAGTCAATTCCTATAAGTTTTGGTACTGTTTCTATGTCCTATTGATCTATTTTCCTCATAGCAGGGAAATGATTGGAACACATCAGTTAATGATTATTTTGATATTATGAGAAGAGAATATCTTTGCTTATGCTTTCTTATTTTCCCTCAAAATCCACATAATCAAAATCAATATAATGGGTATGTATTCAGTGATAGGATGTGCCAGTTAGTGAAAGAGTTATGTTACACCTAGTGTAACTTATTTGCGTTCTGAGCTAACCTAAATATCACCTAGACTGACATAATTAAGGCAACAAAAATCCACTTTTACTCTCCTCTTCAGGGAATAAACGTTATTACTTTTTCTTTCCTACTCATAGAATTTGTGATTTGGGTGGAAATAACTTGATCTTCAGATATAAAGACTATGAACATACATGTATAAACCTATTAGTGTACTCAATGTTAATGCTTTAAAACATCATACCGTATTTTCCCTAGAGAGGATGTTCTTGCCAAAAAGCAGCATGAGTAATGCTGTGATAAAACTGGAATATAGGACTAAGAAGGATGCTGTAGAACTGTAAAAATGTAATTCTGTTCTCTTAGAAGTTCCTTGAACTGCTGATGACCTAGTCCATCTTGGCTCTTACCCTAGGCTAGTGCCCAAGAAAGCAATCTTAGGTCTGTATGTCTTTCAGTCTTTTCTCCCAACAGGTTTTGATCCACCTGACCACTTTTAGTCATACTTTAAAGAAAGGTAGAGTCTAAAATGATAAAAACTTTAAATGTTATGAAAATGTAAGGACGAGCCAGGGACTTGCCCACAGCTGAAACTACTGAGGTAACAGTAGGCAGAATTCAACCAACAAATATGCAGCTGACAAATTGTCATATATTTTAGGCTAGAAATAGTCTAGTAGACTGATAGAGGCAAAATAATGTGTAGAGTTAGAGCTACTCAAGTGATAGGATCAAGATAGAAAGAATTTATATCCAAATGAAAGTAACTTTCACTGGTTTCATTCCACTGAAGCAGCAATTTGTTTCTGTGTGTGGTGCAGCTTTCTGTAGGGATTGTAGTTGTTCCTGGTAGATGTGCACTGCACTTTGGTGATCATTTCCTGTCTGGTTTAACCTTAACCACTGTATGAGACACTGCTTTCACTTTAACTATCTAAATTTAACTCTTTGGAGTAAGGGTATGTCATGTTGTACCAAACCTCATATTGTGCAATATTGACAGCATGTTATAAAGTTTTGTTGATAAATAGTAGCCATATCTATTTCTGAATCCCTGAATGAAGTAATGAAGATTATGTTCCATTTTTCTTGCCTAGCCTTTCTCTATACCAAACTCACCAATTTGGAATTAACTTTGAACTCGTTGACTTAAAAGTTTGTGGGAATGGAGAATTCTTGTCATTAAATGTAAATATTTTAGAAGAAAAAAATGTAAAAAATCAGTTTTTGATAGCCTTAAAGACGGTAGTTAATTAATCTGCAAAATTTATCTATTGCTTGATGGCATTTTTGGTCTATGATCTACAAAATTCATAAGCAATAAATTTACCTTCCAGACAACATTAGTTCATCCTCACTAAAAAAAGAAGTAGAATGGTCTGATCACTGAAATTTACTAAGATTTTTTAGAAAAATTCTTGATAAATTGCAGACTGAGATTCTGCTGAAAGTAATAATATTTACATTTTGTAACTTTCAGATCTTAAAGGGTTGGCTTGGAAAAGAGATCCATAAGAGTGATATACCTCAGTAGATACGCTTCCTGGTTCATTCCTGGGAAGAAACATGACTAGCTCAATCCTTTCTTTATCCCCATAGTAGTTCTGACTGATCTCATGATATCATGGATGTTAAATATCTTGTCCAAAGAAGGACTAGAAGGTCAGAGTGGGATCCTCAGGACTTTTTCTATCTAGACTTGAAAATCAAGGATGGATGAAACTCACACTTTAAACATTTTTTTTTTCCCTCTCGCAGTAGGATGTAGGCAAAGACATAGATCTTATACGGTATCGCAGGAAATTGAAACTGGTCCCAGAGGGGACTTAATAAGATTAAGAATTCTGTTCTTAGTAAGAACAGAAGAGGTCTCTTCACTTATTTTGTCTAAGTATTTCTCCTTTAAAATTTAAATTCTTCTTCATGTAATTTCTCTGACTGTTGTCTATTATATCTTGCATAAATATTTTATGTTCAGCTTTGAGATCTTTCTTTTCCGACCCCATGTTGCCTATCATCTCTCTCCTACCATTGAGAATCTGACCTCTCTTCCACTGTGACATTTCTCCACTGGCCAAAATCTATTTTTTCCCCCAAAAAAGACTTTGTACTTTGTTTCTTGCTACCTTTGGATGCCTAGGAAGTGTTCCCACAGTGCCACTTCATTATTCACTTCCAAAACATCACTTAAAATTCTCCTTTTCCATGATGCCTACAAAAAATGTAACTGTGGTTAGACCACTGATGTTCCTAGATGCCAGACTGAGTGCAGTCTCATATTCTTGAAGTCTCATACCGTGTGAAGTGTTGCAGGATGCCAGTAAAAATATTTAACTTCATCAAGCTTTTAGATCAAGATGTAGTTTGTACAGTCTAAGTAAAAGAAGGCTTTGACTCACACACTTCATGGTCCCAGGGAACAGCAGTAGCAGAGGGATCCACAGGAAAAGCAGCAGAGGAAAAGCAGCAGAGAAAAAGCAGGCAGAAACTTTGTCACAGCAGAAACACTACATTCAAAAAAAGCAATACACCCCTTGAAAGCCTAAAATTTTATTGTGGAATTTATAGTTTTATTCTCCTTTAACTTTTACCTGAAGCACACAAGTACTGCTTATATGGTTAAATGTACAGGATGTGAAGAGAGTTACTAAATTTTAACAAGCTTGATCTCTGGGTTTTATTCAAATCACCTTATACCTGTTATGTTCATCCCTTGTCTAATATCTTTTCATGATTTAGAAACAAGCAGCTACATTCTACTTCATTAAGGTGAACATTAAAATTGATTGATTATTAACTTTTTTTCATGAGATGAGATCAAGGAGAAGGATAAAATCACTAATATTTTGTAGCTCTTTTTTATTTTGTAATATTTTGACTGGTTATTTTGAGTCAAAACATATTTTAAAGATAAGAAACCTGTTTTCTTTCTTAAATTAGTGTATTCTTTAGTAAATTTGTAATTGATAAGCAGAAATACTAGTTGCACTTTTTGCTTGCCTTGGTAAGAACTCTTCCAGTGATCTTCCACTGTTAAGTTACTTTTGTAAAGCCTTCATGAACTTTCAGGAATGTTCTTATCAAAGATCTGCTTTGTCAGCCACTGGTAGATACCGGGGTAGCTATATCTAGCTTTCTACTTCAAATTTACAAAAGAGATAGAAGAGAAGAAAAGATACCTAGCCAAAATAGTCAGAAGCTAATGGAAAGTTTCTCAGCAGATGGAATTTCACTGCTTTGCCACTCATGAATTTCTACATTGAAACAACTATCACAAGGAAAATAGATTTAATGATCTCTCTTTTGAATCACAAGATTAAGAAAACCAAACCAAAACTAAAACAAAATCAAAAAATCCCAAACAAACCAAAACAGCAAGTCTCATTACTTGACATTATATTTTCCAATTAATATTTGTATATTATTTGTATTTGATGGACTGAGAACTGACTGAACAGCAGATCCCAGAGGGTCATAATCAGTGGCACAGGATCTACTTGGAGGTCTGTCACTAATGGTGTCCCCTGGGGTTCAATATTGAGCCCAGTATTGCTTAAATTATTCATCACTGACTTGGATGAAGGGACAGATGCTTCCTCAGCAAGTTCACTGACAGCACAAAGCTGGGAGGAGTGGCTGATACTGCAGTGTGCTGTGCAGTCCTTCAGAGGGACCTCAGCAGGTTGGAGAGATGGGCACTCTGAAAGCGTCTGAAATTCAACAAAGGCAAATGGAAGGTCCTGCATCTGGGTAGGAATAACCCCATGCACCAGTACAGGCTGAAGGCTGACCTGTTGGAAAGCAACTCTGCAGAGAAAGACCTGTTCATGACCTAGCAGTGCCCTCATGGCCAAGAAGGCCAATGGTATCCTGGGGAGCATTAGGAAAAGTATTGCTAGCAGTTTGAGGTAAGTGAACCCACCCTTCTACTCAGTCCTTGTGAGGCTCATCTGGAGTGCTGTGTCCAGTTCTGGGCTCCTCAATACAAGAGAGACATGGAGCTCCTGGAGCAGGTCTGGTGGAGGGTGACAAAGATAATTAAGGAACTGGAGTATCTCTCTTACAAAGAAAGGCTGAGGGAGCTGGGCCTGTTCAGCCTCAAGAAGAAGTGACTGAGAAGGGACCTCGTCAACGTCTATCAGTATCTGAAGGGAGGATGTCAAGAGGATGGAGCTAGGCTTTTCTTGATGGTGCCAAGCACAGAAGTTCCTTCTGAATACGAAGAACTTCTTTGCTGTGTGGGCGATGGCACACTGGAGCAGACTGCCTAGAGAAGTTGTGGAGTCTCCCTCACTGGAGATATCCAAGAACTGTCTGAATGTAATCCTGTGTAATATGCTATAAGATGGCTCTTCTTGACTCTTCCAACCTTACCCATTCTGTGATTCTGTGATTCTGTGATTCTGCAATGTAAATTTATGTAAAATCTCAGCCTGTAAGAAAAAGCAAAGCAGATGTTATTGAGTCAGTTACACCACTTTTTGTTTCAAATATATTTTCTTATTAATAGAATTATATATATATAAATTGAGAAGTTCTGCCAGTACAGAGAATCTTTGTAACTTCACAAAGGATGATGCTAGAAAATGAGTAAAGCTGTTTGTAAGTCAGAGGATCAGAAAACTCGTTAATATGTGAGGTGATTTCCAACTCAGTAGATTAATGATAATTGGTTCTTACTGAATGGAAAATGAGGACGCTTGTAACATACTCAATGAAGCTGATCATTGCAGATGACGGATGAGGTTTGTTTTTGTCAGTTTTTTTTTTTTAATTTTCCTGGACCTGAATAGTTCAGCGTGACAAAACTTTATGCATGACCTCTGTGACTTAGAAATACTGCAGGCAAAATACTTCCTCAGAGATAGGGAACTAAAACCATTTGTGATTCCAAGAACGGACACATGCAGTAGTGCTCTTTTCACCAAAATGTCTTCAGGCTATTTGAAATAATAAACAGTGTGGAAACGTAGTAATGAAGAGGGAGATTACCTAAGTGGACTCTGAATGAACACTCTAGTAGAACGCAAAAGAGAAGGGAAGACTTAAAGCAGTAGCTTGCATTAACTGGATTGCCAAGAGAGGAATGCCTTTTGAATCCTGTGATTTTCATGTCGAAGATTATCTTCAGATGTATAGTCAATTATTTGACTCAATTATAACACCTTGCAAAGTGTGAATAAGAGTTAGATGAGTTAGCAGTGCAGTAAAGTTTCAAAAAAAAAAAAAAGGGATATTCTTTCCGAGAATTGTTCCTACCCTGCCATTACAATAACTATGACTACCAAGCTGTGAAACATAAACAAAACTATATTATTCTTTCCATACACACTGTAACAATGAGATCAATGACACCAGAAGAATATAACAGCAAGAACTGTGAATATAACTAGAAATTTAACAGTGTTGGACCAGCGCTGAATAAAACATAGAGTTGGCAAATCTGATCAAATACAATCCAAGACACATTAAAGGCAGGGAAGCTAATCACTGTCAGTACATAACTGCTATTTTCAAGTTGGTTTTGAGTTATTTACATCTTCAGACATTGTTATTATAGTACGTTGCCAAAATGCAAGATAAATGTTACCTATATTGCAAAAGCAAATGCCCCCATACTAACTCCAAATAGCTCCAAATCAGCCCTCTGCTCATCAGTGATCTGTTTTGCGACTCCTTATCCTTGCATCATTTATACAGCATTTCTTAAGATTATGAGTCAAACAGTCTTTATATAATGATGTTAGGGTCTAGGTTATGATGCTTGACAATTTTCACAGTAGATGGAAAAAAATAAGATAGTATAAGATTTTTACATTGCAATTTCTATGTGGCAGGAGAAGAGACCACGTAAATAAGAGAATAGGCAGTAGTTTCTTTCCATTGGCAACTCAAATAATCTGTGATCCAAAAAGCCAATTCCCTGTTCTGCAAGAGCTACTCATGTTGTCCCTGTGAGCAGTGGTGAAATCATGGTTATTTTTTTTCCATTCAACCCCATATAGAGGCTGCAGCAGCTGCCTGCAGCCTCTTTCTTCAGGTCCCTCAATCTCAGGAGCAGAATTTGCCACTTCTGTCCCCTTTTACATCCCTTTCTTTTCTGGTCAGTCAGAGTAGATTTTACTCTTGCTTTCTACATGTGGTCTTTTTGTGTTATGCAGAGAGTTAAGGAAGGTGTGGTGAATAAAGGGCTACTTCCAAGAGAGAGAGAAAGAAAACTCCATGTAATTTAAAATCCTGTTCCCAAATGAAACAGGGCAGGTGGAGGGGGCAATGTTAAAATGGGAAAGAATGACAGTTCCCAATAATTTGAATACCTTCGAATTTTTTTTCTCAGATACTTAAAGTGTTACTGAATTCTGAGTCTGCATTTTCCTTAAAAGTCCTTTTGCTGTTTGCTAGTTTTCCCTCACCTTCCTAGAAACACAAATAACTCCTTTCAGCTCTCTGTCAGGACTCTGATTTGTGTATGAATTCTCACAATCCTATGGCCTCCCCTCTCTTTCAGTCCTTGCTCTACTATTTCCACAAAATTTAATTTTGTCTGTACTTCTGAGAAGCTGAGAACTCTGATCCTGGAGTAGCTTCCAAAGTCCTGGAAGATTCAGGGAGATTTACAAGAACATATCTGCACCTCAGAGATATTACCTGGAAGTTAATTTTTCCTTCAGGGATCTAGCATTCATCACTCTTTTTCTCCGGCAGACAAAGCTAAGCTTAAAAACTGCAGATAGTACACAACAAAGTCAAGATTCATGAGTGTTTTAGGACTGATTACACTAATAGTTATTGTCAGGGCTGCTTCGGCTAAGATCGTATTATGCCTTAAGTGAGTTAGGTTGCACTTAAGGTCTTTGCCAGACATCTCAAGGCCATAAGAGTCAACTGAACAGACTAGAAATTCTACACTTAGAGTTAGGCTCAACTGGACTGTCAAAAAAATATACCAGAGATACTCTATGTACTATGCATGAATAAAACTATATGTTTCTTTAAAAGAAAACAAACGGGTAACATTACATAAAATGAGTCATGAAGTCTGTTAAAAATCAACTGACTATTGCTTAATGGGATGAAACAAAAACACAGCAAAATTTAAGCAGAAGAAATGATTGAAATTTGGGGCTAGTAGTTACAGGGCTTGGTAAGTACTTATTCTGTAGGGAGAAGCAGAGTACATAGCCCTATATCTGGATCTAATTCCACTGTGGCAACTGGATACAACTGAGCAATCTGTGCACTCGAAGTGTTGAGCACAAACTGAAAGAAAGCATTTTAAAGCATGCCAAACTTAGACCTCATTTATCAGGAGTCATATCCCTGGTGCTGTTTCAGCATGGCTACTTTATACCATACACACATCAAGACGGGCCCCAGGTTTATGAATTCGCATGTTCTCTACCTTAGAAAAAATTCAAGTGAGAGTACAAATAAATGATGTTTTATAGCATTATAACTGTGAGGTATACATTTTCCAAACCACAGCTATTCTAGGGAAATAGAAATTCAGAAGGAATGTATACTTAAAAATATCCCTTGGAATTTTAATTCCAGGGACAAGGTCAGAATATGCAAATGGCAGCTAAAAAAATTATAGGGCATCAAATCAACAGCAGAGAGAGGAAAGCTCCATTCTACATTACCAAGCAGTGACTGTATCTGGACTACTACTTCTCATTCTGGTCTTATCCTTACCTAGAAAACAAAATCAAAACCAACCAACTAACCAAACAAAACCCAACCAACAAAACCCAACAAATAAAACTCAACAGAAATTAAACTAAACAAAAACGAAATTAAAAAAAAATTAAAAATATTAAAACCATCAGGAAAATAGTTGCAAGAGGACAGAGATCTGTAGAGACTAAGCTGTGTGGAAAAATTTAAAGTGATTGATTTAGTAGACATAAAGAGCCAGATACTCATCTGGTTTAAATCAGCCTGGCTTCAGTGAGGATTTGGTCTAAGCAATCTAGATATTTGCCAAATATGTACAAAAAGAGAAGGTATACTGTGGAGGGATGTATCCAACAGCAATAGGATCAAATTAATTAAAAATGTATAGGTTGGATATTAGGAAAATTTTAAGAGTGTAATATGTATTGGTTTAGGAATGTGTCTCCTGAAGGAAATGAGAAAACTCTATTTCAGGAACTATTTCATATAAGACAGACATAGAGAACTAAATGTATATCATGGAAAACAGTCTTACATTATCTAAAATCAGTTAGCTATGTTGTCTCTATTATCTACTCAGTGTGATTTTCTGAAATATTTGCAATCTGTGTGCTTGTAGGATTGGTGGCATATTAGGAAGACATCTGGACATATTTTTTATATACTGTTTGAAATAGAACTGAGCTAAACCAGAAAGAAGCAGCGAGGAAAAAGAAAGGCTGTGACTAATGGATAAGGTCTGCAAAACCATTCTTTTAAACACACTTGTTCTTCTTTTATTTACTTTACAGGCAACTCAGACATGTGAGAAGGTGATTAAAGAAAGGCAACAATTTCGGACCTTCAAGAAAAACTTGATTGTATTTCAAAAGTAACTAGACAGAGCTGATGGAAACTATGGACTATGTAAAAGGCGGTTGACTGAGAGGAACGACCTTCAGCAACAAAGAATTACTACAAGAGCCACCCACATCTCACACTAGAAATTTTCACACTATATGTTGCAATTCTTCCAAGTGATAAGTTTACTGATAACAAAAAAAGCTACTGGTTATAATTCATATTGTTAGTCTGATGGGTATTCCAGTTTTTGGCTTGAAAACTAGAAAGACCTGAATCACACCCTAATGAGAGGAAACATATGAAGCAATAGGTGTGCCTTTTTACAAATCAGACTCGATGCACATCACAGGGTAGGCCTTCAACTGGTATTTTAAATATTTCAGTACACTGAGGTCAGTGACTTGCACACACATAAACAGAGATTTTTGGCCCAGTGACTTGAAATTTTGGTTAACTGCTGACCTCTCTCCATACTCTGGATTACACTAAAAGGAGATATTTGATTTTCAGAAATATTTGTATGACACCCAGGGATCTGTTATTTCAGTCTGTAGCACTCAGGAGAACTGGCGTTCCATTAGGTACAAAGAAAGAATGTGCTTACATACTCAGTGTGCTTGCCAATTTTTTTCAATCGAAAGTTTGAATTCACGTAGTTGGGTTTATTTTTATGTATGGAAGAGGAGAAACTATGAAAGATGAGGGCACTTCTTCATGTCATTCCCTGCCTCTTGTTCAGTTTTAGTTAGCACCCTGTAAGTAATGCGTTCTATGATGCTGTGGGATTCCTTTGTTTTGACTTTCACTCTATTCATTTTGAGCTGATACTTTATGTTACTCATTACTGTCACTATTAGAAAGAATAATAAGATAAGCATTTGGACATCATTATTTGAACATCAACTCAATAATTTTCCCTTATCATGCTTAATAAAGAATATATTGTTTTATGTTTCTTATGTTCTACCTAGCTTACTGTTTTAACAGCTACAAAGAAAATGTGTTTTGTTTCAGTAAATCAGTTTCCAGTTAAAAAAAAACAAGGAACTACCTGAATAAGTGGGTTAACATTATCAACACAAGTAAAAATGGACTGAATCTCATTTTAATCTTGATCTGCAGGGTCTGTAATTTGAGTAATTTCAATACTGTTGCATTTAATTATATCAAAGTATGTGGGATTAAGAATCATCCTATGAGATTTTTTTTCTTTTATTTCCCTTGGAGGAAAAGTATGAAACACCCCCTGAATGGCTTTTATTTTGTCATCTTCTCTAGGAATTTCCCTTGAAAGGGAATGCTAGAGAGTGGGTTGTAAAGATAGTTTATATACTGTCAAGATAATGTTTTTTGAGTAAAGCCCAGATCATAGTATAGTTGATGTTTGCCAGCTGCTTACCTCCTCTTAAGGAGGTATGAATTCTCCTGATATAGTGTCCAACATTCCCCTGTGGGTTTTTACCAGCCATGAAAATCATGACTCTAACCTGCCAATTGTGTACACTTGCAAAACAGCTGGAATTAACTCTATTTTGAAGCAAAAATATAGTTTGCACGGTGAAGATGACACGATGCCTGTTCTTCCTTTATTATCTGTTCTTCTAAACACACTGAAAATGTTGTGTGGCAAGGAAACTTTGAAAATAGATGTTGGTCAGGAATGAACAGGGATTTCGCTTAACAGGCCATTTGCGATATTTGGGATTCCCACAGGTACTGTGTGAAAAGGGAAGAAACACCACTTCAATCCTACTTACCTCTTAGATACATAATTAATTTCTCTTATATACCTGGATCATGAAAATTTATAAAAATTATAATAAAATTGAAGTTCTAAAAAAGAAGGACTATTCATTTTTTCAAAGGTTACCAATCAGACTCGAAATCTTTATCTTAGATTTTTCTTTTTTTCACACCTACTCTTTCATTTTATCACTAAAAATGGGGTAAAAGAAATAATCAAGACATAAAGGAGAGGAGTAGAAGAAAACAACCAATAAATCTAAGTTAATCACAGTTTTTCATGTATCATTTTCTTAACAAAAAAATCAAGAATGTAGAAATTAAACCCTGATAATTTGTTACTCTGGGTTTGACATATAAATTTCAGAAACAGCACCTCTCCTGTTGAACATTATTTTAATCAATATAGGACTTATGGGTCTTGAATTTTAGGAGTTATTTATTGATTAAGTAAGTAAAGAAATAGTTAAAATAAGTAGCTAATTTTCTCTGGAGAAGGGGTTAAGGAAACGTATTTTTTAGCTAAATTAATCCCATAATTTGTAGTCTGAGATGGAGTTGAGATTTGGAAGACATCTTTCTGTTGCTATTCCTGTAATACCTGACCTCCTCAAATTAATTTGCTTATTTGGCATAACACTATACATAGTGATTAAACCTAACTCTAATTCCTCTTTGACTATTAAAATGTCAGACTGCATCTCTGTGTTACAAGTCAGTGTTTGTTACTGGTTAAACTATGAGGTACAGTTGGTGAACAATATTTACTTCAAAGATGCTCATGGACCAGGAAACCTTTCAGAAGGAATAAGTATGTCTATTGCTCAAGGTATAATTGTCTTCTTTCAAGGTAACTTATTTTTTAATTTGAAATAAGTACTTCAAAGAGATTCAAAGTGGGCTATCAATCCTTTGAAGCTGTCAAGAGGTAATGATTTAGGATTTCCATTTCAAAGAATTTTACATCTCAGATAAAATGGAACAATTCCATTGAAAACCAGAAGATCCAGGTCTGAAATGCGGACAACAAGACAGCTTCTAAAAGATCAGCTAACAGAAGTGACATGCTTTTATTTCTCCTTGGTGAGTATTTTGACCTATATATGCCTGGATTATATGAATCTATGGGTTTATGACTAGGTAAACTCAACTACCCTTTAGAAATTAGGCTAAATAAAATTATTTCTGCTGGTCCTTAACAAAAACTACTACCTTTGAATATTATGTTTGGGGAAAAATATTTTTTTTTCATTCCTTTTGGACTATTTTTTTAAGAAAGGTCAGATTAAGACATCTATCTATTTGAATGTATATATGGACATGTACTACATAAACAATGAATAACTTTTAGGTAGTGAAAAAAGACTGAGATTATGACAATTACTTTGAAATGCATTTGCTTGTTTGTAAATGGAAGAAATTTAAATTTTATTTGGCCAGGGTTAATTCCAGGCAGAAACAAAGAGACAGCTTCCCCAGAAAGCAGACTGCTGGTAGCAGTGAAGCTGCTCTGGTCAAACAGCCTACTTCACCTGCATCAATGCTCTGAGGCATCAAGTTAAGTATTACTCCTGCCATTAAATGAGGAGTTGTGAAGTACTGGCTAATATTTGTCACAGTTATCTTTCCCAGCAGCAACACTGGTTGTGACTTTCAATGTTTGCCAGCCTCTGGTTGTTAAGAAGAAGAGAAAGACCTGTTCTCCATGGTCTTCCAAGCAACTCAATACCTTTTCGTATCTGCAACAGAAATTACATAACCAAAGCCTAGCATAGTTTCTTGGTCTTGAGGTTCCTCTTTAATAATGAGAAGGGTTAAATTGTTTTTAGATCCAGAAGAAGAGTGAATTTAATTAACATAGAGGATACCAAATCTAATTAAAATTACAATTGCATTTATAGAGATGTAAAAACATAGTATTTTGAAATCTAAAGTTTAACTGGGTCATTGTCTCCTGTTAGTAGGACATTCAAATTAGTCATTGTGTTCTTCAACACACTAAACAAGTTTTCTTAATCAGAAAAACTAACTTCTATAGAAATGTTGGTTAGATAATGGACAAAATGTATACAATCTATCTATCTACGTATTTCAGAAAACTTTTCTGGCACAGAAATCTTACCAGTGGGATATACTGTGAGCAGGATTTGTAGAGACAAATTACCCCAGAGGAATGCGCTTTGATGTAGAAAACAGGATCAATCCCCTCACTCTGTAGTACACTAAAAGAAAATTTACTTAAGATATAGTTTCACTTCACAAAACTCAGCCTTATACATAAAGAAGAATACTAGAGAAATTGAGGTGACAAGAAGATTTTATGGATTTTGCAGACATAACTAAATGCAAAGAGACTGAGATAGTGTCTGAAAACAAGCAGTAGAGATTGTTGCATGTTGTTCTTTCTAGCAAAACGGTCACACTTGACTCTAGATTTATTTTTCGTTTGTTAGTAACCACTAAAGTACTGGACGGTTTCTCATTACGAATGAAGAAAAATAATCTCACACAGGAATAGCTCCAGAAAATAAGGGACACAGTAAATATTTAAACTCATCAAATATATATTTAGAAATGTACAAGAAATAACACGAATCTAATTTTTTGCAGTGTAGCTTTAGCTTAATAAACATGAACATGCACATTTAAATCACTTAAGCAGCCAACAGCATATATGATGTAAGAGACTTATCGAATCAAATTACCAAATCTTGAGAGCATAGTATATTACTAGCTATTTTTCAATCAAAAGAAAGCAAAGTAAAAAGTTTCTGTGATTATTTTGTTGTTGATATTCATGTGGTAGTGATCTACAACTTCAGTTGATATTCTAGATGGTTATTAAAATTTCCTTTATCTTTGGAAAAAAATAATTAATTGTTAAATAAAATGTTGTCATTTCTCTGGCTTAATCTCTTTTCTAAGATGGAAATTTACCTGATCAAATTTTTTCAGTGGTCGAAAAGTCAAATCACTGAAAAAGAAAAAAAGATTGGAAAGCCTGAAAGAGTACACAGTAAATAAAGAGAAGAATAAGAGGAACAAAACACAAAGAAGATCATCCTAGAATCACAGAATGATTTGGGCTGCAAGAGACCTTAAAGGTCATTTAGTTTGAACCTCCCTGTTGTGGGCAGGGACACCTTCCACTAGACCATGTTGCTCAGAGCTCCATAATATGTGGCCTTGAACACCATCGTTACTTATGTTCTTGGATTCCGTATTTCTCCAGTATTTGAATATTTGATTTAGTATTTATTAGGAAGCTGACACCCTGGGAAGACTGTACATGGTCAAATAACTATAGCTTTGTAAGTAAGTTCTGTATTTATTTATTTTGTGTCAAATCTCTTCCATGCTACATCAGTGCCCATGTGAAGAAATATGTTTTAATTTCAGTGGTGTTATGTTTGATTGTTGAAGGTATATAATTGTATTCAAGATTTTTATGAGTTGGTATTGGATATAAATGGTAGCAGATTTGGCCAATAGCCTTTTATTTTTGATATAATATGCTGACTTTACACCAGACATTCAACTGTAATACATAGCTAAACAGAAAGCACTGCAAGACTCTTTTCCCTTTACCTAAATTCCCTGTTGTCCTGAATCTACTTATTTTAGACCCTAGCCAGTATTTTTCATGTGATTCTCATGTTTAAATGGAAAGTAAAAATAACATCCCAGACCACAAGCTATTTTCATTTCTTATGAAAGATGAACACTTACTTTTTACCATGGTGAAATTAATTTCATAGAGACAAAGAAAATTATGGACTCAAAATCAGTTGAAGTGATTGAGGCTGATTCTGTAAACTTCTATTAAAGCTGCTGAGAGCTATGGCAAGGGGAGATAGAGGTGAAAATACAAACCCCAATACTCTGGAAACGCTTTGAACATTGGCCACTGCCAGCAGGAGTATGATGCCAGAGTAGAATTTCTGTAGAGAGTAAACTATAAGCTAATTTGTAATTTTTACTCCACCATGGTTTGCCTTCCCTGAGTGCTGCACTTTTTCAAAAGAAGAGTTTGATTATTAGCTTTTGATAGTGGCAGTCTTTACTGAGCAAGGCCTCAAACCATGACTCTTGTTCCAAAGAATGGGAGGGACCGAAAACAAGCTTACAAGTGGAAACCATTAAATTTGGAGACAAACAGTGGTAGTTCCAGCTCCATGTCTGGCAGCTGGAGTAGATGCTATGATGTGCAACGTTCATATGAGTATGTCAAAGAAATCACTTTAGAAGACAGTTGAAGAAGGGAGGGCAAAACAAGTAAAAAGTAATATTTCTTTTCCCAAAGAAAAGAAGTTGCAGGAAAGACTGGAAGAAATTGCTTTTTCCCTGGGTGACTGTGTACTATCTCTTCCTGACAGCACAGCACATTGCTAAGGTTACAGTTTAGACTGTGGAGTTTGTCCCTGTTTCCTAGAATTTTTAATGGGTGTGGGCAGCCTTGGTTTGTCTTGTTTAGGAGTGGCGGTTTTCCACTACATCCCCCAGTTTTATACTGCCTGTGTCATCATTTTAGGCACAAGAAATAATTAGCCCTGGAAAACATTTTTTTTTCTGTGTTTTTTCTGTTTGTTTTTTTTTTTTTCTTCACAGGAACTGAGTTAATTCATTTTAAAATGAAAATGTCTCCATTTAGGTTCCTATATTGAGAGTGTCACAAATTATGTCGATTCACCAAATTGGTGGCTGCCAGCAAACGGCTGAGAATTGCCAGATTCAGTTAAACATTTTGGCTCAGTTAACATCCTCCCATGGAAAAAAGTCATGGGATGGCCAAAAATCAGGCAGAACGATCTGCAGGCTCGAGCCACAGTTTCCACTGCATCATGTGCTGAGGAATGTTGGGGGGTTGGGTCCGGACACCCACAGAGCCAGCAGGGATCGCAGTCCCACGAACCCACAGGGACTTCTGTGGGATGTTTTTCCCGTGGATTCTTTGACCTTGAGATACGCTTGAAAAACCATCTCACCCGCACATAGGCCCTGACTGTGCCCATGTGTAGTCCCTGGCTGTCCATCCCCTAAGGTTTCAAACGTGCCTTGGGGGAATTTACAGGTGCGGAGTGGGAATTGTGCAAGGCACTTCTGCCAACATCAACAGTAACTACGTAAAGAAAATGCCTGTGGCTTTTAGTGAGGAGGAACATTTCTCCATTCTAGCAATGCCCTCTCCTCTCTTTCAAAACCTAAAGACATCTGTTTGCAGGCAGCTTGCATGCAGTGCCTTTCATGGCACTAAAGGGATAGATAAGACAATGTTACTTCATCCCTTCCTCCTGTCAACATTTGGACCTAAAGACTGGATTTTTTTCTTCCTTTCAGCCCTACTATGGGAGGAGTTGGAGAAGATTACGCAGTTATTTATCATGTGCAATTCACAGTCCTCTATGACTATAAATTCTTCTCACAGCATGAGTTTTCCAAAGGCTGCACAGAAATGAAAGGATGCAGCTTTCTTTTAATTATTCTGGATCATTCATCCCAGCTTAATGTAGAATTTTATTCTTGTTTTGTCAAGGACATCAATATGTAGTTCAAGGTTTGGGGGAGGGAGGGTGGTGAGGAAAGTAATGAAAGATGTTTTTTCCCTTCTTTTGAAGATAAAATAGACATCTACAAATGAAAGTTTATCAGAGTTAATGCACGAAAATAATTTTACATTGAATAAGAAAGTATAGCTTCTCAACAGTGATGTATTGGACATGCATATTCTGAAAGAAAAATAGATCTGCAATATCACCAGATCATTGCTAACACTTTTAAACATTATTTTGTGTTTGCAGTGTGTGACTGTGATTGATCGCCCAGTTGCAGATATGCTGTTACATCCCTCTCTTTCTAATTCTCCTGTCTACAACAGGCAGATTTGGACAGCCAAAATAAACAAGGATGTTTCTTTAAACTAGCTACCCAAAAAAGAAAGAAGTTGCCAGGGAGAGGGATTCTTAACCCATTTCCCAGCCAGAAAAAAACGCATTACCAGCAAAAATGATTCCCGGTCCAACCAACTACAAAGTTCTTCATATAACAAGCCAAGGACAACCAGATTCTCTCTCTCCTTTTCTCAATTCCACATCCCTTTCTCCTTTTTCTTTTCTTCCCCCCCTCCTTTTATCTGGTAAAATGTTTGGAGTTCTGTTTTCTTTTTTTTTTTTCCTTTTTAGTATGTCTAATTCATTAATGTTGAGAATTGTTAACTATATCTCCACTGTAATATAAAGCTTAACAAAATTAACATTTTTTTCAGGAGAAATTTTCTCTTCTGTGCATATTTTTTAATCTGTAACTATGAGCCTAAACCAATTCCTATAGAAATTCATGGGAGCAGGATCCAGCCCTTAAAGGACATTGCAGTGAACAGTATTGATTTCTGTTGATTCACCCCTATTTTATAGAACAGTAACAGACAAAATCCAGCCCCGTGACTGAACATTTTCTAAAAATTAAGCTAATTGAAAAAGCCAAATAAAGTTAACAATCAACAATTATCCAGTTAAAGCAGGCAAGATCAAATAAATAAATAAGATTAAAGCTCTAGTGTCTATTATTAGCAGACTAGCAGAACGGAATTGAAAAATTCATCAGCCTCAGACAGTAGGTTGACAAGGTCTTCTTGCAGCTAGGAATTCAGTTGTTGCTTTGCATCAACAAAGTCATAGGAATAGAAGTTCCTTCCTGTCCAAGTATATCTGAATTTCTGCAGCTTAAAGAGGTATACATTTCAACAATCAGTTGGACAGAAATCATTCCTGTCATTGGTTCTGAATGACAGTATGCATGCGTGACAGTGGGAAGACTAACTCTGTCTGAAGTTTACAAGCAATTACAAGCTGTACTACTGTGAAGCCACAGCCACTGCAAAGCATTTTCAGCTAACAATTAAAGAAGTGTAAGACTCTAAAATGTACATAGTTTTATGTTGTTCTTCCTGTAACATAGATGATGCAGAATTCATAACAGATGTTGAATATGATATCAAAGTCATATGAAAGGGAAGAGACATTGATCTTTGACCTCAGTAGTGTTTGAGAAAATGTCACCTTTCCCATTGCTTTTTTTACAATCTACTCTTCTATTCCATATAGGTTTGTTACGTGAATAGATGCCATACTATAAAAATGACAGTGAGAAACATAGGAGGGACTACAGTGATGAGAATATGAAACATTCATAAGGTAGTGCCTGGAATGAAAAACATTTACACAAGTCTAAACCTGTCAGTCTGTGTCAAAGTCTTACACAGTTAATAAAAATCCTTCTGCAACCTTCTTCCGGAGTCTCAGATCATGGACCATTTTACAGTCAATAGGAGCTTTGCCATTTGTTTCTTTAAGCCTAAGATCAAGGTCTGAATGCTGGTATCATATTTTCCATATCATCTCTTTTCTTCTGAACTAATAAACTGAGGATATAATGAATGTTTTAATTTAATCACATTTAGGTGAGAATTAGACCCTATTTATATATAAGTAACACTGTAGTATCCAAGATATTAATGTGCAGCGTGTACCCTCTTTTTAAGGCAGAAGCTATAACTGAAAAAATATTACTGAAAACAATTTTCTTTTATTTTTAGAAAAACTTTGGAATGACTATGACCTTCCAAACTTAATCAAAACAATAAAGAGAGGTTCTTTATGGAAGAAAAACTGATCATGAACATGGTTTAGTTCCTCAGTTTTAGCCAAACTGGATAGCAGAAGATCTAACCAGTGGTTGGGGAGAATAAAAACCTTAATCACCATCAAAGTATATTTCTGAAAACTGAAAGTAAAGAAGGAAATCGTGAGTAAAACTTATCCCTCAAGCTGTTGATGGTAAAGAAAAACTGTGAAGGCTACTGGCACTAACACTGCAGCTGATGAGACAGAATCGTGACACATGATTTTATGAAAGCATTTACTGGTAGCCTGGGAAAATTTAATTTTACAAATGATATCCAAACCCATCATGTCCGTTAATTTAATTAAATTTCAGAACTGTAATCAGCTTTGGAATTTCAACACTGAGTTTAGCGATTTCACAGTAACACCACATGAAGGAGATTCTGCATACAGTAATTGGCATTTTCAAATTTTAAGCCAGGAAAATTAATTTTACTTCACAGAATAAATTATTTTCTAAAATTTCAGGAAAAATAATTATGAACTTTCCGTTAGTAATCTACTGGCATTCTATAAATCTTTCTCAGGTTTATAGTTTCTTGCAAGAAACCCAGTATAAATTCCTGAGCACTTTTAAGACCCTTGAAAAAATATCCAGCAAATGAATCTCACAAGCTAATTTATGACTAGAGTGCTGTTTAGAACTTTTTAAAGTTTGGGAAAATATGAGGAATTGAATTTTCAAATGTTCCTTGGATACTGAAATTTTATTCCAAATAACAAAGCAGTAAAAGCCTCAGAAAGCTGAAGATCTTTAACCTCCCTGAAGAACGATCTTTCAGTCTGTGGTCCCAAGCATGTCACCTGCAGCCTGAATATCACAAGAGTCCTTGTACGCTTGGTAGCTGTAGGTCCAGCAAGTGACTTGTCATGAAGCAGTCTGCAATAAGATATCTGAAAGCTATCCCTGTGCTTGTTATAAGATTGGACTGTATCAATAGTCCTGTGGAACAAGCCTTGGTGGGGTTCTTTTGTTTGTTTGTTTGTTTGGTGGTTGTTGCTTTTGAAAGTTACCATGTTTGCAGTGAAAACTTTAATAGTTGAAAAGTGCAATAGGAGCTATAGTAACAACAGACTGGTGATTGTAATAGAAAAACACTGCTGAGGTACATATTTTGTATCTGATATTCCTTTTGGCATTGCTGTAAATACTACCAGTCTTCATAAACCCACCTCACTCAAACCAAAATTAATGATGAAATGTTGACATTTGACTAAATGTTGATCACTTTAAAACAGTAGCTGAATTAGAAATGTACTCTATTTTACAGTCAATGAAAAGAAAAAAGGAAAGAAAGAAAGAAAAGAAAGAAAGAGAGAAAGAAAAAGAAAGAGAGAAAGGAAGAAAGAAAGAAAGAAAGAAAAAAATGTCAAGAACTTTTATGGCACATTTAATCTTATCTAAGAGTTGACATCTAAAATAGATCAGCCATTCTTGCCCTAAAAATGTCAATTTCTCTGTATTAAATAAAAGAGGAATCTGGGGTATCTATGTAAGTGTTTACAATGTAGATGTCTACTTTTTGGTAGTATGAACTGCATTATTATTTTTGGATGTTCCGTCTTTTTCATTAATGTTGTTGCAGACCCTTCAAATAATATTTTTTTTTTATTTTATTAGAGAAGATGTTGAACACCTCATGTCTTATTTTTGGAAGACATAGAAGTTACAGATAGAGGTGTAAAGAACCCACACCTGAATCTCTCCACAAGTACTCAGCATTCTCCGAATGTATAAGGAAAACGACACCAAAATTCACTGAGGTCTGAGGCTCCTGTGTTGTCCTCCTATTCTCATTCAAAAAGATAAATTGTACCTTATTAAACATCACCTCTGTTTTTAAAAGCAATCTGAGTCTGCATTTTCTTGTTTGGTCTCTAATTTTTACTCTTCTCTTTGGATACAGAATCCTTCATAGAGGAGTCTAATACTACAGTGCTATCAGTAATTAGCCTGAGCAGAGTAGAATAAGAATGATACAAGCACAGAAAATTGTAGCTTACAGTAAGAAACAAAATTATTATTATATTCAAAATGGTTCCAGGAAAGCAATCTGAATTTCACAAAGGCCACTTGGTATAAAAATGCAAGTCCAATATATTGTAATAACATTTTAAAGTTTCATTTTAAATAGATTATGTTCTTACTGGTATTGTAAGTAGCTATTATACAGTATGGTCCAAATTCTACTGATGCAACTCTATAAATCACTGCATCACAGAAATATAAAGAGCATTTGGTCAGTTTCAACTCTCTTCAACATGGACTAGTTTCCCTCTATTAGTTTCTGACTAACTGCCTCTTAAAACTGCTAATCTTTCTATTCATATTTTGTATACACCCTCTCTGCATCTGCATCTGTTTTCTTTTACTGAACTTTAATAAACAACAAATCTCTTTCCATCTCTACACAAGCAAAAAAGGCTCTTCCAACCCCTCCCTCCTGCCAAACTTCTGCAGGACCCTGGTTGTCTGTGAGTCTCCTTTCCCTCCTGTGCTATGAAGGGCATACGTGCCAGCAGCAGCCCTGTAACAGCACACCAGAGCAGGGTACACACCACAGCTGGAAAGAAACTGCACTCTCTCAGTTCTTTTACTATGTTTGTGGGCTAATCTCCAGCTGCTAACCAGTACTTGGGATGCCCCTGCATGTTTTTGTCCTTTCTGCTTTCTTGTACCTTTTTGAAATACTACCTACAATACAGCAACAAAAATAGTATGCTTGATATATAATTCCAAGAATCCAGTGTATCTGGTCTTGAAAACAGATTAATCTCTTCACAGTTCCTTACTTTCTGTGTATAAGTTTTAGAGGGGACAGACTTGCAGGTTTCCAACTGCTCCTCAAAGTAAATATCTAGAATAAAAAGGATTTCATTTTTCATCTTGTTTAAATTTTTTGCGGTAAATGCTAAAGAAGTCTTAGACAAATCTCTGACCTGTGCGAGTGTTCTTCTGTCTGTTTTTTAATCAGTTCTCCTGTGACCTTAAGCTTCATGGTTTTGCAAAGACAGACGTAAAATATGAAGTGAACACATATTTGGTTTAAAATAATTGCTTACCCTAGGCACAATATAGCATAGAAGAACACTTCCTGCTGATGGTAACACAGCTCCTCTTGGTAACTGGAGAGTGTGGAGACTCAGAGTGTGAACTGAGCTCTTCTGTAAGAAAATGTACATGAAAGGAGTCAGAGGAAATCAGAGAGAGAGAATGTGAGAAAAGTCTATACTTAATTTCAGAGAAAAAATTGTACAGACAGATCATCTGGGAGTAAAATATACTCTTTTTAAGATTCAACATCTTGCCCTGTATTGTCATTAAATCATCAACACATTCAAAAACAATAGACTTGGGAGTCTAAAAATAGATTGAGATTGCTGACACTTCTTTTTCTAAGTATTCCAATTCAGATACTCACATAAATATAAATCCTTCATGTTCAAATACTATAATTTTTAGCAAAATTGAAATTGTATTAAAATAAAAATGTTCTATATTCATCTAATAAAACAATTCCTAGGCTTTAGAAGTGGGACTAGACATGCCAAAAAGGAAGTCTGCTGACTCTTTTCTTTGTCATGATATTTTTGTGGCATAATACTATTAATGTTCACGCTTAATTAATATTATGCAAGACAGCTTAAGTTGAAAGCTCACTATGACATTTATAACCCACTTTTCCGAATACATTTGCTTAAGAATGCTCTCGCTAACATGAGAGACTTTTCAGAAAGTGAAGTGTCATATTAAATATATTAGAAGCTTTGAAAAGTATAACATCACTACTCTGCTGAAAACCTCCCTTGCTCTTTTTTCAAAGGCAGATTATTCATGTGCAATAGTACGACCTTTCATGTAAGTTTTTCATAATAAATGCAGTAGTTTTGAAATAAAATTACTTCTTTCACAGTAATGTTTTACTGAATATGTATTCATAACTGCATGCATTCATGAAAGATAGAACAAAATGTTCTAGTATCTGGTTGTGACACAATTGAAATTCTCATTTTAAATTAGGTCAAAACATATAAGAAAAGGCTTCAGTGTGTGTAAGTTGATGCAGTAATTGCTATATGACTCATTCAAATCCTACCTTGAAGGGTAATTGTTATAACCATTCATGATGAGAAAGTCTATCATCTGCTTTTCAATAGTTTAGGTGGTTTGTGAAAATTATTTTTCATAATAAGTTCTTTTTTATTTCTGTAGAATATCAGTTAAGGACAAAGAACTACTTAAAAAGAGTAATGTTGTTATCCTTAGACTGCAAAAGACACTTTTTCTCCATTTTTACTCCAATTCATCACTAAAAATAATTAAGATATTTATTTATTCCCACATTTTTTCAGTGTTATAATAATGATGCAATCACAATATTTCAAAATGTCAAATAGGATATTTTAAATTGTTACTATAAATTTGTTCAAATACTGGCATACAGTTTAAAAATATTTTTATTCCCTCTTTAAAAAAGAAAGAAAACTGCTAAAGATCTTAAAAATCCTCTGAAGTGAAATGTGCAAATGTGCTGTAGCTGCACTACCTGCAGATATTTTTTGCCTCCAGCCTGTATCTCAGCTCTCAGGGTAATTTCCCTGTCACTTTGCAGGATGGAGAAAGTGTGTGGAGGCTTTCAAGCCTGTATCAGATAAAGTCAGCCAGGTGCACTCCAAACACCTTTGTCCTCTGTGTAACCTGCCTACCTGACTGCAAAGGGTTTGAAAGAGCACATACGTGATCTCTTTTGCAGGGAGAGGTGAAGAGATGGTAACCTGTGACTGTAAAGAAGCAACAAATTGCTGTGGGGAGGAGGGGAGGGAAAGCAACAGCAGTATGCACATCAGGCAGGAGCACTTGTGAAGGGAAAGCCGTGCCCTGACCATAGGCTCCGAGGTCTAAAGCTGAATAACCAAAACAAAATGTGCAGTAATTGGTTTCAGTGAGAATTGATTAGCATGGTGAACTTTAAAGTAGGCTATGTGTAAGTAGGGTGGAAATAATATAATCCAACATCAGCTGTCTAAATCTAGTCAATGTAACATACAACCTAAACTGCACATGAACCAAGCTACTCAACCAGGCTTCTCCTGCTGTCCATGAAGGGAAAGGGACACCTTGAAAAGTGCAATTCATCCTTGTGACAGGTTTCTAACATAGGTGATTCAGCCTTTGGAGCTACCTTTCTCTCCAGAGACCTCAAAGTCAGCACAGAATTCTTAATATTTGAAGGACTTAAGTTTGATGAAAGGAATCCCCCACAAATTTTTCATGAGTAGCTGCTATTTCAGTTTTGAATAACATATTTACCAGGTAAATGTATCTTGGATGAAAATGGCAAGTTATTTTCCATATTGCTGCGTATCTCAAAATCAAGTGCATATTCTAAGAAAAAAAAGTTCTGAAAAACTTTCTTTGGATAGTCTCTTTAAGAAACCTTACAAAGACAACTAAGAACTTGAGTACTAAACCTTACTTTTTTTAAAAAACATAGGCAGAACTTTTGGTAAATTCTTGACCTGAGGATGGAGTTTTTCCTTTCTTTTTCTCTAGCACAATTGTCTATGTCAATGAGACTTTGATCGCTCAGCTAAGGATTTTGCCTTACTCAACCCAGTTCTCTACTATATAGTGCAATAATTTAAATCTTGGCAAAGATGATATAATGCACAGATAGTACTGTGAAGATCTGATCAAGAATTCGCTGCCAGTAATGAGAGATGTTTTGGGCAGTAATACAAGCCCTGTGTAAGCACATAGTGTCTGATTCCATTTTACACCTGATGTGGATTTGGATACAGAAGAAGGAGAAAAAGAAGCCTACCTGCGATGGACTGTGGCCCTGAGAGAAGCAGCAGAAGAACAGGATTGGGTTTAAAACAATGGACTTTACTTATTTGAAGAAGAGTTAACTGAGTACAACTATGAGTTAATGTTCATGTTAATGTTTGCAAGCTGAATGGTAAATTCCTATCTCTGTCCTTATAATGGTTTGTTCCTAGACAAGAGTTTCACCCCTCCTCTCTCATCCATATTCTATTGTAATTCTATTGTGTTCTGTATCCAATTGCAACCCTTTCATTAACAAACTCCTCCCACTGTTTGTAATACCCTAGGAAGTTCTCTGAGCTCCCTTATATAAGGGAGAACCACTTTAATAAAGTGGTTCACTCCCTCACTACCTACAGCCTGTGTCAAACCCAGAGTGGACTTTCCCTTCTTCTCAAGCCAGGCTGCGTTAACCTGTGAATGATTTTCTAAGGTACAGAAAACCAGTGAACAGTCAGCCTCTCTATGGTATGTTTTAGCATTGTCAGCTGCACAACTTCTTTGTCTAATTAATGTCTACAGATGACTCTTTTACAGATTTACTTGATAGTTTCAGAGTGATCTGATTAAATACTAGGCATTGAGATAAGATTTGATATATTACTTTAAGTAGCCACTGCATCTTCCTAAGTCACCTACAGTTTTGAATGATGACTGCATACCTACCCCCTTGATGAAAAAACTTCATGCTTTGGTCATATGATGAATTTTTGTAATCCGTAAAATTCAACACATCAATTAATCACTTAAATAGCTCTTTTGTATCAACATCCAGGAGTGTTTTCCCAAAGTATGGATAATGCGCTTTTAAGTGAGACTAAGACATAAACCATGGCAACTTCTGGGGGAAAAAACTTTTAGCAGACTCTTGCTCAGTTAGTTTTCTACAAAGTTTAAGTAAGAACGTTCAGAAGAATGGATGACCTCTGAACTGAAGATGCAAACTATTTTCCATTGTCTGCTTGAGCACTTCTCTTTACCTCACTGAAAGAATAGTCTAGAAAGACACTTAGAATTAGTGAAAGCAATTCTTAGATGTCTTTAAACATATACTCGTATAGAGCCATGGCCTTATTGAAGTAAATACTAAATATCCATCAACCGCAAGAAAACCAGGCTTCCATCTCAGCAATTTTAAACTAATTTTTTCTTTATGAGACTCTCAGGGGCCATTTATATCGTATGGATCTTGATATATACATCAAATAACTCAATAGCTCAATGGGTCCCATTATGACACCTCGATAGCTCAATAGCTCATAATCAATAGATTATGCTTATGATACTCCTCTTCAAACTGAAAAGGAAAAAGAGAGGGACTTTTCTAGAGGAGTTAAAAAGCAAATAACTCTTCCATGATGCAGAAGGAACCCATACAAAAAGTAGTGCCTTGAAAAAAACCATCATTATGTGAAATGATGGGTCTCTTCCAACTCAGCATATTCTGTAATTCTGTGATTCTGTGATGGTAAATTGATGGCAAAGCAAAAGACAAAATTGGACTGTTGACTGGTGACATCTTAGATCCAGTAGCAAAGCGCAGAACTCAAGGGTATCATGAGAGGGAGATCCAAGATGCAAAAGATTTATACTTTCACTTGCCAGGTTCTTATCAACATTTTAGAGATGATAAACTAGTCTACTTTCATTATTACTGTCGACTATATTCTCTGTAGGTAATTTGAAATGTTTGTGAGCTTTCCTGCAAGTAGTTCAAAGATTATGATGTCAGGGAAGATGCTGATGAGAGCCCAGTTTTGTTTCTCTTATTTAACTAAATTATTGAAATATGTTCACTTAGAGGTTTCTTCCACGTAGGCTAATAGACTCGTATTAATAAAGAAGACCATGGTTTACAGAGAAAAGTGATATTCTTTATTAGTACTATTCTTTATTCTAATACAGTAGGAGGGAAAAAAAAAAAGAGCTTTCATTTTTTCTTGAGCTACCAAGTGGTCCAATAAAAGTTATTCCTTACTCTAACACCAGTAAAAATTTAGCCACAATCATAAAGAAGTATGTTTCATTCCTGAGACAGGAATATAAAAGAAAAATTAAAAATAAATTTTTAGCTTCTCAAGTACTTTCGGAAACAACTGAGTTATTTTTAAAATGTTTTGTTTAGTTGCAAAAATGTAAAAAAATGAAAATATTTGCTGCCCATGTAGGATTATATTTCTCTGTTTTCCCTACACTATTTCAATTCTGCATTGCAAAGTGCATTAAAAAATACAGAGCATTATTTATCTCTTTTCAATAAAGTCTGATTCAGCAGTACACACAAATATAAAAGTGCATACCAGACTTTGTTAGGGTATTGCATTGAAGTATGACAGCATTATTTCACTATTAATGAGATAAATAAACCTTTACTAGTTTCTCTCCAAATCAAGTTACCTTCTTCAGCAATGGCCAAGGACTGGCAGTTGTATAGCTGCTTATACTAAATGTCTTATGGGTCAAGTTGTTTCAAAAGTTTCTATTTATTTTCCTGCTACTGTTTTTAAAATTTATATATTTAAGTGTGCCTGTAACAGTAGTTGAACACTTTTGTTTGCATTGATCAATTTTTGTTTAGGGAATTTGCAATTCATCAACTTCATTTTTCTATGTCATAACTGGGATGAAATTTCTGAAATGTCCGAAATATAGCAAAATTCAAAAAGCAAGTTAAACATAATTTACAACCCTCAGCCTGACCTAGAATCCAAACTTGTCTTTTTTTCACTTATGAAAGGACTTCTCTCTTTTTCCTGTTGCTATAAAAATTCACACAAAACAGGGATAAAATGCCTGGACTTTGATCCTGCCATTCAGCCCATGTGGGCACCGCTGATCCAATTGCCGGATCACGGCCCAACAGAATAAGCACAGGAAACAATGAACTAACTGAACACAAAAGGCTGTCACTGATCTCTGTGGGTGTTTTGCCTCAATAAAAATAGGTCCTTAAGTAATAGAATCAGAGTGCTAAAGCTGCAATAAAGATACATGTCTGAGATTGCTAATTGTTTTCTGTTTTCAATATTTGAAAAGTATAATTTTTTTTTTTTTTAAGTTACAGAAAGGAAAGAACAAAGGAGAAGCAAAAACTTTTGTTCCAAGAGGAGGAGACCATTTAATTTGTTGATGAATCATTTTTCCCATCTAGACTTATTATTTTCAATGTCTTTTGCAATACTAATTTTAAGACTCAAAGAAAAAGCATAGGGTATAATACTGTGTAGGGGTAGAATAGTATTAAACAATAACAAAATTACAAATTATAATGGCTAGGCCTAAGATTAAAGAGTTTGGGTTTCCTTATGATTTTTGATTGCTCAATCTGCTAGCAATGTGTTTTGCAACTTTTTGTCCAGTATAACTTCCATGCTTCACTTTACTGATTTGTTTGTATAAAAAGTGGTATCAACGCAATTAGTGGAAGCCTGTACACCCATAAGTTTGATGGTAATATTTACAGAGTGTTATGAGACCATTTCATTGAAAGAGTTCTTTTACACATGATTTCAATGGCCAGTCAATAGGGCTGTTTACTTGGAAAGAATTACTTTCAACAGTATTATTGATTTCACTCCTTTAGAGGTGATTAAGAAGCACACAAAGTAAGTTCCTTGGGACATTTGATTTTTTTGATGATATAACACGTTCAAACCCAGGAACTGAAACTTCCTGTTACTTCAAAGAAAGAAAAAAGACCTTCCACAGAAAATTCCATCCCCTTTCAGAAAAGCTGACTTTTTTCTTCTGACTCTGATTAAAGATTATGGCCTCAATCATCCTTGGTAATGTTTTCGGCACTTCTGCTTACCTTCTCCTTTTTCCAATTTTGTAATGTAATGAGTCCCATTATGAAACCTTTACCATCAGCCTTGGACAGCTCTGCTCATGCAAAAACAGGGTTGTTTGTGTGGATTTGTATTATTATAATTTTTAATACAGTAGTAGAATTTTCAGTGGAATTGTAAAGGAATTTTGCAATCGGATATGTCTGTCACGTATTGACCTCATTGCAACCGGACATGTCTGTCACGTACGGGCCTCATAAGCCACCAGTGTGCCTGTAACAAATGTGGATAGAGCCTTCCCAGATATGAAAGAGAAAAAAACTCATCGTTGTGAATTCCGGCTGAGATCCACTACTATGTAAGTGGGAATGAAGGAATCCTTATTGAAGAAAGCTTCTAGAAATCCACAATCCATGGAAAAAAAAGATAACACAAGCAATAATCTTCAGTTCTGCTTGTGCTATTACATACTACTAAATCATGCAAACAACTTTATGTTCTACCTCATCACAGCAGCATTTCTTTTATGACCTCACTACAGATGAATAATTTTCATCATTGCTGATGCCTCAGAGCTTTTTGGTTTTTTTTAACTTTTGTAGATTTTAGAAGTAGCTGTGTAGTGAATGTAGATTTTAATGTAGATGTGTTACACCCCTTACCTTTAGCATAGTAGTTACACATACCCAAACCTATTACCCCCTTTCGTATCTAACTTTCTAAATTCCTTAGCTTGTTTAGACTTCCCTCAAGATGGGCCTTCTTTCTGTTTAAGAACATTTGCACTCTGGCTCGAACAACAAGATATATCATAGTCAAAGTATCCTTCAAAACCCAGAACTTTGGAGGAGCTCCAGGGACTGGATGTGCTGTGATGAAGAGGAAGGTGAGGAAGAAGGGGTCCCGAAGCCCCCAAACCCACTTCCCTAAGGCGTGTATCGAGGGGCAGAACTGGTGGTGGACAAATCTGGGGTTGGATGAACCTTATTATAAAATCACAGAACCACTGTCTGAATGGGCAGGTGGCATGTGTATTCCCTGGGCCTCAGGCCTGAGATTAAAGGACCTACTCTCTTTATCTTATCTCCTAAACTAAATTGGTCTGGAGTCTGTTTTTCTCTTCGGTCTCTTAAGGCAACAAGGTCAAGATGCAAATGAGCAGGTTCAGTGGTTAGTAGTATGACAAAAATAAAGAAACTCGAGAGTCGTTTCTGTGGTGGTCTTACTCCATCACAAATGGAAGTGGTAATCTCACTTTTCACAGTTTTTCTTCACTATTCCTATTTGTAACTCTGAGACAGACAGAACTGTTTATGTTGAGAATGAATCTTGGAAAAGAAAAAAAAAAGGGGTTTCATATGTTCTTGAGGTACCTCTGTAAATGTTAGTGCCAAGAAGGTGACAGGACTTTCAGCTGCACTCTCTGTTTCCATCTATTTAAGGTAAGAGCAAAATCCTTTAAAATTGTCCTTTTAGTGAATTTACTGCAGATGTCTCTGGGACAACAGATGCAAAAACTATGGCTTAGTGAGTAATCACACATTTGGAAATACTGCAGGTATATAATTTACTTGTTTGCCCATTAGAAGTTGTTTTGATATTTAGGTATACTATATTGTTGTATCACATGTGATGATGCGTTCATTTTGTTACCAAGGTTGCTTCCTTGAGAGTAAATCACTGAAAAAGTTAAAAAATGCAGAATTGCTTTAATTTTCTTTGACTCACTTTCATCTGAGCGTTTGCTAATTAGCAAAAAGCTTTTTTTCCTTCTTGCATACAGTAATAAAAGCTGAATTCTTCACTTGCTGTCTTCTCTTTTAAAAGTATGGACTTTCCTCTTGTAGTTTTAGAAATTTATTTTAAGCTAATGTGCGTATGTGTGTTTCATTGTATGCATGGACTGTTAACAGTTTCTGACATGGTAAGGCCATCAGACAGGAGAAAAGGCTGACATACTCATGGACAAGAATGCCCTAACTTGACAAAATTAATGAATTACGTCAAGGTTCATACAGCACTTTGATTTTGTAAAGCATCACATATCTCTCTATACTTGATATATAGACACTCTGTCCATATGTCTATAGAAAGTTATTACAAACTAAAAATAAAAAAACCGGAAAATGTTGCTGGTATATGTGATGCAAAAAAAAAAAAAAAATAATAGGGACTTGGCCTTTAGTTGTAATTCTGAGCCAGTTGCTCTACCCTATGGAGAACTCTGAAAGACTGTACAACACAGACACTATCCAAACCATAACAGAGGACCATAATCCTAAAATTGCCCTTATTAACCTGGTTATCAGTTTTAGAAAACCTGAAGGAGGTAACCTCACTTCAGTGAAGGTTAAAGGAACTCTGTGTTGATGCTGTCATCTGAAACAAATGCATGGGTTGCTATCAGATGACTCATAGAAGCTATTTTTTCACATAACGTGGCATTGAACCATTTGCCATCCTCAGTGAAATGTTAGAAACATTAACACTATACTTAAAAAAAAATTGGTTTAGATTTTAAATAGATGCTTGCTCTTTTTGCAGTCTCCATTATGTGATAGCAATGCTTCTCAATAACATTTTAAGCAGCTACCAAGTAGTTCAAGTGATAAAATAGGGGATCTATCTCATTGTTCTGAATAACTGGCTTCATCCTTCTACAAAGAAAAAGCAGCAAAGATATGGAAAGAAACTGATTTTCTTAACTCTTTTTTACTTCAAGTTTTATAGATATGCATAGAATTTTCATGTTCAAATTCATTTTATACTACTCTTACCCACATACAGTGTCCAAGTGCATAAGCATAAATATGAATCCTTGTCCATTTATTCTATTCACAAAAATAGTCTTCAAAAAGCCTTGGACAAAATAAGAGAGCCAGCCACAAAATTACTGTTTATTAGACTTTATTTAGCAATAAATGACTGCTACTTGTGAGTTAAGAGAAACCAAGAGAGTAAAACCAGGGAGGACTTTGAGGTGCATTTCTTTCTTGACTATTGCATATTCCTTCCTCGAAGGTAAAATAGAGTGGAATCCAGTTTTTTATTGAAAACATAGGTTAGACCACAAAAGAAGGAAAAGATGGAAGATAATTGAGTAATAAGGTGAGAGTGGAATAGAAAAATGAAAACTGGAAATTAATGATAAATAAAAACACTAATAATAAACAAAGAAACATCCTTTGCGAAGAAATCAAGTTGTACTGCATGTCTAGCAAGGACATGAAAGTGTTACGTCAATAACATCTTTTTATGACTCTTTGTTTTCATTTAACACCAGCTGGCAATTCAGCCCCACACAGCTTCTTGTTCACTTCCTCCATTGGGATGGGGATGAGAATTGAAAGGTTAGGAGGGAAGAAACGCATGAGTTGAGATAAAGACGGTTTAATAGGTGAATTGAAAGCCACACGCATGAGCAAAGCAAAATATGGAGTTAATTCACCACTTCCCATGGACAGGTAGGTTTTCAGCCATCCCCAGGAAAGGAGGGCTCCAGTACCCGTAAATGTGACTTGGGAAGATAAACGCCATCACCCTAATGTCCCCCACCTTGCATTTCTTCCCTCATTTTATATGCTGAGAATGGTGCTATATGGTGTGGAATATCCCTTGGGTGAGCTGGGATCAGCTGTCCTGGTTGTATCCCCTTCCAATTCCTTGTGCACTCCCAGCCTCCTCACTGGTGGGGTGGGGTGGGGTGGGGTAAGAAGCAGAAAAGGCCATGACTCTGTGTAAGCACTGCTCAGCAATAACAAAAATATCCCTGTGATATCAACACTGCTTCCAGCACCAATCCAAAACATATTATCCTGTTCTACCTACTGTAAAGAAACCCTGTACTTTTCAAAGATCTCTTGAGATAAGTGCATGAAAGACTATACATTCATTCTCCTTTAAAGAAAATCATCTGGGAGGTGCAAAAAGATGTTTTTGGGAAGCAAAACAAATATTATTAGAGTTGCCATCTGATAGAATAACAGTTGATCAGAAAAAGGTAGCAAACAGCATGAAGTAGCAGCACTGGTTTACAGGCAAAGGCAGCTCTCAGAGTTGCAGGACAATATTACTCTTGTTGGAAGTGAAAACTTTATCCCACAAAGTGAATTGAATTTCAAAGATTTCACATCCCTTTTTCAATAAGCATTAACAGTTGCCTACAATAAATGATAATCACTCTGATTTTCCTTCACTGTTAAAAAGTCATATTCAAAAGGCATGGTTTTACTCTGTGTCAAAACACATAGCTTGCTAGCATACAGAAGATTTAAGAGGTCTTTTTAGCTTGGTTAACATTACTGTGAATCTCTACACATAAATTTTACAACTGATGAATAACGAATTAGTGAAAATATTTGAAACCCCAGCACATTAGGGGGTTACGAATCATTAAAACTGGATTCAGATTAACTCCTGTAAGTATGTTACCATCAGTGGAGTTAATGTTGATGAATTTGCACTTCTGCTGCAAGAGCTAAGAACTGCTAGAAATGTTGGAAAGGAAGGGATTGGAGGCCATGTTTATCCTATTGCTCTCATTAGTACATCTGTGATGGTCAGGATAGAAATAGGGATCAAGACACGCTGAGAACAGGTGATAAGTGGCCAAAATATTAGTGCTATAAAAACATACATCAGGGAGAGAAATTTACACTGCAAAACTGCATTTACCACAAGTGGTTTTCCTAATGCATGAGGAATGGATTAAACCCTATGGCTTTCCCATGTCAACATCAGTATTACATGAGAGCATCAATAGTAGTAGGACAAGAATAACCTTAGGTTTACGGATGAAAAGAATCCTTTTTGCAGAGGAAAATTGAAAGAGCTATTCGTCATTTAAATGTTCAAAATATATAGTAACAAATGCATTTCATTCTCTTAGCATAACTATGATGGTTCACTAACATTTCATTTTAAAACCCTTTTTCCATTTTACTGGGAAAGAGCCTTTTTTTTTGTCTATCTTACTGTTTTGTAGCTGTTGGAATAAAAGAATGGACGAATACAGAATGAAGAGTTACAGAATTTAAGGTTATTTTACACATGCTGCATTTAAAGTAACAATCTTTCATTTCATGAAATGTTTTTTGAAACATCTAAGTACCACAAATGTATGGCTTATTGATCATAAAATTGATAAATGTGTTAATATTTTAAAGGAGAAAACTAATGTATCTTGTAAATGACAACAGGACAGGCTGTCAGCTGAGGCTTTTATAGTTGCAGTGGAGCATTGGTTTTGCTGTTGGACCCTGCTGTTTGAAAGATTAAATGTTTTACAGGCACACAACGCAACTTCTTTCAGATTGTGCTATCAATGATCATACTTAAGGCAATACTCCTTCAGCATGTTCTGGATGAAGCTCACAATACATATTTGATTGCTGTTGTCATATGTTGAATGTTTGTGGGAAATCTTAGCTCAGATACTTGTGAAGATGCCAGGTAAAAACTACTGAAGGAAATCCAAGACATTTCAAGTGGAATAAACAAAAAGCATGAGGGCGATTAAAGTGCATCTAACAATTAATTTATGAATCAGAATGTAGAGACACAGAAAACAATGTAAATCATTTATCACCCTATTATTATAGTAAGCACACAAAGGGTAATAGAGACATGAATCAAGATTTCTGACTGAAAAAGCTTATAGTATAAATTTTAAAAGAGGTATTTTAAGTGATGATGAACAACTCGGAGGGGTTGAGTAAGTGTTACACTTGATCAATAACATGTTCATCCTATTTAGACATTTCAAGACTGTGAATGTTCTTTTTATAAAATATAAAATACGAGGGATATAAAAAAGCTAATACCTACTCTTAACTTCTCTGTTGTGAAACATTGAGGAAAAGTAAATTTCCCATGGACTTAAAAAAAAAGACCAGAGCAGCAGCTTTGTGGACACAAACGAATACTGGTGAAAGCATTTTCCCTTTGAAACAAAGCAGACTATGAAGAATATATTACACTTGAAGTAAGAACACTCATAAAGTGATTAAACAACATTTTACTTCGTTTGATTTCTATTTATTTTTTAACTTTTTTTTTTCTTTTTTTTTTTCTTTTTTTTTTTTTATTGTGAGACTCCTGGTGAGGGGGAATTTTTAGTGCAGCTGGAAGCAAAGACAAAATTCCTCTTGTTTTCCATAAGGCCACGCATAACCACTCTGACCTTATTTTAGTTATAAAAACATCCTTCAAAAATGAGAAGAAATCTGACTAGGAGGCCATTATGTTTACAAGACTGTCGTACAAGATCTCTTTCAAAAACTTTGGCAGACATTTCCTTTTTTACCTGTCCTGGGGTTGTCGTTGCCTCCCAGTTCCCTGACCCCATGGTGGAGCACCTGCGTCTTGCTACTCCTTGGCTCTCCTCCTGAAAGGAGCACGTAAAACTCTGCAGACAGAACCAGGCAGAGGTGTGCAGCAGAAAGCAAAGAGACAATAGTCAAGGAGAAAAAAAAAAACAAAACCAAAACCTTTAGAGTTAGCAAGCATCAGAACAGACTGCTCTGAGACTATTCATCTGTAGCAGCACCCAAAATTTTTGGAACTGTCTCTTATGCTTAAGATAGCCATTCTTTGAACAGGACATTGGGCTAGGTGACCTTCAGAGGTCAGCAACCTATATTTTTTCTCTTTGTATGATCATTAAATGGGGTAGATATTCCTGACTAGAGAGGCTTAAATAAGATATGCACCAGACCTTCAGCTGGGAAATAGTGCGTGTGATGAGTGCTAATATGCAATAGGCTTTCTTGACAAACTTAAATTTAGTTTAGTAACCAAATATTCTTCAAAAATATGAATACCCCCAAATATTCTTCAAAAATATGAATTCTAAATGTACAATCTAATCTCTCTATGTGTGGTTAATTGTGTTATGAAGTTTTCTTGGCTTCGTGAATCTAATTACTAGCAGAAAGTATTAAGTCCATTTTATCTCTAAAAATTTGTTTTATATTAATATTAGTCCCTAGAAGGCCTCTTGCACTGAGTTTGATCAAGAACTCAGAGAGAATCCATACAAAATAAAATTAAAAACAAACACTCATTCTATTTTAAACGAAGTGTCATATCACGGTTTTATAAAGAAATCAGCCTAAACTTTCTCACTAATGGAGTTAAGGAGCTGGTGTGTTTGTGAATAAATATCAGTGTAAAACTTGCACCACTTTTCCTAGTATTTAAGGCCAACTAAATGTTGAAAACTGCCATGCAGAAATAAGAATCATAGAAGGCCTGATAAATTCTATTAAATCTATTTAAAAAATTCAATAATAAAATTTAAGATGTTATTTTCTTCTCTATATAAATAAAGTTACAAAGCGAAGCTCCAAAGTATGAAGACTGTTCAATTATTAAATATGACCCCAAGCAACTATGAGGAAAAAGCCAAATTTTTGTTTTCATATTTTTAATAGACTTTTGATGTTTTATTCCTAAGGCAGAAAATGATTGCAAATTATTAGAGATAATAATGTGTCCAACTCAAAAATCTGCATTTTAGAGAAATGTTGCAAACTCTAATGCTATTTTCAAAGCTAATTTTCTGAACAGGCATAACTCCTAAATTTTCAGTTGAGGTATTTGATTTATAATATTGAGAATTCTGTAAGTTTGAAATCCAGGTAAAACCACAGAATTTCCAGATTTTTTCTCTGAAAAAATATATCAAAACAATTTTATAGCTCCACAAAGTTCATTTTAGAATGCATGTTAACCAAGAATATTGCTATTTTATTGCTTAATGAAAGAAAACTTTCAAGCCAGCTGACCAAAGCAGTTGTTACAAACAGGGACTAAAGCTTGAAATTAGCAGGGACTTAATCGATGACACTTATTTGAACTAGTATTACATTACAGGAGACATAGCTGCACTTCAAAACGCTGTCAGACATACTTAATCTGTTCCACCACCTAGCATCACGCAGAGACATTAGCTCTGTTAGCTGCTACAGCCCTGCTGTTTTAACTTGATAGCTTCCAAGGGCTCAGCTGGTGTTACCATGTGATACTGCACCACTCTACCTTGCTGCACTGGGAGTTCAAACATATCTGTTACATTGTTTATTTTAAAAATAATCTTTGAATACTATTTATTCCTCAGTACAGAAGAATTAAGAAAACGCAGTTGACTTCATCCCTATGACTTTGCCCAAGTGGAAACTTGTCAGATGCTAAAAATATGAAGAATAAAAATTATACTTTTAAAATAGATGTAAGAAATATCATAGCTTTGTCAATTTTAATGCTGATTATATAAATTTTATATATCATATTATTATATGTCATTTTTATATATAATAATTGGAATCTGTCATTTCACTCATGTTTTCCTCCTTTGATGAGAATGCAATAGCCTTCAGACTAAAGGCTATCTGGATGATGACTGTTTGACATTTTATCCCTGTGCACTTTCACTTCTTGTCTGAAGGGTTCTAGCAACCAACTGGAAACATGGAGTTGTGGGACTGAGCTCTCTGAGGGTCTGCAAGATGCTAAAGCCAGTTTACTCATCTCAGACGCCATAACGAAGTCATTCTTTTCTGATCCAAAAGCAAGAAAGGATGAAAGGATCTGAGTCCTACTATCACTGAATAGTCTAATCTCAAGAGATGTACTTTACCATTAGGTGTGCCACTAGTGTGGCAAGAACACACTTCTTATCACAAACTATTAATAAGCCCTTCTGCTCAGCTTCGTCAATGTATCAGATCATCTTTTATACACAGTTTTTTTATTTCAGCATAAAAGATACGTGATCATCTAAAAGAGTAGTGAAAATCTGCAAGGAGATAGCTATTTTTTTATGTATTACAGTATTGTACATGTCAAGACACTAAGTCTAATTCCTATGTTTAGAAAATGTAAAAATATAAATCAAGTTTGGAAGGTAAACCATGTAACAGTAGGTCCAGGGCAGCATGACAAAATGCACAGCTAGAAAATAATCTGTAGAAATTGCACATGAACAAGGAAAAATGAATAATAGCTCATCTTTAAAAGCAAAATGTGGTTTGTAAAAGCATTATCAGCTGACAGCTAGAGAAGTCCTTCAATCAACCTTTAATATCTGGTTGATTTCTGAATCAAGATTTGTAAACTTACTAGACGAAGAATGTCTGTTCAGCAAATGAATGTACCCTTTCGTTCTCATCCTGTCCTTGAAGAAAGGAGAAAGACACTTATCCCACTGAGCTAAGGAAAAGAAAACAGATATGTAAGTAGCTCCATATCTTACTGGTGGAATTATGTGGAATACTATGGAAATGCTCCGTTCCATTTTTCCTTTTATTTTACTGTGTGGTAGATTTGAAGGCAAAATTTCTGAATGTGAGGAGATGTTTCACATTCCTGTAATGATTTGAAAAAGTATACCTTAAAACACCTTTTGAATAAATTTAACATGTAAATAGTCCATCAATTGAATTCAGATATTAAATAGGTCTGTGCAAGCTTTTTCTTTTATTTACAGTAGCTTTTCCTGTTGATACAGTGAATGAAATTTGGCCTCCAAATAAAATTTGCATTCAAAGTTGAAAACTTCAGCAAGAAATATATTTCCACATTTCATCCTTATATTTCTTTCCTACAACCTCTCATTTCAACCCTTCTAGTTTTAATATCCAAGCTTGATCCAAAACTTAACAAACTAAAAAGTGCTACATTACAGGTTATAGTCACAGTGAATGACAATACAATTTCCTTCTTTGTGTGACAGATCTGGACAAATGATTCCAATACTTTTACTATTTGATTTGATTCCTTTAGTTAACAGGGAAAAAAAAAAAAAGAAACAAAAATGTCCAGTTCGAGGAGACATATGGATAAGATTTCTAAACCACATTTTTATACTGCTGCTTTGTTCAAGGAGAGGAGAGGAAAGTAAGCTGTCTCAAACCAATTTACGTGAGCAAAGAATTAATGAAAATGTTAGTAAATTATATAATGGCTTCAGGTCTGAAAAATGCAACAACACTCTTGTTTCATAATTGTTCTTTTGAAGCCAGATTTGCGTAATATTCACATTTTATTCAACGTTACATCAAGTGGAATTCTTGTATTTGACTTCTGAAGATAGCAAGGGTAACATTGCAATAGTCTTGATTTTTACTTTTTGCTTTCCACTATAACAAAGTCATAAGGACAATGACACATACCATATAAAAATTTTACCCTTAAGAAAAGATTTTTTAAAAAACATTTCTGTCAAAGACAGCAAATGTTACCAGTTTAAAACTAAGTGTCAAATATAAAGAAAGAACGAAAGAAAGCCTTAGTATTAAAACCGGTTTACTTTCTTGACATAAACCTGTTTTTTACAATATATGTAGTTGAAAGAGATTTTTTTTATCAGTATTTTTTTTTTATGACAGAAAAAAAATAAATTTCAGCTATGTAAAAAATCCTATCTTGGCACTGATAGTTAATTCTTTATTACTTATGTAGAAAGTAAACATATTAACAACCATTCAACAGCTAGTACATCACTGTACTAATATGATTCCACCATTTGTGATTCCTGGGACAAGGATGCAGTGTTCTCAGAGCTCAGGTACCTGTCACCCTCACACATCCTTGAAAGAATTTAGGTTGTTCTGTTTTAGCTGGCAGAAAACATTGGCTGAAGTGATGGTCTTGCTTTTTCCTTGCATTCTCTGAAGTTTCATGAAAATCAAAGCAATGAGGATGGATCAACACAATATATTCACAGAATCACAGTTATTTTTTGTCTTTGTTTCACAAAAATGTATTAACAAGCAATATTTTAATTTATGCTGTGCTGCCACATTATGCTATAAAACCAGTTAAATCAAATTCCAGAGAAATTAGGGAGAACACAGACATCAGAAGGAAAAGTTTGAAGAGGTACCAGGAAGTCAACCTGATTAAAAGGCTTCCCACATTGCCCCTGTCAACATACAATTTAATAAATAGTCTCAGTTTTACAAACATCTACTTTCTAGTTTTCCAGTATAGATAGCTCAGCACTTAGACTACTAGGAAAAAAAAAAGTTTGCAAAAGCATAGAACACTCTGCAAACTTAAATAACTCTACAAGATGAGAAAGACAAAAATAAAAGAAAATAAGACCAGAAGGCAAAAGGAAGAGTTGAGATAAGCCAACAATTCAGGGAAGTCAGAAGCAACTGTGTTTGTTTAGCATTGTGACTGTTGAAGGAGGCTCCCCTCCCCTCCCTTCCTCTCCCCTCCCCTCCCCTCCCCTCCCCTCCCCTCCCCTCTCCTCTCCGACCCTCTGCTCTCCGAACTTCTCCTCTCCGAACCTCTCCTTCTCTTTGTTTCCTTGAAACTCAAAATCAAGAATGAATAGAAAAGAGAGAGTACAGCTGTTTCAAAACTAGGGATATACACGACACAAAAAACTGTCATGTAACTTATGATGTATTCCATAATTAGAAACAGAACAGTTTGGGGGACAAACAATTCAGTTTCTAGAAGCAAGAGTGTTGAGTGAGAGGAATAAAACTGAGGACAGGCTATTTGAAAGACCTAGACCAGTATAAGCAAACGCAGCTGTTCATAAAAGGAACAGAGCAGCAGAGCAATGACAGCCAGCAATGCAGAACTACTAGAGAAACTCAAGCTAAAATACCCAAGAAAAAAGACAGATCAGCTGAGAAAATGGTGTTGCACAGGTCACAGTTCATTGTATTCTGCAGAAAGCAACAGAAAAAGCAACGGTATAGAGGGCACGGGAACCAGAATAATTTGATTTTACTAGGTAATATCAGAAAAGCGAAAAAAGATAAAATAATTATAATGAGGGAATATGGAGAATTCCAGTAAAGATAAATATATCATTTATATAATAGTACATAAAAAAACCCTTAATAGATATGAGTGACCATTGCTTGCTGGAGACAGTCCAGCACAGGGCGACAAAGGGAACTGGAATATATTTTGTATGAGAAAAGGCTGAGAGAGCTAGGGCTATTCAGCCCAGTGAAGAGAAGGCAAAGGGGCAGCTTATCAGTCTGCTGAAATATCTGATCAGAGGAAATGAAGAAGAAGGAGATAGACACTTCTCAGTAGTACCCTCTGACAGGACAAGAAGCAATGGTTACACATTAAAACACATGGAATTCTATCTGACCACAAGAAAACTTTTTTTGTTGTTGGTTAAGGACTGGACTTGATAATCTCAGAGGTCCTTTCCAACCCAGCTGATTCTATGATTCTATGAAATAATGGAATTGGTTGTTGAGGGAGGCTGTGGAGTCCCTTTGAAATCTGTAAGGAAATATTCAAACCCTGATTGGACTAAGTCAAGTAACCGTCTCTAGATGATTAGACTAGATGATCACAGGAGGTGCCCTTCCAATCTAAATGATTCTGTGATTCTGTGAAGTAGTCACCCAGTTGTGTGATCAAATTGACTACTGGTCTGATTTCAACCGAATTGTGTCATCATCAGCAATGGGAGGTACTCAGACATCAGGTCTGGTGAAGGAGGAAACGCTTCAGAACAATGACTGAGAAGAAACTATTAAGGAGGTGTTGAAATAAAACTAAGAAGCGATTTCGTACAAATCAAATGTCTCCTGATAACAAAAGAACTCTGGCCAAGAGTGGAGGAAAGTGAGTATCTCTCTCCTGTAGTGTATGCCATCCATACCCATGCCACTCCTAGGGGCCACTTGTCTAACCTGCTACAGCATGTCCAGCATGCCAGGACAATGGCAACTGATCTTTCATCCTGTAGCATGTTTAATTTGAAAACGTTAGTCTTTTGCCTTATAGTTTAATGTTTACTATAGGTTTGGGGGAGTTAAGTATTGATCTGTGATATAGGAGGCCGGTAGAGATGTTTCATGCATACAATTAGACATAAAGCTTGATTGTGTCACTTATATTCAGATATCCACTGCCATCTAAAACAGCTCAGCCATTTTCTATTTCTGAAAAGTGTTGGTATCCTATAGAACTTGTGTCATATTACCATATTGCATTATTAAGGGCCTGTTTTAGTGCCTGGTTGAAATTACAGGAGTCTTGTAACTGGACTAAGTAGGTAGATAAACATTTCCTTTTTTTTTTTCTTTATAGAAAGGTAAAAGAAAACATCAGGTAAGACACTGTGCCAAGAATGAAGCATCTTTTGATGACATGGAACATGAGCTATAGTCTACTAACATGTGTTAACATCTTTTCTGCTTGAAAGCTTCTAGTTTGGTTTCTACAGAAGGTAAACGTATTCATTCTTCATCATCTTAAGAAATTTATTATACCAGTTTCTGTAAAATGAATTCTCTGAAATACAGTGAGACAAAATTTTAATAAAAAACCTGACTGCATTGTGTGCCACAGTACAACACTCAGATAACTCTATTGGCAGTTTGAGGATGAAGTTTCTTTCTGAGTACACATAAAACCGAATTCGGAAAAAAATCTGTATACTCATGGATTTACCTCTGGAACTTGTTTGTACTACACAAGTCAATTATAGACAGTGACTACTGGTTCTTCTTTTTAAGTATTTAACTCTGGCACTCAGTTACACTGGACCTTGTCAACTGCAGTGTCATGTTTACGTTTCACTTTTTCCCCAAAGTATGAGGCTTGGCTTCACTCTGGGCCATCATACTCTAGATAGACATCAGACTTTTTAAGTATTAAATTCATGCCATCATTGTCAACACTGTATTTCTTTGTCTACCATTCTTAACACTCCCATAAATAGGACAGTGTTGAGTCAGCCACACCTACTAACCAAACCATTACACCCTAGAGCAACATGATCACCTATGTGTACTTACTGAATCACTCATACTATCTCTGGGTTCTTTGGAGGTAGCTTGAGATAGTCTGAGCACTGTTCCAGGCATTTATCTGTGTTTTATGCCTCCACTAGTATTTGGAAAACTGGATATAACTTCCATGTCTTCCTACCGTGTTTTTAGGAAAACATTGTAAAACAATATAATCTTCCATTTTATTTCAAAGCATCATTAACTTCTACTGAAATATTCTGGTTACAGATCATGCTCTGCTAAGTCCTGCGATCTGCTTTCAATTCCCTCCCAAATTTCCATTCAGTTACCTTTCCAGATGGTGAACATTTTCCCCATAGGTTTTAATCCAGACACCATCTAGGAAAACAGATTTAGTCTGTCCAATATTGCTAACACAGTTGTTCTTGCATCTATCCTAAGTTGTCCTTGAAGCAAGTAGAGACTAGGGAATAGTTGTCATTGTTGCAACCACCATAACTGAACACAGCAATGAAATCTCATGAAACCCTTTTTGTGGGGACCAATTTTATGTCTAGAAGCAGCCTTGAGGTAAAATCTCAGATACAGTAGCATGTTTTTGACTATTCCTTGACAGACGCTTGTTTACACTGGACTTCTTAACCTTCATAAACATTTTTGGTGCCCTAGACATAAATATTCCTTCATTTGATGTTCTACAATGTGAATTAATATGCCTGGTATTAGGATGTTCCCTCTGAGCCCTCCTTCATACTACAGCATCACCTGCAGGTATATGAAATTTTGAGTTTTTGCTCCATGGTTTCCGGCAGGCAACTGGTACTGACTGGTTTCCTCAGTACAGAAGAATCTTTACAGGATCTTTGGCTGTAGATGGCTCCCACAGCTTTCTCTGTGAGACATCAGGGATCTCTGCATCTACATAGTGCTCAGAAATTGTTTGCCTTTTAGCAGAAAGAGCCAAAACTATCTGGCTCCAGTGGCTGTATTTGTAAATGTGGAGGTTTTAATTCTGGTGCACCCTGCACATTTAGAAATAAGGATGCTGTACTTAAGAGATTTTCTGGGTATGCACAAATCAGCTTTATATACATTACACATTACCTCCTGACAAGCGAAATGAGCCTAATGTGTCCAGGAAATTTGACAGAACAGTGCAAGAGGGCATTAGTTCATTATTGAAAGAACTATTCATTACTAGGTAGCAAATGCACTTCCTCAAACTCATAGTACATTTGTGCTGAGACTATGCCAAAGAATTACACTAATTAGACTGAAAGTTATTAAACATGTTCTTCATAATATTTAACATAATTTCCTACAACCTCATGCTGCACCTTTTCTTGCTCCAGACGTGGAATTTATGTGCTGATTTCCTCTGTTCCTCATTCATTTAATTCAAGCAGTGCTGTTTGCATCAGGTATTGTTGCAAAGCCTGTAAAAAGATTTTGAAGCTTTTGTTTATTGCAGAGTCATTTCTCAGTAGTTTTTCTTTCACACTCTGAGAGATTAAGTGATTCAGTGACCATATCCCTCATTTGTGATAAATGCATCTTCTGTTAAAACAGAAGTTGATTTTCTTCATTTTAACATGTGAATATTTAAAGCATTGCCTTTGACCAGGAGTTAACAGCGAAGGTGACAACGGGTGTGATCATGGCCTTGGGGCAGCTGAAATTGCAGATTACAGAGCATCACTACCAGCAGAATGTGGTCTTGAGTTCTTCTATAACATTAATGCCATTAGATGAAACAATGGCATGTACTTGTCTTGAGCTGTATGCTTGATTTTGGTCATTCCACCTCCAGGAAGATAGAGCAGAAACGGCACAAAATTGAAGGTAATTTGAAGTTAAGAGATGAAAAATTATTTAAAGCTTTGATATGGAAAAATATTTGAAAATATTAGAGCTATATTTTTTACAGAAACAATTAATAAGGAGCATGTTAAGAGGTTATTTATGAAATAATGAACTGTATGAAAAAAGAACAGAATTCTCTTTGTCTTCCTGTATATTACAAAACTAAGGGACATGTGCTGGAACTAGAAGAAATTTAAAATGTAAAATAAATGTATGTTTAAACAACATATAATTAAGATGTAGAACTCACTTAAACATTTTTAGAACCTACTGTTTCAATAAAAAAACAAATATGTGGGATAAAGTACATTTTCATATCAAAAAAGCTGTCTGAACTCTGGTTCATATTTGTTCAAGAATAAAACTTGTCTAAGTATTTAAGTATTCATGCATTATTGAAAGCTGTGAAAGGTTCCATCCTGACTGTAGTGTGATCAGGCTTGGACTTTTATGCCTAATAAATACTATTACTAGACAAAAATAGTTACATATAAAATGGGAACATTTTCAGTGAGAGAACATGATAAGGATATTATTTGGGACTGGGAACTAGATTTGCTGACACAAAGATTCTCTTCCAGCCTTTTATGTCCATATTTCATTTTAAGAAGTGCATTAAGGTGAAATAAATGAGTAATCTTTATATTTTTCTAATGTAATTTTTAGCATCAAATGGTATCTCAAGAGATCATATAGCACATTCACGGCAGGTTTAAATGTATCTATGTAATTTTTGCCTGTCTAGTACTAGTACACCAAAAAACGATCATAATTCCACACTGTCAAGTCATTGTAAAAAAGCAGATGTTGTACTCAAAACTAAAAAGGACTAACAAGACCTTTTTTAAGAATGTTGTCCAGTTTGGTCTGCATTTATGAATGCATTTATGAATGAATCCTTTCCAGAGACACTGATAGAAGGCAAGGGAAGTGATTAGTACACTAGAAAACACAACATATATGGAAAAATAGTTGAGTGAATTACTGGTATTTAGTCTGAAAATCAGAAATATGTCAGAGTTTCTAGTAGATATTTTTAAATAGTGAACAGGTTGGTTTGAAAAAGAAGAGAATATTAGAATTCCAATTCAAATTATTTATTTTTTTAATTTATGTAGTTTATATATATATGTGTGTTTTATAATGTTTATTGTCAGACAAGTCAGAAATGCTCTACCTTACTAGTCTATGAAAATCACTGAGATTTCAAAGCAAAACAATGTAATATCATATTTGTTAATTGAATTTTCTTTTTATGTGGTTAAATAATAATGTTATAAACCACAGACAAAACAGTCAAGATAGGCAGACTAATTACTTTCCATGGACAAATAAGTATTTGAATTGGATAGCACACAATGAAAATAAAATATAAAAACTTTTTAAAAATAATAATCGAAACAAATTGAATTTCCAAACTTGCATTTTTTTAAGCTGATGAACTATGCTGATGTTAAAAAATATCTCTGTATCGTGTTTCATATTCTGGGAATAAAAATTATTCCACTGAAACCAAAATGTCTCCTCCTAAATCAAGCTGAGAAACCTTTTGCATTTCCACTGGTGTGTGTTAGAATGCTGGTTATCACTGTTTAATTATAAAATAGCTTTGCAATTCTCTAACAATGATCACAGTACCAAATGTCTCATGTTGACAGAATTTAAACAGAACTACCTCTTAACTATTTTTTTCTGGACATTATCCTTAAAAACTGTTAGTTCCAATTCTGACATAATTGTACACTCATGAATATGGTAGCAAATATTATCTAAAGAAATTTTAAAAATATTAAAGTTAACACGTGAAATCACTATTTTCTCCACAAAAGACAATTCTATAACAGTTTTGCAAAATATACTATCAGCTACTTAATCCCAGCCTTTAATGTGAAGAGAAGGTAAACTACTTTGGATCTGAAGATAGCAATTCAATACCTTCTGTGATCTTATTTTCTAACTGTAAAGCTAATGAGGCAAAAATAGTTAAATCCATAACTTGCTCAACAGAGTGGTTTGCAAAGGCCTCACTCCACGGTTCTAAAAGCTGGGTATTTTGTTTAAGGCAGAAATGATCCACAGATTACAATGATCTATGATCCACAGATTACAGTGAAGGGAAGTACCAGTGGAAACTTCTGTATGAAGCCCTCTTTAATGAGACAATCAGTTACTGGTTTGTAGCTACTTTTTATCCCATGGAACGTATTAGTAAATGGACAGTTAACTTTAGAAGATTACAGTTGGTGAAAGGAAAGATGAATCTTCTACTGCATGTACTAACCCTGAAAATAAAATTTTCACAATTATCTTAGCTTTCCTATCTAAGCTCAATAATTAGCTTTCACCACTCTGAACTGACTCTACTACTTCAAGCTACTTCTGTTACGGCATTTTGCTTTTTATGCTCATTCTATATTTTTTACTTAAAGAAATTTCACGCAAAACTTGTAGAAGACAAATATTCACGCAAAACTTGTAGAAGACAAATTTGTTTGAATTCAAATTGACCAATGCTCTCTAAATTCAGGAATTCACACTGCTGCTGGCTAAGGAAATATTCTTGGATATCTGTTTAAGTTACTATGTGTTGACAAATTTCTCTTCGTCAGCTGAGTCAGGGTATCTGATCAACACACATCCTCAATGCCCTTGGTAAATATAGAACTATGTGGCCTAGCTCACAACCTACATCAAGCAAGTAGAAAGAGATTAAATGTCCATGTGTATCTGGGAATAAACTGAGTGCATATCCTGGGATATTAAACCACCAGCCTCGTTACAAGCTACTATGTAGCTACTATGTCCCAGGTAAGGGATGGGGCAGGGCACTGATGCTCACAGGTCTATTGGTGACCTGTTCTGAAGACAGAGCTTAGCCAAACTTTAATTTTCATTTTTTGTCTCTCAGGCTTCCCACCACACATCATGCCTTCCCAAGGAAAAACTCTTTTAGAGCTTCCCAGCTGAGAAGGAAGTTTGATGGTTTTGTCACCCATACCACCATACTGTCCTCAGAATGCAGTTCATGAATCTACGGCTCATTTCTGAACATGACCAGTTGATGGAAACCTCATTACCTTCAGTGAAAACCGAAAAGTTCATATCTTTGACCCTCATTTTCCTACAACAGCAAGACATAACAAGGACAATAGGTAATAAATTATGTTGGAACCAAAGGAAGACAAAAAAAAGAAAAATTATATGTTGTGTGGGCATAAGGAGGCATGGAAAATTATAGTGATGGGAACTGTATGACTGAGGTTATAGCAAATAAACTCTCTCTGCCCTGCTTTTTTTCTCAAGCTGGAACAACTATTGTCTTCCAACTTACTCTGCCGCTAAAGGCACATGAATTATTTTTACCTACCTGCAGTGCTTGGCTTCTATGATCTGTTTGCACATTTTCTTTTCTAAATCTCCCTTTAATACCTTCTACTTCTCTGTAGCTGGTGATTGACTTAGCCTTAAAATGTTTTGTGATAGCAATAAGAGAATGCTGCATAAAATGAAACTGTTTTGCAGCACACCATGGAATTATAATTTAGATCAAAAGCAGATGACTGGGTTTTATTTTCAAATTTATTTATCTGTTGTAAACAAGATGCATATGCTGGAGAATGAATTAATTTGGGACAGTAATAAAAGAAGTACGTATTGTTCCAAGAAAATTCACGTGTATGCCAGTAGAAGCAGAAGCCTAAGTCCTTTCTATATACTAGTAAGAGAATCCCCATGCTTTGAGACCTGTGTTGAGAAGCCCTACTGAGTTGAGAAAACCAAAGAAAAACAGGAAAGCAAATTTTAGATTTTTGAATTTGAATCTTCAAAACAATACCCAAATCCAAATTGCTACACAAAACGGATAAAAATACAATATAGTTCAGGAATTTATAACCTACTGAAACCCTCCTGAAAGCTTCATATATTCTAGTAGGGACTGGTTTGCTTAAAAAGTCCTCCACATTTAAGCCCTGTCTAACTCCTACTGTAAGTGCTTATCAACTCATGATTTTTTTAGTCCCTTAAACATACAGTTATCTATTGATAAAGCTGAGGATATCTGAAGTTATGAGGAGTTCAGTCTAAGGAAACATAAGGATAAGTTAGAAGAAGGAAAAATCAGCATTACGCTGCCCATGTTGATGGGTAGGTCTAGCTCTGGGTGTCTCAGACCTCACTAGATGGAACTCACAGACTCCTACAATCTTAAAATGTGAGGAAGTGTTCAAGATCTCTCAGCCACTCAGAAGTCCATGTGCATGCAACACTTCAGGAAGCAAGCTGTGAATTTCAACAGAAGTCAAGTGTTTATTTTTCTTTTGATCAGATTCATCTCTAGTTGTAAAGTTGCCTTATGTGATCTGAGTTTGGGAGTACTTTAAGACTGCTGACATAAACCACTGATCATGTTTCTTTTCCACATTAAACAGTATGCACTTTCTGTGTGATCCATGGAACATTATTGCATGCTGTCTTGCACTGCTCTACATAGTCCACTTTCTGATCAGTCATTGTCAACAGTTCCTGTGCTGTTCTCCACTCCTATGTCTGTGTGAAGGATTGGGTTTGGGAGCTCAGATAACAAATTCTGTTCATCTAACAGAATGACAGAACTAACACCAGATAACACCAGATCTAACACCAGATAACAAAGACAATGCTCCTGTTTGTGTTTAAGCCATTTCCCTAGGAAATGAGTTGCCAAAATTCAATGCTGCTTTGTTGTGTAAACTCTTTTGAAGAAGGTAAAGCAAAATTAATAAGAATGACTGAAAAAGAGTGAAGCCCTGAAACTGCCCTGGGAACAGCAATCTTCTGAGTGTAGGAGGTCTCGGGACAAACCTCTGCTGTGAATCAGACAGAAATTATGCTTCGTGAATATGCATAATTTTAAAACTTATCTTTTCAGTGAGACTAATTTCCTTTCAATGCACGTAATCTTTTTCTGAAAGTGTAAAAACATAATTGTATTGAGCTTATGAGGCAAACCAGGGGTGATGGGAGGAAGCTACAAGGGTGGTTTCTGCAAGAAGCTGCTGGAAGTCTGACAGAGCCAATACCAGCTAGCTCCAAGACAGACCTACTGCTAGTCAAGGCTGAGCCCATCAGCCACGGTGGCGGCATCTCTCGGATAACGTATTTAAGAAAGGGAAAAAAATCCTGGGCAATGGCAGCCAGAGGACAGAATTAAGACTATATGAGAGAAACAGCTCTGCACACACTAAGGTCAATGAGGAAGAAGAAGGAGGAGGTGCTCCAGGTACTAGAGCAGATTCCCCTGCGGCCCATGGTGCAGACTATGGTGAAAGAGGCTTTCCCACTGCAGCCCACGGAGGCCCACGATGGAGTGGAGATCCACCAGCAACCTTTGGAAGACCCCATGCTGGAGCAAGAGGATGCCTGAAGGAGTCTGTGATTCTTTGAGAAAACTGCACTGGAGCAGGTTCCTTGTAGGGCCCATAGAGAGAGGGGCCCATGCTGGAGCAGTCTGTTCCTGAAGGACTGCACCTTGTGGAAGGAACCTACACTGCAGTAGTTCATGAACAAATTCAGACTGTGGGAAGGACCCACGTTGGAGAAGTTCATGGAGGACTGTCTCCCATGGGAGGGATCTCATACTAGAGCAGGGAAAGAGTGTGAGGAGCCCTTCCCCTGAGGAGAAAGGAGTGGTAGAGACAACATATGATGAACTGTCCGCAGTCCCCATTCCCTGTCTCCCTGTGCTGCTGAAAGGGAGGAGGTAGAGAAAATGGTAAGTGAAGTTGAGGCCAGGAAGAAGGGAGGTGTGGATGTAAGGTGGTTTAAGACTTACTTTTATTTCTCATTACACTAGTCTGATTTGATTGGTAATAAATTATATTAATTTCCCCAGGTCAAGTCTGTTTTGCCCATACAGTTATCTGAGTGATCTCTCACTGTCCTTATCTGGATCCTAAAGCCTTTTTTCATATTTTTTCTCCCCTGTCCAGCTGAGAAGGACAGCAATAAAATAGCTTTGGTAGGCACCTGGTATCCAACCAGGGTCAACCCACCACAATAATGTTGCAGTATTTCATGTACCTCCTTCATTTGTATTTATGGAAACTATTTGCTGAATTTAACCTCAGTACATAGGTAATTTCACACTTAAGATAATTATAGATGTTCTGACTAAGGTACAGAGTGTAGTGCTCCCAAGGAATGGATAATGTGGCTGAAATATACCAAATTTCACCCTCTGGGGTGTGAGTAATAATGTTTGAGTCATAAAAAGCTAGCTACAGCTCAGAGCTATCTCTGATATGAATCTGGTCAAGGAGCAGTCAGAAAACCCTGCTGTCAATTGAATAATTCTGCAGTGGAAGATGGAAACACCCTAAAACAGACAGAAAAAAAAAGTGCATCATTAATCATAACAATCAGTAAATCTGATAAATATTTTGAAAAAAATTTTATTAACACTAGTATCTGTGCCAACAGAAAATAGTTCCATGTTATGCAGATTAACCTATGTTCTCCTAGGCATCATCATATTTTTATATTCACTGTTTGTAAAATATTTTTTATATAATAGTCTGATCATTGAGGTAATTAATTTTGGCTACATCTACGCATTTGAAACTATTAGAAAAAAACACTTGAAGCTGGTTGACTAATAGATTTCAGATGACATTATGGCTATTATTAGTAATTAAAATTATTTTATTCAGTGTAGTGCCTGAAGAAACAACCTCTCATAGCAGAAGACAGCAAAAATCTTTAATACCAGTTGTAAAACTGAATAGGATTTGAACATTAAAATGATTCTCAAAACAAGCTAAAAGATGTCTCTACTTTATACACTGGATACAAGGATGACAGTGTGACACAGCAGGCCAAATCACCTCTGAAATCAACCAAGCCTTTTTTTTTTTACATCCTACATTTGTCATTGAACATAATATTATCCTACTGCAGTCTCTATGTCTCAAGTAATAAAAGATGAAAACTGCTATTCTGTTTTCCAAGTAGTGTCCCATTTTCCTGCTGATACCAGAAACATAAATACCACAATCCTTCTTTGTCCAGAACATGATAGATTTGACCTGCAGTGATAAGTTCATATTGCTGAAATTCAATCTGCTTGTGTTTTACAGATATTAACAGATTGGAAGTTTGGAAGATTTATTTAAACGCGTGTAAGTGCAATCCTTCCCTTTCATTTGAACCACTGTAAGATTAATGTTTGACACAAGAGAAATACACTTTCAGAAAAATAAACTTATTTTGTAGAATTTAAAGTAACAGTTGCTTTCCTAATGTAATACAATTATAATTTCATGGTCTTAAAATCTCCTAATTATGATTTCATTGAATGAAACTAATAAAAAAAACAAAAACCCTAAAATACCCCACAAAAAAGCCAACAAAAAAAATCCCACCAACATCATCCAAAACATGAAAAAAAATTCCCATCCATAAAACCACCAAAACCAGAGAAAGGATGAAAGAACTGAAAATACTGGAATAACATTAAAGAAGTTAACACTCAGTTATATCAGCCTGAGACTGAAGGAAAAGTAATTCAGCGAAAAAAAATCTTTAAAATAATAGATCAAAGAGAAAGGATAAACATACTGAAGGAGATAGGCTTGTATAAAAACACACTAAAGAAATATAAGCCAGTGGAGGACATACAAAATATACAATATAAACTGAGAATTCCATGTAAGCTTTATATACCATAGATGTCTGAGATACAACACACTACAGAATTTATATGTTAACCACCTTACCCCTTAGTGGAATCCATGGGCAAAAACTGGGTTAATCAGGGCCTTTACACACCTATTGCACATATACGAATGAACAAACATAAAGCCACACATACACAGGACTTCACTTTCTGTCTTTCTACATATACACAGTATCTGTTTGGGTTCCATGTTGTGATAGAAATCGCTCAATACAGAGTACAGATAATATTGAAAACAGGGTACCCAAAGGAACAGAAAGTGTTCTTCTAGACGGAGAGGTGGCAGTGCTCTCTAAGATTTCAGCATGTTTTGAGGATTTCCAGACATACTTCTGTCTCAAATCTGAATTCATATCACTGACCTTTCTGCTGGAGTGTGGTTCGTGCTGTTCTCTTTTGCAAAACCACATTATCAGCTCTGGGTGAGATGGCATGGTAAACAGGATAAAGGATTAGATTGTTACATTCTTAATTAGAATTTTGGCAGTTGTTCAAAACTGAATGAAATTGCAAAAGATACACAAAAATTGGAGCTGTGGAGATCAAAGTAATCAAATATGGAAAAATGAACTTGTCATAAACTGTATGTGTTGATCTAGTCCTGGATTTCTCATTATTTGAAATGCCAGGCAATGTCAAAAACAATAGAATCCAGGTATCATTAACCTGTTTTAAGGTAACTATTTTGATACAACAACAATAAAATCCCCCAACAATAATTAGAATAACAGGAAAATAAAAATAAGACCAAAACAAAACCTAAAAGATAAACTGCTTGGCCTTAATTCAGACACAAAACAGATTTTTGTTTGGCTTGACTTGGTTTGATTTTCTTATGTAGTAGCTCAGATCTCAAAATTCTCTTGAATGCTTTATTCAGTTTCATTTGTTCAGTTTCATTTGTGGGGTCACTGTGTGTCAGCCTATCTTAAAGCCAGCAAGCTCACAGCTCCCAAATTCATCTCAAATGAGTTGAGGGGAAACATGACAGTGTGCAAGCCCTGGCTCACCTTGTGTATTAGCTTAACTAATACATAGAGACTAGACAAAAAAATCCCAGCATTCCTCAACAGTAATTTGGATTACATTTGAAAACTGAAGAGATTCTCTACCATAACCAAAAACATCTTGTCAGGTTCATGAAGTACCTATGAGAAAAGAATTGTTGTTTCATAACACATTTAGTGTTGGTTTTTTTCATGCATTTCTGTGTTGAGTCAGTAGGACACTCTCTTTGCTTCAGTGTTGCTGAAAAAAAGAGGGCTTAACTTCTCTATGTTTCTGTGCCTTGAGACATCACAGAATCACAGAATTAATGAGGTTGGAAAAGACCTCTGAGTTCATTGAGTCCAACCTATGACTGAACACCACCACGTCAACTAGACCATGGCACCAGGTGCCATGACAAGTCTTTCCTAAAACAACTCCAGGGACAGTGAATCCATCACCTCCCTGAGCAGCCCATTCCAATGTTTAACAACGATTTCTGTTAAGAAATTTCTCCGAATGTCCAACCTAAACCTCCCCTGGTGCAACTTAAGACTATGTCCTCTCATCCTGTCACTGGTTGCCTGGGAGAAAAGGTCGACCTCCATCTGGCTACAACCCCTTTTCAGATATTTGTAGAGAGTGATAAAGTCACCCCTGAGCCTCCTCAAGCACTGCAGATAGCAGAAAGAACACATGAAACATATGATGGGTAACTTGAAATGTCAGTTTTAGTAACTCTTTTCTGTGTTTACAAATCATTCAGTTTGAATTGTTCCTCCCATTTCTTCCAAGAACCTTTCCCTTCTGTCTGTGCAATGTAAGCATCACCTAACATGGTTCAATCTTACCATCTGAAAGGGAAGACAAAAAAGACATTTGTCCATCTCACAGTTTTATATTTGGTTTATATGTTATGTGCACAGAACTGCAGGAGAGATGTTATTTTTATTTCATGACTAACATCACTTCCTGTCTTGCATATATTCATCTGTCTGTGGTGATCCATGAATGGTGACATATTTCCTAACATAGATGCAGCTTATAATGACAGAAGGAATTTTTCTGCTGTTGTAGTTATAGTATTCCTGGAAAAGATTCTTGATAACTTAAGCCTTCCCTACAAGGCTGTTATGGAAAAGGTGATTTTATAAATATCTTTTATTCATATATGTAAATATTCTTCTTTTAAATATATCTCAGTTTCTCTGTTAAAATTGTAACAACCTTGTTAGCATACCTTCACTAAACCAGGACTGTGTTGTTTTCCATTTGTGAAAAATCATGTCATTAAGAGGAAAAGAATAATCAAATAAATTGAAAAGTACTGTGGAAAATGAAGTATTCAGCTTTATATATAGCCTAATACTATAGCTGTTGGCAAACATCATTTCATTGCTCTCGTGTTGGGGACGCAGTGAAATGCAATCAGACATGACTGGATAGAAATTTGTAAATGCCTATGTTTAATGGTTATCAAATTTGAACAGAAGGTTTTCTATAAAACTGTTTAAGAGTGTCACACCCTGAAGCTAAGGATTACAGATAAGCTGCTGTCTGTGAGACTATATTTGATATATTAAAGAGTATAAATATGAATCCAAGAAAAATATCATAGGAAATTCCAAGCTTTGGGATTAACCGTGCATTTGATAAATGCATGCTATTTGAATTCCAAATTATATTTTCATAACAGACCACATGCTCTATGTATTAGCTTATGCAATATAGAGTTGATCAATAGATTTATTTCACATGCTGGTTTAGTTTATAATTATAGAATTATGTACAAAATCTATGTGTCTTATACTTTGAAATTGAAATTTATAGATTTGCTTATCTTTTATGAAAATATGACAAAGCTGCATTCTGGAGTAGGAAGATATTCAGTGTATGAAGCAGTGTGATTTTTAAAATAGAAGATTGTTAGGGCATTTTTGTCTTTTTTTTTCTTTTTTTAAATTTGTATCTCTGTTTACATTTGCAGGTCCCACTGAGGGTAACAAGTCAGATAGACAGATCGACTCTAAGGAACATTTGTAATAAATTCCTTATGTGAACTTTTTAAGGCAACAGTGAAAACTGCCATATTACAAGTCCACTCTTGCACAACTCTTGGAGAAGTCAAGGTCTTAGGGTATCTGGCATTTTTTTTCTGTTTGTTCGTAAGTTTAATTTCAAATGGAATTCCAGTTCTAAATTCTTCCATTTCACAACAGTACAAGAGAAATAAAAATGACAAAGCAGGGCTTAGCAGGTTTGCAGAGCCAAAAGTATTGAAACCTCAGTGTTAATTTAAAATGAAAGGTGGCATCAAAGGTGACGAATTTGTGTGTGTCACTACTTAGCAGTACATCATTTGTATTTTTTCACACTCACCAGTCATATAAAACTCCTTTTCAGAACTACTGCAACACATTTTGCTATTTCTGCTGTTACCATCTCTCTGAAGAAATAAAACCCCTAAGTCAGCCCATGACTATCCAACCATTACACATAGAATGTTTTAAAGACTCATAAGTCATCACTTGTTTGAAAGGGAAGTCTCCATGATAAAATAGATCTGCTGCTTCTTCAGCATTCAGCATAACACAGTTTCAATGTGCATTTAAGTTTGTGGCTTCAGAAGCATTAGAGGTCAAAGTCTTTATTGTTCCTTAACGTAAATGTTCTGTCTTTCTTTGGCCCCATCTCCACTGTCCTTTATATCATATTCCCAATTCTTACCTTTCTAACAAACACTCATGGGATCAATCAAGGTCAGCATTTTGGAAGAAAGCATTTTTATAGGGTTAATTTTCAGATATGTGTGAAAGACTGAAATGTTAAAGGTTAATGACTCAAACAACTGGGCAAAAGCAACAGGGTGCTCTGCTGAGGCCAGGTTTGCACCTCCCCAAACAAAGAGGAAGAGGAGAATTTTTGGGTGTGCAGTGGCAGAAGCCTCTGATCACATAAGAACATCAGAGGATGATCAGGACCAGGTTGAGCCCTGTGTTTGACTGTGTCCCTGATAACCCATGTCTGATGTCATAAGGAAAAGCCCGTAAGAAGCAGATCCTGGGAGGTGGGATAATGCTTTTTGTCATGGCACGTTGATATTCAATGTGGTTTCACTCTAATCTGCCCCAAGGGTTCTATTAAGAACTTAGTTACCCTACCTCAACGGTGGGTTGTAACAATGTGCTAAAGAGCTTCTTGTGTTTGCCACGCCTGAGATCATTACCTCACATCAGAAAAGCCGCACATGTGGCCACGCTCTGTAGTTCTTCAGGAAAAGTACTTTAAGAAAAGGATTAAAAAAATGGATCTAGACAACTTCAGTGTAACATACGACTCATTAGCAAATTCTTAAAATACTCATCAGTAAAGTGAAATGCAACCTTTATACCAATTCTACAGTTATACCATTACTATCTTTATATCATTACAAGCATTAGCTTCATATCATAATTTGTGGCAAGATAAATTGAAAGGGTTTTTTAATCTTTTCCTAAATTAACTGCTGTAATGACTCAATAATTCCTACATAGCCATGTTTATATTGCCAGCTCTAAGAAAGTAAAATCTGCCTGTGCAATGACTTTGCAGGTTTTTTCTCTTCTCTTTGCTAGCCCCTGTTCCCCTAAAGACATGAAATGATATATATCATTTTAGTTGGAAGTGAAGACACCATAAAAAACCCACGTGAAAACATTTCAAGAATTTCAAATCACTGTATCATAATTTGGACCAGATTTGTTACTGTCTTCAGATTCAGGACTGAAAGGCCCACCATCACATGTAACCCAGATCAAATTAAAATTGTAATCCAGATATTTGAGTTAGATGTGTCAGTTCAGGCTTTGCTTCTTACTCCCTGGCAGGCTGTGGAGACACAGGCTGCTGGAATGGACATAGTTTATTATGAAGCCAAGTAAACACCCACCTCCATGCAAAACAGCTCTGCCACTGCTAGCTCAGGCTGCATCCATTGCCAACTTGACAACATTACTGTAGAAGTCCTAGTGCTACGGCCAAAACCTTCTCACCCAGAAGTTGTTATTTGAAAATCAGGATCCTCCATCTATTAAAAATTGTCTCCTCAACAGTTCCAACATGCTTTCATAAATGTAGGAATAATAAAAATTTACTATTACAATTAAAATACATATAAATTCCAAGTGAAACACATAAAACTCAGTTTGAGATATCATTCAATGCATACCACAGCTGGTGATAGTAATCATTTCTTGTTCTCCACAGTATAGGAAGCAGAAATGGTATTGAATTATAGACTTTTAAGACTCAGCAGGAACTGGTTATCATATATCAGTAAGATTCCAAAAAGATTTTGCCTGAAAATAGCCTCTTTTAGATGTGCCCTAACATTCAATACAACTAAGGAATGCATATAGTATCAGAATGGTTTGGGTTGGAATGGACCTTGAAGACCATCTAGTTCCAACCCCATTGCCATGGCAGGGACACCTTTCACTAGACCAGGCTGCTCAGAGCTCCATCCAGCCTGGCCTTCAACTGCTGCAGGGATGGGGCATCCACAACCTCTCTGGGCAACATGTTCCAGTGCCTCATCACTGTCACAGCCAAAGGTTTCCTCCCAATATCTAATTAAACCTACTCTCTTTTAGTTTGAACCCATGCCTCCTTGTCTTGTCACTACATATTCTTGTAAACAGTCCCTGTCTTTCTTGAAGGCTGCAATTAGGTCACCCTGAAGCCTTCTCTTTTCCAGGCTAAAAAAACCCAATTCTCTCAGCCTTTCCTCGTACAAGAAGTGCTCCATCCCTCTAATCATCTTGATGGCCTCCTCTGGACTCACTCCAACAAGTCCATGTCTTTTTTGTGCTGGAAACCCCAGAGCTGGATGCAGTACTCCAGGTGGGGTCTCATCAGAGTGCAGTAGAGGGGAGAATCACCTCCTGTGATCATCTGATCACACTGCTTTTGATGTAGCCCTGGATATAGTTCATGTTCTGGGCTGCAGGTGCACATTACCAGCTTAGTTCCAGCCTGCACCCACATCCTTCTCAGCAGGGCTGCTCTCAGTCAGTTCATCCCCAGCCTGTATTGATACCAGGATTTGCCCTGACCCAGGTGCAGGAACTTGTACTTGGTCTTATTAAACCTCATGAGCTTCCTGTTGGCCCACTTCTTGAACTTGTCCAGATCCCTCTGGATGGCATCCTCTCCTTCGGGTGTGTATGCAATATAGAGACTCTACAAAATATTTGCAATAAAAAGCTGAGACTAGGAAGCACTTCTGTGTACATAAGAGCGTGATTAAAGCCTGTAGCAGCAGAAAAGCAGCCCAATGAAAATGGAAAAAAACAAGAGACTGGTCAAACAAGAAGTAGGGAACTGGAGGATTTGTTGGGCAAGGAGACAGGATGTCTACATGGGTGGGGGAAACACTAGAGAGATTGAGACAGTGGAAAGAGATCTCTCAGTGTTCAACTTCTAAGGATTAATCAAAAATTGTAAAAAATTGGATGAAAGCTTCATAGATTTGTCTCAAGGTCCCTTTTATTTGAAACTGAACTAATTTCTTAGCTTCCAGTTCCCCGAAGTTAATGTGCCAAGTTTCTGTCCCTGGAGAGAATCTATTTTCCATCTGAAGCAATGTATGGTGTTTGGCTACAAGAATTGCTTTAGAGAATCTGGCTTTCCACAACTTAGAGACCTTCCAAAATGCTGGGATATATCCCAAAACATAATTCTAGGAAGTATTATCATATTCATCTACTTACCATTATCAGATTTATATTTTACCTTATTTCAGCCAAGACAGTTGAAGTCTGGTACAGTCCCAAAACATCCTGGTAATCCTCAGCTCCAACATGTCTGCTTTGGCAGAGTGTGTGTGGGACAAGTGCTTGGGCCAGCCTTAATCATAATCAATAATAAAGTTTTTTATGTCTTTCAATATGTTTTTCCACATGCTAGGGTTCAATATTGTACACAGGCCTTAGTCTGAGGACTGGCACTAAGCTGCTTGCAGCTGACTGCTTGAACACTTAATATACTCTTTTCACATCAAAAGCAATATGACTTATTGGTATTCTCTGTCCTAAATTAAAACAAAACTGAATGTAACAAAAAGGAAAAAAAAACAAACAACAAAACCAAATGCTTAAGGATATGATTTTTTTCAGGTTCAGCGGGTTATATAATGAATATATCTGTACAGTCTATACACATTGATGGGTGTTAATATTACAGTGGTTGAAATGGAGCCTCTGAAATTGACCAAATGACACAATCTATCTTATCTTGATTTTCCAGTACATTCATCCCAATCCTTAGAGTTAACTTCCAAGAAGTGAATATATGTTGATACCAAAATGGTGTTTGTTCTCTCCTAACCCATATTGCAGGAGACATCCTGCAGTTTAAGTTGCAGTAGGCTAACCCCACTCTCTGAATGAGGGACAAAAACCTCATTGTCGCAGTGATAGATCAGCAGCTCTGCATTATAGCTTTCCAGAAAAAAAAGAAAAAGAAGGGTTGTCTGAAAGAGCTGTGAGATAGGTACACAAAAGTTTTCAGATCAGACAAATGCTGCAAATGTCAACAAATTATATTTATTCTTTCATCTACCTGCAAAAGAAATATTTGAAAACCAATTTAATTTTCCCACAGTCGTACAGATGAACAATAAACAGGAGACCTCTTAGGACATACAGAAGGCATGTTCATTTTGATAACATTAATTTTGTCCTAGAGACTGATGGTAAGGTCCCTCCATCTGCCAAGATCTCTGAGATGTGCTCTAAATTAATTTTGAGTAGATTTTCCATCTCACTGAAGATAAGCATTAAAGGAATGTCATTAAGACTCTAAAATCAATTATACAAAAGGTAGAAAATGCCAAAATCTTACACTGCATACCCAGAAGTGGCTGGAATAGAGAACAACCTTAATTCAGTCCATTGTGCAATCCTAAATTTCTACCTGCCTTAATCAGAACAGTAAAAGATTTGTATCTTTAAGACACAGAAAACTGAGCACAGTATCTGAAACAAAGATTTATTATTCATATCTCAATTTCTAAGAAGTAAAAGAGTTTTTGCTTACCATAGACTGTAACAACAGGTTTGCTGAAGAGGGTTTCAAGTATCTATCTCTTCAGCTTTGCTCCTAGTTTTTACTACACAACACCTCAAAATCCTTTCCTGTTTTGTTTTCACTGACATATTTTTGCTTTAAATTAAGGAGTTACTGTATCAAACCTTATTTCTTTCTTGAGGACTGGTAAAAAAAAAAAAAAAACAAACCTAAGAGAAAAATTAATACTCTGTTCAGATTTCTCAGTTGGTTACTAAATTAAATTTAAAACCTTGCTTATACCTGCTGTCATGTCCTCTGGGGAGAGTTCCAAGATTATTTAATTTATAAATATCTCCTCTCTTCACTTAGTAATTCTAATATATCTAAGAATAAAAGAAGTTTAAATCTTAATTTAAGTTTTTTTTTCTGACCAGAAGTGCTGCTGTTTAAATCAAGTAAATGATTAGAACATATAACAAGATACAAACTACCTCAGTTGGGTCCTCAGAAACTACAATACATGTATATATACAGCTTTGACATATACATCAAGATTTTTGGTTAAGCAGTTATATGTTAATTTTTCTGACTAGTTAATCTTTTAATAGGCTTTCACTGGTTTATTCTTAGCTTTTCCTAATACTGTTCAGTTAGGTAGGAGCTATTCAGTATTTTTCTGGTTTTGGTAAATGAAGGTACAGAGATTAATCCAGAGGTATCCAAAAGTATGTAGCTATTCTGAGATTCTTAAAATTTGAGTCTTCAATAAAGTTATGTTGAACGTAAACTTAAAGATCAACACCCATTGATTTCCTTCAATGATTTTTCTCAGTTATGGTACTCAGTGCTAAGTCATAGTGTATTCTCATTTTCATGTGGAAAACCAGAAATAAACAGTTAGCCAAAGACAGTGGTGTATGAAATAGGTCTGGAAAATTTCTGATCTCTTTCAATGGACACTAGAAAAAAATATAAAGTAACTAATTACACTTCTAAATCTGTATATCTCAGCAAGATACCTACATTTAGTATGAAAAAATCAGGCCTCAATGTTATTACCAAAAAGTTTGTATCCTTTATAAAGGAAAATAAGCCATGTGGAACCTCATACCTAGTGAGGATACTTTGACACCTGTTCTGTGCCTTCCAGTCCCTGGTGTGGTTTTTTGTTTTGGTTTGGTTTTCAACAAGATTTATTGTATTAACGAATTTTGGACTTTGTTTACACTGCAAGCTACTGTCTGAGCAGGTTCAACCCATCCTCAATTAGAACATATCTGTCTAGAGTTTCAAACCATTAATTAAAGAGATTCAAATTCAAGCTGATATCTGTCATGTTTAGAAGAGGTGCTAAGTAAAACAGTGATGTTCTGATAAACCAACAACAACACAGTTGATTGGGACCTACAAATACAGGGCTGAGGCTGGGATGGGGGCTGCAGGATTAGATACTCAGTTCATGTGAGAGAACTGTCCCAGAGGACCCTCTGAACTGAGTGGGGCCAGTGCTCTCTCTGCTCTGTAGAGAGGAGGTGAGGAATTAGAGCTCTTTGTGACTTTGACATCTTCTACTGCACAGGAATGAACTGGGTCCATCACATTTCACTCTTAATCTTCTGTAAATCTGATCCATGAGACTAAAAGTAAACAATCAGCTATAGATTAACCATTGAAATATGTGTCACGGAGAGGAAATATTAACTATATATGTTTAATAAGACTGAGGTATTTAGTGGACAGTGATTTGAAAAATCTGCAGTCCTTTGTCTGTATCAATTCTGGATCTATTCTCATGGAGAAGATAAAAGAAAAAATTCTAGTCACAATTTGTGTGACTGAGACATTCAGGTAAGGTCAGAATAATAGGGATCACATGTTGTACAGTTTGATAAATAGAGTTTTTTTGGGGGAGGCGAGGAATGTGACTGCTTGAGCCTGACTCAAGCAGAGTAGCCATTCAGATCTCATAATACTGGTCATTATCCAAAGCAGAAGGCTATGATTCAGGGCTCTTTTGTCTGGCTTTTAGCACCCTGCTCATCCTGACACAGAATAAATCTAACTGTTGAAATCTCTGCATATTTCAAAAATTAGATTTTTTTTCCCTTTAACTAAATGTATATTTTAATATTTTTCCAGATTATTTTACAAAATATGGAGTGAATACCAAAAACCTGACTCTAAATGTTGACTCAGTTAAAAAAGAATCTACTTCATAGTATCACATCAATCAATATCAATGTTCATCACATTAGTAACTAACAATGTGGCAGCAGGGTAGCTCCAGCTAGAATATTTTGTTACATTCTGGAAGCAATTTATCAGAAAGATGGACATATTGGAGTGAGTCTGGAAGAGAGCAACCAAAGTCATTACAGAGAAAAAGGGAGTAGCCAGAAAAGCCTAAAATCTTAGTCAGCAGTTATCAAAATACTAACATTTACAATTTTCAAATAATTTAGTACCACATAATTTTAACTGTGACCACTCTAGTACAGTGCAATAGCAGATGATAGCAGTCTATACACACTTGGTATGTATAAAAAAAAAGGAATAAAGAAATGAAAATATTTAGTTAAATATTAACTTTCTGAAATGCAAATACAATTTGTTTGTCTTGTTTTTCTTCCTTTGGAATACTATTTTGGTATACTATCTGCCTGAATTCTCAACTTTCTCTCATTTCTTTGCCTTCTATACCTAAGCACTTCCATTGAAACTGAAATGTGAAATTAATTCCTTTTCATTGTAGCAGTCGTTAATGCACATTTCCTGAGAGCCGTCCAGTGAAGTATAAATTTTGTCATAGAAAATATAAGGCTGGAAGAAACTCAGAGTATTCTCTAATCTGATCCCTTGTTTAAAGACAGGGGCAGCTTGTCAGGACCCGTTCTTAGTGTTTACTACTGATGGAGATCCCATACTTTTCTCAGCCAACATATGCTAGTAATGAGATACCCAGAATATTATCCTTAATTTTAGGAACATTAATGTAATGTCTCAATTGACTCCTAGTATGTTTTAAGTTTGATTTCACTCAGTTTCTATCAAAAACATAGAAAACAGATTTTTAAGATTTTATTTTAAGACTTTTTTCCAAATTTGTATGCTCTTAAAATAAATTTAATACACTGGCTGGCTAGAAAGAATTAAGAGCAAATAACTAACTGATGTCTAATTTGATTCTTATTTAGTATGTCCTTCCTACCCAATCACTTTCAATCTTTAAAACTTTTAAATATATACTCCGTTTGATCATGTTTATGATGCCAAAGAAATACTGGCAAATCAATCTTTTAGCTGCAAGCATATTTTAGCCTCTGCCTGATTTTCACCACTACCCCTAAATTGTGTTGCTGGGCACTTTTGACTCATGAGAATGTAGAAACCCTCTTACAACTTGCTGCAGAATAGCATTGATATGGTTTGAAGCTGGCTCCCTGCCAAGTCTCCAAACCTTACCACCAGAAGTCCCCCCCCACAAAACCTCAGGGAGAAGAGGGAGAAAAACAACCAACTAAGAAAACCTGAAACGAGAGAGAGACAGCTAAAGTGATATATATAAATATATTTACACTTATGTTACAATTGAAATATATATATACAATTTAAAATATATACAATTTCACAAGGGAAGGGGAAGGAGGAAGGGAAGGGGAACAAAACCAAAATAAAATATATATATGTATATATATATATCCCAATTAGTAGCCCGAGATCTAGTAACTAAAGAGTTAGCAAAGAAAACATCCCACCACTCTCCTTGGGACAACGGAGAGTCGCTCCGAGACGATCGCTGGCAACCTCCGCCTCCCAAGGTCGACAAGGCCTTACCAGGCCTCGCTCCCCAGCACGGCAGACTCAACAGCAGGGAACCTGCACCTCCAAGCCACTGGAAGGAAAGAGAGTGAAGGCCTCTCCTCCTTTCTTCTTATAGTCTGGATAACATAAAAATCGTGGGGAATACTGGGTAGATCTGAACCCTTCCTTGGTTACAAACTGGTCACCAAGGAAGGCCTAGCCCAAACAACCACAAGCATGTACTTTCTGCCATCTTGTATTTGGTATTTATATCTATATTTTAGTACAAATGTCTGGCTAAAACTGCCTGTGAAGAAAGGTTAGGTGACTAGCTAATTAAAACCGTTCTATGATGTCTGGTCTTGACAACTGGTTGCTAAATAGCAAAAAGGACAAATGAGATATCACAAAAATTTTACAGACGAAGACAAAAATCAAATTTGGGTACTAGAAAAGAATTTTTTAAAGGGAGATACGGGAAACCATCAATGTTTAACATGTAGAACTGCAGAAAACCTCTGTATCCTTCAACTTCGGAGAGCCACAGAAGTGAGCAATTCTCTGTAGGTTTATTTAGATATTACACTTCTAGTACAACTACGAACCAAACAATACCTGGTGCACAACTGAGTCTGCACAGAGCCTAAAACAAAGATTCCTAGGACCATGACCTCCTTTCCATTTAGATCACAGGGATTTAGTCTTCAAAGTTCCCTAGAGGTGGGTAAACTGGAGATCAGGAGTAGAGGAAGACACTTGACATCATTCCTCTGGGTATAAGAAATGATGGTTAAGTGAAAGTTTGGAGACTAATTTGCTGTGAATTATAAAACACTGAAAATTGAAAACCTATAAATTGGAACATCTGATACTGACTGTATGTTATTACTTACTGGTGCATGCAAGCAGGGGCAAAAATTGCAGTATGTGTTATGTAAAGAAACCTAGAAAACATAAAAATATAGCCTCCATTGTCAAAAATAAGTTTTGCAGAAAATACCCACTGATGGAAAAAATACATCTAATTTTTTTGTAAAATATAAGAGTTGTGAAAAAAAAAATCACTTTACTGTAGAAAGAATAGGATATAAATTTGTATTTTTTTCAAGATTTGGAGTATGTTTGTCATATAAAAGATAATTGTGTGGTTATTATAGAGTATTAAATTAGAGTATTTGGAAAGAACTGACCCTTAGGATAGCCTGAAGGTTGTTGAACTGAAAGCTAACAGGTCAAACAGATGCTGACTAAGAGGGAGACATAAACCATACAGATGCCCTGATTTAAAACAGCAACAACTTGCTAGACTATATCTATCAGATTTTTGCTATTTCTTTTCCCTTCATATCTCTAGAATGCTAATTTTTTGGCACTTTCATTGCTTTAGGGACATAAGTATATATCTTTTTATCTATGTTTTATATGTGTCTTGAATATGTGTATATCGTTTTGAGCTATTCCTTCCCAAACTTTTGCTACTGGGTGTTTTTGCTCTGTGTGGGTTTGTGTGTGTAGATAAATTATTTATTTATCTTAGACAAAATAAAAAATCAGAGTGGTATAAGAAAGAAATTATCTCTTCTTGCACTTGCCATTTATCCATCCATGTAAAATTGCATTGTTTATACAACAGCAGGATGATTTTTCAATGAGATATTAGTTGGAGAACCTGTTCCAGTAAAAAGTATACCTCAGAAATCCTCCATATATATCACAAGCCTTGAACTGAGTAAAAAGCAAAGATAGAGGCTGATACAGGCAAATGATCAAAGGAGAAAATAAAGAGTAAAAAACTGAAAAAATATATTAAAGAAAACTCAGTAGGAGAAGCTGAGGTGCACCTGATCCTAGGAACATATCTGAATCCAGATGTACACATTATAATACCATTAGTAAAATTATCCATATATTTTATGAGATACAAACTAATTATTTCAATGAAAATGGAAATTGAGACACAAAACATTTACAGTAGTGCTAGAAAAGGTTTGAAGAATCAATTTATAAACTCTTACAATCATTATTTCCCTATGGATACTTCAGTGAACTGAAGGAAGGGAAAAGAATTTTAAATCTCTGACTTTAATGTTAACAATAAGAGTCATTAGTTTTTCAAGTTGCACATTTATCTCTTATTAATAGGGGATGTGACACAGATGAGGTCCTCCAGAATTTCCTTTCTCTGCAATTAGAAAAAAGACTAAAGCTGTTTCCCTTGGTTGTATTTTAACTCTATGAATTCTCAATGATAATTACAATAGTCAAATCTTACTTTTAATTAAATAGTAGTATCACTTATATTACCAGCAGATACTATGTCTACCAAAACATGTGGTAGATATTAATTTCATGTATAAATGAGGTAGAAAATAAGGGATGATATAAAAATCTTATAAACCCAGAGATAGGATAAAAAATAAGATATTGATGACATTTTTTTACCATTATACAGTATCCTAAGTGGCTGCATCTGAAGCCATCTGTAAAGTTAACAAAACTAATGCATATTCAGCTGTTCCCATCTGATCAACAGAAATTTGTTCATCTTCCATTCAGGAATTAATTTTAAAGAGGGTCAATAAATCTAAATGTGATTTAATATTAGGAAGAAATGAATGGTTTTATTAAAGGAATAAGTATCTGAGACTCAGAATAAAGATGGAGGGGAAAAATATGACAAATACCAATGTCATTGAAAGTGACAGAAAAGGGTTATGCCCACATTCATATATATTTCACATTGAGTTACAGGAATCAATTTAAGTTACTTACATCCTAAATTGTATGTCAGTGTGTGTGATGTCAATTAATCACACATGTACATTTTACATTTTGTGTTATAGGACTAATAAAATATTGTAAATGAAAAGTTTATGAGGAAAAATTTCTATGAAGTACTGCATCCTTAATTAAAGAGAGATGAAAAATCCCTTTTTCTCAGAAATGTTCATGATACTCTCAATTTTATCGTGACAACTTACCTTGGCTGGAGATAAAGAATAAAACATCAGGAAAGCCTGAAAAAACCTTTCAATACTCATTCATTGAAGTTGCCTGTATCTCATCAGATTCTCTGAAAACAGCTTTTGAAGCATGCAGAATTATTTTAGATCAGGCCTATGGCCATACACAGCATAGTTTTCCTCCTCTCCATTTTCACAGCTGACAGAATTGGTATCCAAATATTGAAAAGTCTTTTTACAGTTCTCTTTCCCAAGAAAGAAACAAGAAAGTAATGCCTTGAGTGCCAGAGATTTTTTTTAGATTAAAAAAAAAAAGGCATTTAGTTATTGGGTTTTGTGTGTGGGGTCCCATCTGAAAAATTCCATAGTTGGTGTCTGACCTGTGGTTCAGCAGAAGAAGAACCTTTTTATTTCTCTTGTAATATTCAGTGAGCAGAGGCTTCAGGCAAAGATGCCTCATGTAGCACTGCTTCTTTCAAGCCAATGCTCATGCACAGTAACCTGGTCAGTCTTCAAGGCGCCTAATAGTTTCCCCAAGATTAAAGCCTGCAGTTCACATTCCCTTGACAAGCTCCATGAGAGGTCTGAAATGGCTCTGAACTGCATCTACGATGCAAACTTTTAAAACATTTAATCTGTCAGTACAGAATTTCTGCAATGAAGACCAAAATTCAATATAATTACCAAACAGCAAAACTTCTGCCATTTCCACCAGTGAAATTTTCTTATCATATGCGGATATAGCAGGGAAAATATTAGCTAAGCCTATGCAAAAATAGCAAGGCAAATATTAGATGTGAAATACCAATCAGTGAGCTACAATTGACAGAAGCAGGTTCACAGAAGGTTGAACTACATACCTGGCCACTTAAATGGCATACTAGTATGAAAATCTTTTCTGGTTTACTTGATTCCTTTTCCATCTAACAACTATGGGCAAAGTTGTCCCTTAAATATTATTCCAGTGAGAAGATTTAGGAGAGGATTTACAGTTACTTTAGCACCTATGAGCTAATCCAGGTGAGAAAATTATTTTGTTGCATTCATTACAGTTGAACCGTATGCATTTCTGTATTTACAATGTCACTACTTGCTTTTCGGGATCTGATTCTGCCACTGGGCATTTTCACTGACAAGAGGTACCATTTCTAGAGACACAGAATCAGAGGATTAAGGAGGCTGGCTGTCAGCTCTAGAGATAGTGTAGTTCAAGACCCTGTTCAAAACAGAGTTAATTAGAGTAGGTTTTTCAGGTACAGCTCCTGTCCAGTTTTGAATATCTTCAAAAGATGGAAACTCCACACCTCCAGATAGCCTTATTCCAGTGTTTGACAGCCTTCACAATAAAAAGAAAATAAAAAGGACAACTCCCAAGTATCCTTGCTTGGATACTACTTCACTGTGTCAGTAATCCCACTAACACAAATGGGGAGTAATGACAGAGGTAGAGTGACTATTGATACAATGGATGTTGATATTTGAAATGAAGCATTAGAGCTTGTGTTCTTTGCTCGCTTGTGTTCTTTGCTCACTTGTGTTCTTTGCTCACTTGTGGATGGGCACTTTGTAGTTTCTGTACTATCATTTGTAAATACATAAAATTTTTTGTCTGAAAACAATTTATGATGATTTTTTTTTTTTTACAGGAAGATCACCTGTTCCTGTTGCATACCTTCATGGTTTCAGGCAGGCTGAAATGTTTCTTAAGCAAATATAAACCAGTTTCTGAATAGAAACCTTCACCAAAGTTTCTGCAGTGTATCTTGCTTTACTGCAGTTGGAAACAGCCCTGAACATGCAGGATTTTTTGCTGCACTTACTAACAGGCAAAGAAAAAGGAGTTCAGAATTTGCACAGGAAGAGAGAAGAGACAAAATAGGAATCTAGGAGTATGTGTAGTTTGCTCTCACTGCACCCTGCTCTGCAGGTCTGCATCAGCAAAACACAGTGTAGTGTAGTTTAACTTTCTGGAAGATCACATGGCATGAAGAGAGTAAATATAATTCTTTTATTCTTCTGATCCTTTTTTCTTCATTATTAGTTCCTGCCCTTGAATTTCCAAAGTATCTGTATGAACAGATATATATCCATGTTTCCCTCATTTTACATACTTTTACTTTCTGACTTCATAAAATTAAAAAATAAAGTGGGCTTAAAGGAACGTCTGAAGGTCATAGAATTCAATATCTTGGTCAAAGAAAGATCAACTTTGAATTCAGATCCAAATTTGAAGCTAGATCAGATTACTCATGACTTTATTATGTGCAAATTTATTTTACAGTCAGGCTATCTATATGGCTTTACTCTCCTGCAAAGGACTAATCCTGCATGAATTTATTCACATCAAATAATAGCTGTACCAGTTCAGTGGTGCAGTACATTGTCTACTGGCCTTACCAACAAATTATTGTTCAAGGTGCCATTACTGGACATCACAGAGTTTTGAACAACATGTCTTTCTGCTCATTAGACTGTCATTTACAGACTTCCTTCCAACATTTATCAGTCTTGCTTAGGATAAAACTCTGTAGTTAATGCTCCTGAGCAGTAACCAACATTATTTGGTGTAGCTTAACACGTACTAGGGATGTGTCCCAGAGATTAATCAAGAGGAGCATGGGGCTGTCATCATCCCTGAGAAACCAACTTAATCTGTGCAAAAGTTCAATTATTTTAGGTTAAGCTTGTGAGAGAAATAGAATAGAATACTCTGAATAAAATTCTGTTCTGTTTTTGAATATTAGTGTTGAGAAATGACAGGTGTGGATTTTTATTATGAGAGGAGTTGTCCCTTTGCATGCAAGGAAAAGCATCATGTAATAAGAGTATAATTCCTGAGAGAAAATAATTCTCATTAATAAATGTCTGTCTTACCAGGAGGTTACATAGGATGGTATTAGAATCACTGTGTCCAATACTGTCTATACAAAGAAAAATCACATTTCCAAATCCTACAAGGTCTAAAAGGAATTCTGCCCTGCACAGAAATGTGGGAGGCTTTGGGTAAAAACTCTTCAATGTAATTTTTCCTATATCACAGTCCTAAACATCACAAAAGTCAAATATTTCACCATTAATGTCCTAAATATCATAGTGGCTAAAATATTTACAGCCTTTCTACTGACACTGTTTGAAATATTATCTGTGAAATTTCTCACCTTAAAATAGATGAGGAGACGACAGATTGAAAAAAATAAATTCTAATTAAAAATGTCTTAGAGTTTATTTTTGGATAATTCAGTAAACCAAGGGAGAATAAAGTGCTATTCCTAAATTGTGTTTGAAAAAGATGCTGACTACGGTAAGGTTGCTTAAAAAGCTGCAAATCCAGGGAAGCTGTTAAAGCTCTGTGGTTTTACAGAGTAGCATCAATATCACACCTTTGATAAAACAGTGTTCGAGTGATTTAAAAATACATATCAATCACTGTGATTTATTTTGGCTTTTATGCACTTGTTTAATTTTGTGGGTTTTGTTTCATTTGAGCTTTCCAGAATCCCAAATAGTGCCACAGTTTCCCTATTTACTAATTTGCTGGATTAACCCACACTGCTTTTTACCGATTAAATAGAACAACTTTCTTAAAAAAGTAGAAAGTTGAAGATTTGAAGAGTATTCTTTTGACAGGCCAGCAGAAGCAAATAGTAAAACAGTATTACAAGCCTAGGACTATAAATATTTAAGATTAAATAAATTATCTGTGTAACATGGTATCAATGTTTATTTTTAAAGAGTCACAATTTACAGATAATGAATTAATTTTAAATAAATAAATATACAAGATTAATTAATTATAAAGAAGCCTTACATCAGTTGTTTATTTTTGTATAGGATACATAGTATTTTGAGGAGTAAAACCTATAAATAGTATTTCTTTGAGAATTATGCATTTGCATTACAGTTAGACTGAGACAACTTTTTGTTAATAAATTGTATGTGGTTTATACCAAGAAAACTAGACTTTTTCATTCACTAGATATGCAGTTTCTCAAATCATGAAAGTAATCACTAACAAATATGTTGCTGTATTAATTTCCAGAGATATGTGTTACGGATTCTGTTTCTAGTAAATTAAGTTAAATACTCCATAATAGCTATTTTTTCATTGTAACAATAATATTTAATTCAGCATTTCATTTCTTGTATCCATCCTTATGAGGAAAGTTAACTAAATAAAATAAGGATAACATAATTATTTGCTACTAAATATGTACAGGTTGAATTTAATTCAGAGTTAGGAAGCCAGTTTATTTCCTTTATAAAATTAAAAAAAATATGTATTTGTTTATTACTTATTTCTTATTTCCTGATTTAACATCAAACTGCCAATCCCTGGATGGTAAGCATTTAGTAGAAGGAAAATAAAGAACAATCACTGAATACAAATTGAACTTTTCTGTTTAGTACATCCTCCTATACTTATTGAAGGAAATTGTGAGTGTTCAGAAAAGAGTCCTCTTTCCCCTGCATGTATTTATTGAGTTATTTTTGAATATGAAGTTGACATATAAACATAGAACCACATAAAACAAAAGGACTGAAAAAGAGCAGCAGTTCTCCTTTAAAGGAAAACAATAGTCATAGCCATCTTTATTTAATTTCTTCTTTGTTGATGTTGTTTTCTATTAGCTCTAGCATTTTCTAAACCCTATTTCATTAGTCAAAAAAAATATCTCCTTATGGGAAACTAAAACTGAAATTATCTATCTGTTTTTAACATGGTAATCTTGAACTCAATAACTATTCTGTATATGGTAAGTCATATGAAAGCTTTATACTACAATGGTAGTTAGACTGATTTACTTGAGAAAAATCTCAACCTGGAATAGCCTCAAAAATGTTCTCAAGAAATAATTTTGCAATTGGCATTCCATACTCAGATTTATTGGCTCTTATAGGTTAAGTTTGGCTTTGTTAATTTTTACTCAGAAGCAACAAAACAAAATGTTTGGTATTTGATCAAAGCTTATAAATTAGAGCAACTTCTATTCAATGTCTTATGTATCAAAGTAAGTTTAAGATAATTAAATTAAAAAACCTCTTATTTTACTCATCTGTTAACTTTCAAGCTACCCAGTTTCCAGGCATTCTGTGTGTTCTTGAACCTGGCCATATAATTCAGCAGCCAGAGCATGCTCATGGCAAATACAGACTGTGAAAGCAGTAGTAGTCCGCACTTAGGATACTGTGGGATTCAAGACCGTGGTTTTTGTCAGATCTTGCTTAATACACTTCACAAAACACAATGCTGATCATAGTTGACTTTTTAAAAAAGCTGGATCGTGAAGGAAGTGATGGATTTCCTTCTCATTGAACAGCTAGTATTTATATGGTTTATCTAGAAAATAGAAGATATGATTTTTTTCTCATAAAACTTGATATGAATTTTTCTTCTACCAGAGAAAAACCCAATCATTGCCATTAAAAGAAGGAGATAAGACAGTAAATTCTCTGCCTCTCTTAATAAGCTGTGTAGCAAGACCAGAAGCAGAGACATAGAGATATAAGCGAAAGGTTCTGGTTCTGTTTGTATAACTGCTTCCTTACTTCATCCAATCTTGAAAAAAAGTCCCACACACAGTTTTACCTTTGAGAAGATGGTGCAACAAATTCTGTCCTCTTCCTGTCCAGTCTCATGAATCTTTCTTTCCTTCTTCATAGAATAGCAGAATCACAGAACATTACAGTTCAGTTGGAAGGGACTCACAAGGATCATCGAGTCCAATTCTGCACAGGACCATCCCCAAGAGACACAACATGTACCTGAGAGTATCATCCAAATGCTTCTTCCTTGGGAAGCCTGTTCCTGGCTGCCAGGGCACTGCTGACTCATATTCAACTTACCATCAACCAGGACCCCCAGGTCCCTTTCCATGGCACTGCTTTCCAGCATCTCATTCCCCAGTCCATATGTACATCCAGGGGTGCCCCATTCCAGGTGCAGAATCCGGCACTCCCCCTTGTTGAATTTCCTATGGTTGGTGATTGCCCAGTCCTCTAATTTGTCAAGGTCTCTCTGCAGGGACTTTCTGCCTTCAGGGGAGTCAGCGTCTCCTCCCAGTTTTGTGCCCTTTGCAAACTTGCTCAGTATCCCTTCCAGTCCTGTGTCCAAGTCATTTATGACTTCTTCAATATCTGTTGAAGAGCACAGGGCCTAAGACGGAGCCCTGTGGAACCCCACTAGTGACAGGTCACCAGTCTGATGTCACCTCATTCCCTATTACCCTCTGTGCCCAATCTATGAGCCAATTGCTCACCCAGCACATGATGTATTTATCCAGTTGTGTGCTGGATATTTTGTCCAGAAGGATCTTGTGAGAGGCAGTATGGAAAACTTTACTGAAATCTAAAAAGATTACATCAACTGGCTTCCCTTGATCAACTAGGTACAGTAAATTGAACTTTTTGCTGAGCAAGCATCTTCATTACTGTCACCCTTCTGCTAGGCACTGCTTTTCTCCGGATTGTTTCTGGCCAGCTGAGAGAGCTCTCTTACAATATTTGATATTCTCTATATGCTATATATAGGAATCCTGGACACCTGAGAGAGGTCAGGGCAGCCCTATGTATTCTAAGGTGCCTAGGAGATACCCTCAATTATAATATTTTGTATTGTCCTTTTTTTGAATATTTGGAGTCAAGTTTCAAGACTCAGATTAAGGCAGCACTAGTACAGTCAAATCAAGGAACTGCAGTTTACCACTAATAGGTATTTAATCTGCGTGAATATTCTAACATATACTCTTTTTATAGTTTGTTCAGTGTTTTCTTAAGGGCCATCATGAGAAAGAATAATTGAGAAATATGATTGTCGTGGTTTGAGACCCCCAAAAATCCAATTTCTGAGTTCAAGCCCCCCTCCCACAACTCACCCCAGTGCGAGAGGGGTTTTCCAGACACAAGACTTAGTATGGGGGGAAGGGAATTATATTACAATTATTACACAAATAAATATTATAATACATTATATACATAATCCTAACTATCTCTCCTATGATAAAGTGAAGTAGTATTTACATTGGATCTTTTCCCTCCAATAAATTCCAGAAGGGAAGAAGGAAAGATCCTTTCCATGTTCAGGGTAACAGTGTCTCTCCTCTCCAATGCAGCAGTCATAGTTGGAGTTGTAGCTGGATCTCTCCATCACACACAAGGGGGTCTTCTCTGCCCCCTCTTGGCCCTTCGGCTCCAATCAAAGGTCCCTCTCTCCTGTGGACTGCGATAGCCGGGACAAAGGCTCACCTCACTACATCATATCACGAAGTGCAGGGGTATCTTCGTGGAAGTCCCTTCCTCAAGGGATTTAAGCTTCCCCTGAGCCAGAACGTTTAGGGTAGCTGCGCCAAATGTCCCATCAGAGCTCCTTTGCTCTGTCTCAAAACTGCCAGCCAGGCAGCAGCAGTGTGTGGGGGGGCAAGGCCACCGCATCCGCATTCTGTCCGGCTGTCCCAGTCCAGCTTTCAGGATGACTCTGAGCTTCTCAGCTCCTCTCTGCAGTGCATGTTGCATTTTAGGACTTCCATCAAGGAGAAGCCCACCCCCTCCTCCCAGGAGGGGTCTCAAAGGGGTTTTGGGGAGATTCAATTCAGTCTTACCCCAAAACTGTCTTTGTTGAGCTTAGTCTTCTCTCTCTCTCTCCATCAGACATCCCTGTGTCTGTCTGCTTAGCTGCATGCCGTCTTTGCAGCTTGTTTCTTATCGCCTTGGCCTTCTGCCACAGTTCTACATTCACTGCTGCTCCGCTGTTGCTTTCAGTAGCTCTGGCTGTCCACTCACAGCAAGAAAACTTCCTCCAGCCCTTAGCTGCAGTACTTGGTCCAGTTTAACACTGTTTCTGAGTTTCTGCAGCCCCAACCAGGGCTGGGGGGCTAGGCCCCCAGCAGGGCTCCTAGCCTCTCTCTCTCTCTCTCTCCTCGTGGTCTCAGAACATGGCCACCTTTCCTCCAACTACATCATCATCCTTCTTTTTTGGTCTGGTGTGATATGTTTAAATTTTGCAGGGGCACTGATTGGGTCAACATCAAGTGACACCATCCCCTTGGGGGTTACCATTTTTTTTAACTCCAGAGGGAAAAAACTTTTTTCCCCACCACATGCTTCACAGAGATGTGAAACATTTTACTCCTAGAATTATAAGTTTAAATGTGTAAAAATACATAAAGTCACAAACTTCTTGTATAAGTTTTCCGTGAAGATTGACGTGCATGGTTAGAATACATCAGATTAGCAGTCATTAGACACAGGTGATCAATTAGCTTAAACATAATCTTTTGAGTATGGTCCTCTGATTTTTAAATATCTTTGATCAGATACAGATAAGTAGCATTTATATAAATGTTCTTTCCATATCTTTCTAGCATGGGGTGTTACCTCCAGAAATCTAGTTTTGGACAAACAGATCAGTAAATCAAATTACTAACTGTCAGTCATAGTAACACAATGAATATCTTTAAGGAAACATGATAGAAAATTATTTTCATGCTGAAAATAATTAATGCTTATCTCAGCAAGGTAAAACTATATACTTTGACCATCAGGTAAAATATTGCTAGCTCTCTGTATATTTGCCTTGCGTCTAACCAAATTACTAATGCTGAGAACTTGTAGTGAGCTGATCACTAAAAATCCCCCAAGATTAAGAACATTTCTCTGGATTGGTTTCTTTACTGTGTGTGCCACAATAGTCCTAAGTGACACTACCAATCTGCCAGAGCTCTGCAGGCACCTTCCTATGTGGCCAGCTGTAGACTTTTTTATGGCCAAACTGCCTGCACTTCTGTGTTATTACTAGTATTTTCCAGATCTCAACCTGTAGAATTAGCTGTAGGAAGAAAGCAACCAATTGCAAAAGTAATTGCAAAGGAAGTAGCTGTTTATATAACAAAGGAGGTTTAAAAAAAAAAAAGGAAAAAAGATCCAATTAGAAATTCATATTCTGTCACTGTTTTCTGCAGACTGAATTTATTTATAGGATTGTTTTTTCTCCTTATTTTTCTTTTTGGCTATAAAATGGTGATAGTGTCATACAAGATTGACCTGATCTAGCAAGAAGGATGATAACTGTCATGAAAGCTCCCATGAGTTTGGATCAAGCTTGGAAAATAGAATGATTGCTTTCCACTGACAGAATCTGCTTCACCTGAGCCAAAGCAACCTCTGGATTGATTGCAGGGGAATTCCAAGACCACAGCTGAACAAAGTGACTCATGGTGCTCTAGCTAATCAGTCCCCTGAAAACTAACTGGAGCTACTCAGATTAGTCTTCGGTGCTATGAGATGTGTCCAGACATGAGGCTTTTCTCCTCTCATCAGGTTTTTAACAGTGCCATTCATTCCACTACCTGTTCTTCAGACTCCTCATCTTCAGACTCCTCCTTCAGATTCCACATATTTCTGCAAAGCCAACTCAAATTTAGAGACATTACTTCTATGAGATTGGAATACAGAAGCTACACAACACCAAGGATTTGTTCTTCTTAATGTGTTATAGAGCATGAGAATATCTATCCAGAATGTTGGTAATGGTGGCTAAATAATCCCTCAGTTGTAGACACCATCCAGAGTCTTGCAGTTATTCCATGGTATGGCAGCGATTTCCACTTTTCTCAGTATAAAAGATGAGACACAAATAGAATGATGAATAACTAAATCATGGCCGCATTTTAGCATACTCCATGACTCCAAACCTTCACAAGAGGGTCTAATTACTAAGTAACCTGAACTGAGCAGCCAAACCACATCTCACAGGGAATGTGAGATGAAACTGTATTTTTCCCTGATACATTTTTAGCTCAGATGCATTTGGACACAGAGTTTGAGGATAAAACAGTGGAGCTTTTCAGAAATTACAGTCTTAATATAACTGAATCTGTGGTTTGGACAATATTATATTTTGCATAATTTGGCTAACAAGTTAATTAGTGTTAATTATGAATACTAGCTGTAGCTGCCTTGACCAGTTTGGGTCCTTGTAGGGATAGGTACAATTTCGGAAGAATTTGTGACGGAAAGCTAGAACTTGATTTCGCTTAAAAGGACTGTAAAATGCCTTCTCAAACGGGTTAGATGATTTTTTTCTGCGTTCTGCATTTCAGAGAAAATTGCAGTGAGCAGCTATCTCTCTCCCTGGAATGCACAGAGATAACATGTTTGCAGACATGTACAAGGCCTCCTCAGGACAGAGAGGGTGGGGGAGGAGAGAGAGGAGACACAAAAAACCTTGGAGAAGCCTTTTGTCACCTGGGGGCCCGATGTGTACAGCATCATTAAGAAGTGGTCCTTGCATCTGAAATAAAGGTTTTTTTTTTTAATCCTTCCACTGCCTTGGCATTCCTGAGAAGAATACCTGTGTATGTTTCACCTTACAGTCCTGACTAAGTACAGGTATCACTCAGGGCTACAGACATTCAAGTTTTGCCTGGTGATCCTTAGCTACAAAACATCCAAAATACCTGGTCTATTAGTAAAATTAATTATGAACTAGATGGTATTTTGGCATGTTATTTTTGTTGTTAGGAATTACCAAGTTCAGCAAAAACTTCCTAGAAACTGGCTGCAAACTGACTGCAAATTTCCCTTCCTCTGATTGCTGTTATAAAGGTTCTGTTTCACAAGAGAGTTGACATTATAAAATTTGTTCCACAAAAATTTACTCCATTCTGGAAAGACACAATCCCTCCTAATAATACAGGAATAAAATCAGCAGCCTATACCAAGAGAACTTTTTTTTCCAAATCCTATTGAACCAACTTCAATGTTTTACAAGCAGACAAATAGTTTATCCTTTTTTCTCTGAGATATTACTGGTGTCTTTTGGTGAAAGGTTGGTAGGAACTGAGCTGTTCTGCTTTCCCTCTGATCCTTTTTTATTTTCAAAATCTCTATGATAGTAATAACAATTGTATGTCTTCATAGTAAGGTTGCTTATTTATTGATCATACCTTTCCGAAATGAGGTTCTTTGCTTATCTTCTTTTTGCAATTGTCAATATTTAAGGGCTTGGTTTTGATTTTGATGATAGAAATGACAGTAACAATATATCAGCTTTCTTGAGTTTTTTAGAAGCCTCTGGTGAAGCACCTCTCTGATTATCTTACCTAAATACACAGTGCTTTAAGGTAAACCTGCAAAACGTTTATTCATCTAGCTAGCATCAGATACCACAGGCTATTAATTTGATTTCAGTTTCAGACTTCTCCCTGGTTTATTCCTGGCTTCTACCAGTCAGTCAGGTGCTGCCACTGCTATGTTACAAAGGATGGTGGGAGAGTGACTCCAATATGTACTTTTTTACAGTACAGTACTCTGGACATTCTAGATATTCTTTTTTTGTAACCCACAATTGAAAAATAGTGGAAAATTACAAACTGTAATGTCTCTCTTTGTGACAAGATATTATCATTACACTAGCAAATAGGAAAATTCTGGAATGTCCCTGAAAAGCCACTTGTAAGAAGTACATTAAGATGACCTTATTTTTACCTTAGTCCCTTAAACAGGACCACACTGGAGATGGTTGTTTTTGAAAAGTAAGAGAAACTGAAAGCAGAGGACTCCTCAACACAGATACTTTGAGTTCAGCCAAGCAGAAGGATGGGTGGTTTGGATATGTGTGCATGAGTGCGGATGGGAGAAGCAGGGAAGGAGAGAGGGATGGTCAGTTATCTCTTTAGCAGCTGTTCTTCTTTCCCACTGATCTCTCAGAGTACTCTTTATTCCACAAGGAAAGGAACCCAGTTTGAGAAGAGATGTGTAATATTTTTTTTTAATCACCCAGAGTGATTACAAAAAGCAATTAATATAGTCAGTTGATATACTGCTCTTCTTAAGTGTGTTAGTTGTGTATTGTGAACCCTCATGTACAGATGGTAATCAGTAGCTAGAAAAGACCATAAGTGTATAATGGGATAGCAAAGTTATATTTTAGGGTGAATCTTTAGTATGAGTTCTAAGGCTTCCACTAAAATTAATCCTTTCATCATATAGGATTTTCAGCTTCCATGTAAATATTTTTTATCTTACTCCAGTGTTTTCTCTTACAACGTATATTGATTGGATGGTCTAGAGTTCAAAATATTTTTCAGATTGTATTTTGAATACTGACCTCTTGTTTTAATCAGGCTGTCTGACTTTCTGAATATATAAATTAATAAAATAATGAATTTTATGTTAATGTATTTAAGTATAGATAAATTTACTTTCTATAGAGAAATGAATTACTGGTAGTACTGTGAAATCCCCAGGTAAGTGTTGCCACCATTGTACTACATTTTAGCCAATGTATTCATTAGGCAAAGATCTTTATGACACAAACAAGATCTAGAAGGATTAGTTGGAAAACTGTTTCTAAAAATCTATCTTACTTACTTCTTCTCACTTATACAATATTCCCAATAAGCAGTTTTCTGCTTCCTTTGTCCATAGCTCTGTAATATGTAAACTACTAGCATAACAAGGAAATGCTTAATTTCGAACAAAATATACATTGATTTCTTCTTAATTCCATAACAAAATTTTCTTAATATGTTTAGTAAGCCTCTGCCATAGGATCTATTTTTTTTTTTTTTCCCCCAGAACCTACATCTTCTCTTAAAACAGATTTTTTTTCCCTTGGAACATTTCTTGTTCCAAAGACAGTGAATGTGATAGACTGTACTGTGTTTGCATGGCAAGCTTCTGATAATGGGAGGGCTATACAGGTGGCTTCTGGAAGCTGCTAGAAGCTTCCCTCATGTCTGACAGAGCCAGTGTCAGCCAGCTCCAGGATGGATCTGCTGCTGGCCAAAGTCAAGCCAATCAGAGATGGTAGTGTAGTGGTTTGAACCTTGTTTTCCCCCAGAGGCTGAAAAGTGGTAACCCCCAGGGGTGGAAACCCCTGGAAGTTTTGAAGTTCTGTCCAATGAGCGCTCCTGCAGAAATGTAAACATATCACAAGCACCAGAAGAGAAGAGTTGTAGTTTGGTGATTAGTAGAAGTAGCCATGTTGTAACAGCTTCGAGGAAAGAGGCCCGGAGCCCCTTGGGGCCTCTGGGGCCCCCCAGCCCCAGTTGGGGGCTACAGAGACTTGGAACAGCGTTAAGCTGGACTATGTGTCTGTAGCTGTGAGCTGGGAGATGTTTTCCATCTTGAGTGAGCAGAGGCAGAGCAGAAGCGGCGGCAGCGTCCAGAGGTTATGGCTAAGAGCCAGGACAGATAAGAACTGAACCGGAGGAAGCAACAGAAGCTAGCAGCAGAGTTACGGAGTTCTGGGGGTAAGAACTGATATTAGACCCCCCAAACTCCTTTGAGACCTCCTGGAAGGAGGAAAATGATGGACTCTTACTTGAAAGAGCCTTGAAGTGCAACATGCACTGCAGAGAGGAGCTGAGAAGCTCAGTCGTCCTGAGAGCTGAACCAGGACGGTGTAGGAGGTTGGCCTTGGGGGCCCTCCCTGCTGCAAGCTACAAAGAAGCTCGCAGCCTGAGACAGGGCACAGAGGCCCTGCAAGGAGCTTGAATCTCCTGGAGATACCAGACCGTCACGAAGACCCCCTGCGTCTTGTGATATGATGTGGTGGAACGGCCTTGTCTGGGGTTACGAAGCCCACGGAAGACCCCTTTGCCTGCGTCAAGGGGCTGAGGGGGATACCCCCCTCGTGAGTGCTGGCAGAGATCCAGCTATCAGCTGCTGCATGCATGAGATGAGGAGAACCTGCTGCCTTAGAAGAAGCTGCTGTCCTGAGAGACTGGAAGGAATCTGTGTTTCTTTCCCTCCTGGACTTTTATTTGGAGGGGAGAAGAGATCTGATCCATTGTAAATACTATATGTCAAGGTAGAGATAGTTGTGATCATGTGTATAATGTGTTATAGTATTTATTTGTACAGTCATTGTAATATATTCCCTTTCCCCCATTCTGAGTCTGGTGTGTTTTGTCTGGAAAAACCTCTCCCACATTGGGTTGAGATGTGGGAGGGGGGGATGGAACTAGAGAATTAGATTTTGGGGCTATCTCAAACCATGACAGGTAGTAATGCCTCTGTGATAACATGTTTTAGAAGGGAAACAAAAAAGCTGTTGTGCAGAAGTTATTGCAGACAGAGAAGAGAGGAGTGAGAATATGTGAGAGAAACTACTCTGCAGACACCAAGATCAGTGAGAAAGGAGGAGGAGGAGGTTCCCCAGGCCCCAGAGCTGAGATTCCCCTGCGGGCCATGTTGAAGACCATAGTGAAGCAGGTGTGCCCCTGAAGCCCATGGGGGTTAATGGGAACCGAGAGATCGACCAGCAGTGCATGGAAGAGCCTCACAGTGGAGCAGAGGAATGCCCGAGACAAGGCTGTGACCCTGTGGGAAGCCCATGCTGGAGCAGGGTCCTCACAGGGACCAGCAGACCTGTGGAGAGAGCTCCACACTGGAGCAGGTTTACTGGTAGGACTTGTTACCCTGTGGGGGACCCCCACTGGAGCAGACTTCCTGAAGGACTGCACCTCGTGGAAGGGACCCACACTGGAGCAGTTCATTAAGAACTGTAGCCCGTGGCAAGGACACACATTACAGAAGTTTGTGGAGGACTGTCTCCCATGGGAAGGACCCCACGCTGGAGAAGGGGGACTCACGTCCCTGAGGAGGAAGCAGTGGGAGAAACAACGTATGATGTTCCATCCCCCGTTTCCCATCTCCCTGCACTGCTGAGAAGGAAGACGTAGAGCCTGGAAAAAAGGGAGAGGTGGGAAGAAGTTTTTTTAAGATGGTTTAACTTCTTATTATCCTGCTCTGATTTAGATTGGTAATAAATTCAATTAATATCCCCAAGTGGAGTCTTTTTTTGCCTGTTATGGTAACTGATGAGTGACTCTTCCCTGTCCTTATCTCAGCTGACAAGTCCTTAGTTATATTTTCTCTCCTCTGACCATTTGCAGAGGGTAGTGATAGAGCAGCTTTAGGTCAACCCCCAACTTGGACATATTTAATCAGATGAACCTATGTTAAGACATGTTGAACAAGCCTGTAGTTCTCAGAACAATTAACAGGGCATCTACCAACTCTCTGGACAACCTCTCTCAGTGTTTCACCACCCTCATCATAAAAGAGAAATCTTCCTTATATCTAGTCTGAATCTACACTCTCTTACACCCTTTGTCCTATCACAACAAGACCTGCTAAAAAATTGTTCCCATCCTTCTTATAAGCTCCCTTTAGGTACTGGAAGGTACTATAAGGTCTTCCCTGATCGTCCTTTTCTTGAGTCTGTACAACCCCAACTCTTTCACCCTGCCCTCATAGGAGAGGTGTTCCAGCCCTCTGATCATCTTCATGGCCCTCATCTGGGCCTGCTCCAACAGGTGTTGGCAACCTGTGCCGACGACCCCACAACTGGATGTGATACTCAAGGTGGGGCATCACCAGAGTGGAGTAGAGGGGCAGAATCACCTTCCTCAACCTGCTGGCAATGTTTCTTTTGATGTAAACCAAGATACAGTTGGATTTCTGGGTGGCATGTGTAAGTTGTCAAGTCATGTCCCGTGTTTAATCTACCAACACCTCCAAGTCCTTTTCAGCAGAGCTTCTCTCTATCTGTTCATCCCCTGGTCTATATTAATACCTGGGCCTGCCCTGATCCAGGTACAGGACCCTTGACATTGTTGAACCTCTTGAGGTTCCCACGGTCCCACTTCTCAAGCTTGTCCAGGCCCCTCTGGATGACATCCTATCCCTCAGGCATGCCAGCTGCACCACTCAGCCTGGTGTTGTATTCCTTTCTCTCACCCTTAATAAGAATTATATAATTATTTAGGGTCATTGTTTGCCATATGACAAACATATTTCACACAATCTGACAGGAGCTCTATTCGATTTACTGTTTCTTTATTAGATACTTAGTTCGATTTGCCTCCTCCCCCTCCAAGGTAAATTGCTTGCAAAACTCCTGAAAGATGACACCAGTGGTATTCAAAAACATTTATGTTTTTGGTATTATTTTTAAGCCCACCACTAGGTATTCTAGAATTATTTTGAGAAGAAACATTTATCATAGAAACATTATTTTAACTCTGTATTTTTTCATTTATTCCAAACATTACAGAGGGAGGGAAAAAAAAAGAAGACACCAAAAAACCACCGCAGAATAAAGTGACACAAGATAGATGAGCAGAAGATTTGCTTTGCTGTGCAAGACTTCTATGTTCTTTAGTCACAGTGTTAGTTTTAGGGAATTTCATCAGCAATATCTATGTTCATTTTTTAAAACCTCCACTGCCGAGGAAGAAAGAATGAAGTGTCCAATCCTAACTGTGTATGGGAGTGTATGGGACAACCAAAGGCTCCTGTAGAAGTCTTGTCTTACCAGGTGCTGTATATAACTGCTCCAAGTTTTTAGTGATTTTTGTTTTCTTTAAGAGAGGTTGCTAAAGTGTAAGTCCATAAAAAATGCAAGTCTCTGCTGACTAAATGATGGTGAGATGTTTAAACAGGATTGTATCATTCCATGACTTCTTGATATTTTTATGGTATTGCTGCACAAACATTCTTCCAACAATAATCAGAGAAAAAGAAGAGAAAAGGAATTGTTCAAAATAGGACTTTCAAAAGAAAAAGATAATATTATTTAATTATAAGAAACTTTAGCAGGAAATACTTTAACTTTTCCTCAAGTATTTTTCAACTCCCTCACACAAGTTTAGATGTCCTCTAAAATAAGAGCAATCTTGAAGGGTAAGAAACATCTCTTTACTATCTGTCAAAACACTCAGTAAAAGTTAACTTGGAAAGCATCTGACACTGTTTTCTAAATATGTCTTTAGAAGATTCATGACATATTGACATATTTTCAGGATCCTTGAAATTCATAACTTTCATCATAATGCACTGACTTGTTCTGCCTTTATGGCAAGTTCTTATTTTTCCCCTGTGAATAGTGTCATTAGAGCTTTACTACAGGGTTTCAAGGATAAGTTTGGGTGTTAGTTGTTTTGGTTCTTTTACTGAATTAATTAAAATCTATTATTTCCTTTTCTTTTGATAATACATCCAGTAAACCTTTGGACTTCTTTGCTTCCATAGCATAGTGCTGACTCATTTTCAGCTTGTTTCCAACATTTTCTGCAAATGTTGAGCAAAAATTAAGAGCTAACCATGCAAGCAGCAACTCTGTGAAGTAGAATATGATGAAGAACTTTACCTCCATCCTGCCTTTATTTGCCTACAGGCATTTGAAATGGGCCTTGGTCATGCAGTATTCACAGAGGAAGTGTGAGAGCCTCCCCCATCATGGTGTCCCCCAGACTTCCCTCAGTAGGCATGGTCTAACCTACTGTAACAACTAGATCCTGCTGTAGATCAGCAGTCCTCAGGTATGTAGTACTTCCTCCTGTCTCTTTTTCTTCTCTTCTATGTAATTTTCCATATGTTAACATCATAAATCAAGAGAAATTGGTATATTGAATGTGAACACAGCAGGATAATTAGGGTCTGTTATTGTGCTGCATCTTGCAAAGTAAGCCAAAGCTGTGTCATTCTGGATTAATGGAAATTATAATTTCACTTAGGCTATATATTTGCTGACACTAGAACAAGGAGGCAGAAATTGGCTGATATGTGCTGTCTGACCAGTGCTATATACCAGCAGTTTAAACATCACCTTTGCCTTGGTACTATACACCCCTGGTAAATTATATGACAGAAAATACACATTTGGGTGATGGGAGAACTGCAGTTTTGAGAGTCTGAAGGACTCAAATTCTGAGAGTACAATCTTCACCAACCATGTTGCTTTGGTTTTATAACCTACCTTAACATGCTGAAAGTAATAAAAAATACACTATGTGAAGATTATGCTTGCAAATCAGACGTGATTATAATTAATAATCCTCCCAATTTAAAGAGCATTTTAAGAACTTTGAACTGCCAGTATTTAAATTACTTCAGTTACACTCTGTAAAGCTCCATAAAATTTACAGCTTTATAAGACTAGCTTGAAGGGTTGATAGTGCTGACAGCTCTTCACAGTTTGATAGACATTCTAAAAATGTTAAGCAAAAAAAAAATAAAAGTTAATCTCATGTAATAGAAACAAGACCTCATGTTTCCTTAAGTGTTTCAGTTAAAGTTATAGAAGCCAAAAAAACCCAAACTCCTCTTCTTCTTCTTCTTCTCACTTTCTCATTTTACAGAAACAGCTTAGTTAAATGAAGGTAGGAAAAATTAATCTTAAATTAAGCAGAGAATTATTTTGAAGTAACTGATTGAAAGTGAATCATCCAATAAAGGAGAGAAAGGAGATGGAAAGGTAAAGGGAAAAAACCTGTGAACAGGAATTACTACTATGTATGGGAGACAGAAGAAAGGTCTAAAGCAATGGCTCCCAACTTCCACATGTATCCAGCTATTTCTCCCCAAGGCTTTGGAAGAAGAAAGAAAGTGAAAGATTTTGTCGGTATTGTCAATTTTAAAAGTTGTGACTTAGGTCGACTTATGACACAGAAGTACTGGCTGTTTGTTGTTTTTTTTTTTTTTTTTTCATTTGGGAGAATTTTTATTCTTCAGTTGGCTTTTCAGTTTTTAGAATGTTCTTGACTTATTTCAGCTCCGTCATAACACTCAAATTTGATATTTTTAATGAAAGCTAGAATTCTTACAGAATCTTAAGGCTGAATGAGTTGCATATGAAAATGTAAAATATTATTATAAAAAGTCAGAGATGCTAGCACTGCATCTTGTTAATCCTTGTTTAATACTTTCTAAGTGCTGAGGCTTCTCAAAATTATTAAGAAGATTTAATAAGAAACAGGAAAAATGGATATCGTACTTTATTTGGACTTGACTATGAATCCAAGTTCTTTCTATCTAATATATCCATTGAGACTTTATCATATGGAATTTTGATTACTACAACATCCTTGACAAATGAAATTTTCCCATGTTCCCCACCAGAACACTACTGGAAAAAAAAAAATATTTTCTTATTCTCTTAACATAAGCAATCTTTCTGGATGTCCCTATCGAGATTTTCTTCTACAGTTAACTACTGATTCTTCTTAACAAATATTAAAGTACAGTAATGTTAAAACTATTACACTAGATCAGTCATGCAAAATCTCTGGAGTTAATGAAGAGAAGTGAATCACTTCTCAGTGGCACTTACTCCATCAAAAGACATCTGTCTGAGATGAGTGGATGAATTTCCTTGTGGAAGTGTTTGTCCTTTTTCATTTATTGTAAAAACACAAAGCACAGATGTTAACTTTTGATGGCTTAAAGTCAGGTAACAATAATCTCTCAACAAATCCTGGAGCCCTTTAATCTTGTCTATTTTATGGGATGCAAGGCTTTTCTTACGATTTACTACCTTACAGTCTACCTTACGCAGAAAGACTGTTTCTTCTTAACAAATTTTTTCTTTATTTCTATTTTCCAGATACGAACAATCCTTCCTGCATAACAGACATGAAAAACATCACACTAAGTTCCAAACTGCAGCTATTGGAAAGTCTTGTTCTCTTGGCCTTTCTGACATAAGAAATTGTGAAGTCCTTCTACTTTATATTTGTTAAACAGAGACATACAAAGGTAGCACTGAAATTTGAATCATGTTACTATGGTCTTTCACTCTAGTGTGGTTGATGTCCCTCTAGTAGAGAAGGATGCTGTAAAATGTGCAACATACTCATGTAGGAGTTGCTAATGCAACTGAAGACTGGTCACAGCTGAGTACAGAAGGGCCAGAACATCACAATGGATAAGTACCTTGGGACTGACAGAGGTTTTTTAGAGGTTTGAAATTTATTGTTTATCTCTTATTCACCTCTCTGAAATATGCTTTGCTAACTATACAAAAGTGAACTTCTATCATAGGATTTTACTCACTGAGGTAATTTATCCTCTGTACAGACAATTGTATTTCAAAAATGCTTTAGGGAAAATGGAGTAAAGAGAGAAGAAAGTGGTAGATATTGGACACACTCTACAAATGCAAATTAGATTTGTGTTATCTTGGGAAAGCAGACTTTAAGAAATTATTAGTTTTTTCTGCCAAAGCTTCAGTGAATCAAAAATTATGAATATCTGAAAGATCTTACAAGTTGACATTAATGAAAAAGGTAATTTTGTTTAAAGAAATAGAGATATTTCTTCATATCAGGCATTTGCAAGCACTGCAGAAGGGTCAATGGCAGGTTGAATATGAGTCAGCAGTGCCTTGGCAGCCAGGAGGGCCAACCGTGTCCTAGGGGGCATCAAGAAAAGCATTGCCAGGCAGTAGTGGGAGAGGATTGTCCTGCTCTGCTCTGGACTGGGGCAGCCTAACCTTGAATATTGTGTCCAGTTTTGGCACCACAATATAAGAAAAATATTAAGCCATTGGAGAGCATCCAAAGGAGGACAACAAAGATGGTGAAGGGCCTTGAGGGGAAGCCTTTAGGAGCAGTTGAGGGCACTTGGTCTGTTCAACCTGGAGGAAACCGAAGGGAGACCTCATTGCAGTTACAATTTCTTTGTGAGGGGGATAGGAGGGGTAGACACTGATCTCTTCTCTGTGGTGACCAGTGACAGGACCCAAGGGAATGGCCTGAAGTTGTGTCAGGGGATGTTCAGGTTGGATATTAGAAAGAGATTCTTCACCCAGAGGGTGGTTGGGTACTGGCATAGGCTCCCCAGGGAAGCCTGACAGAGTTCAAGAAGTATTTGGACAATACCCTTTGGCACTTACTGTGATTCTTGGGGATGGTCCTGTGCAGGGCCAGGAATTGGACTCAATGATCCTTGTGGGTCCTTTCCAACTTGGCATATTCTGTAATTTTTATTTTTTTTAGGAGTCATATTGATAATAATAGACACATGGAGAACAAAAATCAGCGTTTCCGTGGGTTCTAATTGTTCATTTTGTTGTTTTATTGGAATTTTTGTCAAAAGAGGATGTAAGTCCTCTGATACAGTGAAACACAAAGTCTTCTCATGACCTGTGTGTGAAAAAACAGTATATGCAGCTTTTAAGAAGTGGGCTTTACTGTACTGAGATTTCCTGTTCCAAAAGGACTCAGTTAATTTACACATTTCTGTTTTAAAATTATGAGTATGTAGAATGCTCTAAAGGAGCTAAATCAAAAGTAATACTGCAGAGAATCTCTGGGAGGGAAAGAGGAATTGGTATAGTTAGGTGACTCAGGGATAAAATGGTAAATATATGGAGAAATTATGAGAATAATTTCTTTCCTTAAAGATGAAACAGCAATGAGATTTCAAATGTCAGCCTTTAAGTATTAGCTGCAATCATTCTATTAATTGTACATAATTAACTAAAGTATTTCAAGAGATGTAGTCTTTTTGTAATATATGGCAGGGAAATACAGGATGACAATTAGGACTACATTATTAGAAATATGCTGAAAATGTTGGAAGTTTAACATACATTTCTCTAATAATCTCACAAACGTTGTTGACTGGCATCTACTATGTTTTACTGCTCACTACATGAGGAACACCTGTTCAAAAGCACCCAAAACAACGAAGTAAGGCGGGACCTACTAATTAAACTTATTCCATGATAATTAATGTGAAATACATATAACTAAAAATTAAAAAAAAGAAAAAAAAAAGAGAAGATTTTGATTGAATCTGTCTTCTAGAAACCTTTGTTCATTTCCTCTAAGGATGGAAACAAAAAAAAAATGTTTTATTTCCCAGAGGAGAGGAAAATCACAAAAACACAATCAAGATTGCAATTACAAGTCTACTAAAACTTCAGCATTTTTTCCACTATGTAGATTTGCACATCTATGGGGTTTTTATGTGTATATATATAAATATTATACAAGTATAAGTAGAATTAAAGTTTTAATATCCTAACACATTATTTAATATTTATGGTAGCTGTAGTCTGGCTTTGAATTAGGAAATCATCAATTTTAAGCTACAACAGAAGCAGAAATTTCAACAATTCCAAAATTGTATTTACAATTAAAAAATTTAAACTGAAATGCTTCTACACACAAAAACAATACTGATTTGAGTTTATTTTAAAGGATTCATTGAAAAAAAAGTCCTTAACAGCCGTAACTATAAATATATATATATATTTAGCCGAAGCTTTAAAATTGCCTTTTTCTGATCTCAGTCTAATTTATCTTGAAGAAGTCAAGATAAGTCATTAAGAAGTCTCACCCTTAAGTGAAGGGGTAGGAACATGAGTAAATCAAAGAAATCTAAATAAAATGATTTATAGAAATGCTAGACTTTGTTCCATTATTTTATCTTGGTCACTTTTAGATTTTTTTTAAAGGAATATAATATTAATTCATACATTTTAGAACAGTTATGACAAATCTTTGTGATATTTCTATAGAATCCTGATAGTTAGTCCCTCTTAAATCTTACAGGATCTTTTTGTGACTGGTCAAAGTAGTAGGTAGATAAGAAGTTCTTAAGGGGATTCATTTCAATAGGGAAGTGAGGTGATAACTTGTAGAAGCCAGAGAAGAGGTGTTTGCAGTTATCATGTAGAAGTATGGTCATTAGGTCTTAATATTAGATTTTCAGGATAAAGAAAGAAGCTCTTACTTTCATTCCTGACTTTAATGCACAGCTTAGGAAATACTCTTACAGAGAAGTTTTATTCAGAAATTGCCTCACTAAAGAGGTCACTAAAGCTCAAATGCACAAAGATAAGATATAGGAGAACATGTACTACAATATGATGTAATTACTGAAAATGAGGCCTGGAAATAAATTTGAAAACATTTAATCATGAATAATGTAATATACTACAATTTATATTCTTTAATGAGGGAAATAATTTTTGAACTGTATAATACCTCTAAATGTAATATTAAAAATAATTTAAATATTCCCATCTTAAGGAAATCTGGAAATGTTTTGAAACCTCTGATTAATCTACCCTCTTATTCTGATGTGTAATCAAAAATGTAGCCTAGAGTCCATGTCCATGCCAATCATTTTCTCAATGGTTAAAATATCTCAGGTTAAATTCTCCAGATCCAAATCTTTTCTCTTGTAAGTATCCTGCTCAGGGATCTATCTAGTTTTTTTCTACAACCGTGGAGCAACTTTCAATGCATCAGAATTCACTGATATTAAAAGAGCAAGTCAAAAAGAAGAATAAAGTGTTCTCTATTTTCCTCTTCATCTTTGAGTTAAGTACTGTGAATGTTAAGGCCAATGAAGAGAGAAATCAGTATAAACAAAACACTGCTAAATAGTTCATATTTTCTACTAGATTTCTTTTTGTGTCTCTCAGATACTTTGGATGTTGATATGACCTCCCCTTAGTACTTACATAGCACAACATCGTGTTTTTTGCTACTCCTAACAATAATGTTCACAGCACTTTGGGAATAATTCTGTTCAAAATAAAAGCTCTAAGTGCCTGTAGAGCACTTCAGAGATTGTGCACATTGCAGATATAGCAGATTAGCCCATCAGTACAATTTTGAATTTCTTGTAAATGTAATTTTAAAGAGATATTTTTTTAAACTGCAATGAAAATTCATACTATGCATCTATATATCTAGACATATATATATATTATTCAGCGATATTTGCTAGATTAAAAAAAAAGTTTTTATTTTTATCTTTTTTTCATTTTATAGACTCACAGCAACCCTAAGAGGATTAATTGTTATATGAGATATAAAAACTCTTTAGGAGATCTTGTCCCAGTATTTCACAGCTGAATTTAATGAAGAGGAACGGCTTCACTTTCAAGATTAATCTAGTAATTTAAGACTAATATTGTTTATACAGGAAGTCCAATATATATTTTGGAGTGAGTCTGGATGTTGACTAACAGAAAATATTGCTTGTTTCTGTGAGAACAAATGCAGAACTTGATATATGAGTAATGATGGCACAAAGTGTTTTACACAATTGTTCTGAGAAAATAGAATAAACAGATGAAATAAAAATTAATTATCAAGAGTTTTAAAAATTTGTGTAAATTTTGCTGTTTGTGTTCCAGTTTTCTAATAAAAATAACTCTCACTTGATATATCACCTGATATCCCATTTATAAAGAGATCCCACATTCCTTTTGTCTAAAATTTGTCAAAATACCCCCATGTAAGGATATTTCCAGTGCCATGATAGACCTGTAAGAGGTGAGATCCTCCATTTTATGCCACTATATTCCTCTAGAACTTTGAAAAGATTTCTCTGTCTCAAAAATCCCTGCCAACAGAAAAGTAAACTCTTCCAGGACTGAGAGATAAATGAAAAGATGTATATATGCTGTTCAAATTCCTGCAGTAATCTTCTTGCATCACAGGTTTCTCCTTCACACAGTGTTGGCTCAAAGTTAAACACTTCTCCTATATTCCTATACATTAGCCCCGTACCCATTAATGAGAAGAAAATTACCTCAGCACAAAACCAGCACAGACTGGGAGTTAGGACAATAGGATGAATCATCTTCTGCAGCTGTCATCAATTATGAGAAGGAAGAAAAAAAAGTAGAAGACCTTTACCTTCAAACAATTTAAGTTAGGTGAGACGACTGCTACTCATGATAATCACCTTGGTCACATAATTGAATATTCATAATTTACATAAAAGAAACTAGAATAAGTTTCTTCTTTCTAATATCCATTTCAAAGTGAACCTTTTGATTTGATTTCTCAACATTTGTTAAGTAGCATCTGAAACACATATATATTTGCTAATTTTCTTCCAAAATGGAGCAACTTGGTAATATTTTTGAGTGTCTGTTAAGCTGAAGCTTTGTCTATGAATATTTTTACCAAGTGACACCATTCAATTTCATCTAAAGGACAACAAATAAAATGTTACCTTACCATCTAAACTGTAAAGACTGAAGCTGATATTTTGGAATAACATCGAAGAACCTCTGCTTCTTATTTAAGTACTTCTTTTTATGCATTAAGAGTGCACCTCAGCCTCACATGTAGCTATTAGCCCCATATGCATCCTTGATTAGCTCCTCCTTTGGCTGAAAGGTTGTTTTGCTCCCACAGTTGTTGTTGGAGAGGAAAGAGAAATGAAAGAAAAGAAGAAGGGGAGACACAAAAGCCTGACATATATTTTTCTTGAGCTGCTTGAACCATGGTAGATTTTTTTTTCCTCTAGTTACATTTCATGCTTCTCTGCCAGTGTTTCCTATTGTAGAACCACTGGTTTAAATAAAAGATACTAAAACTTTTTAATAGTTTTTAAAAATGTCCCTGAATTCTGGGCCTTTTCTCAGGGTGAACAGTCAGATATTCTGGTGAGAATCTGAAAGGCAGCAAAGAAATAAAAAAGAACATTAAAGCCATCATTCAGATTACATTGAATTATTGTTTAAATTAGCAAATGAGAAAAAAATCAAAAAACCTAATTCTATAGATGTGTTTCTGGGAAACAAATGTGCTAATATGGTAGAGTGGCAAAAAAGTACTCCCTTTTAGTGTAGAAAATAGCTTAATGCCTGATTCTGTGTTCATCTTTGTCCTACTTATCCTCAAATGCTAAAATACGCGAGAGAGTAAATATTTACTTACAGATATTCATTATAATATTAACATGCATAGTGTTAGAATTAAGAAAGAGGTAAAATTTTAACTTCAGAGAAGGCATTTTTCAAAATTCTTTTGATAGCAATGAAGAAAGCAGTTTCCAGGAAAAAAAATTCCCCAGGGAATAAGTAAATGATCATATTGTCATTGTTTGCTAATGACTTCAGTACTGAAAAAATAAGTAAATGGATTTTTTCCCTCAGAAGATTCCACCACCTTAACTCTATCTTGAATAATCTCACTATCACTCCAAATCAGCTATTAAAACTGGCTTGGGAAACAGAGGAATATCAGCAGAACACTTAGGATTAGTTTTCTTCAAAGGCATCTTGATGTTAACACCACGTTTTGCAATAATATTTTACAAAAGCATGAATAACAACTGTTCATTCTTATTAATAGCACATAGTGAATAGGTAGAGATAGTCTATTTTTTCTTCAGTGGAATAGGAAGGTGGCCAGTTTCCAAATTCCCTTAAGCTTTGCATCAGTAAAATTAAACACAGAATCAAACTTAATGTATTAAAAACATGCAAAGGCACGTTTACCTAAGTCATACTCAGTTGAACATAAAAACAGTAGGAAAAAAATCCAGTATGAAACAGGGCCCACTACATTTTTAACTCTTTTATGTTGATTGAATGGGTTTATCAGTGACATCTTGACACTTTCACTCACCTGACTTCTATGTGACCACTCAAACCACTTTTAAACATGAAGTTTTTAAAGAACTTTTTTTTGTCTGCCTGTTGATACTATTCATAGAATCACTAAGTTTGGATCTTTAAGATCATCAAGTCCAGCTGTCAACCCAGCACCACCATCATGTTCACCATTAACCCATGTCCTCAAGTGCCATATCCACACATTTTTTGAACACTTCTAGGGATGGTGACTCCACCACTTTTCTGGGCAGTCTATTCCAATGCTTTGTACCCCTTTCTGTGATTTTTTTTTCTTCCTAATATCTGATCCAAACCTTCCCTGATGCAACTTGAGGCAATTTCCTCTCTTCCTGCCACTCATTATCTGGGAGAAGAGAGTGACACCGCCCTGGCTACAACCTTCTTTCAGGTACTTGTAGAGAGTGATAAGGTCCTCCCTAAGCTTCCTTTTCTCCAGGCTAAACAACTCTAGCTCCCTGAGTCACTCCTCATGTGACTTGTGCTCCATTCCTTCTTGTTTGTCAGCTATCAGATGTGGTTTCTATCTGCATTTTGTTGCCTTGATTGACTCCTATTTCTCCAAATCCTGTCTCAGGCTTAGTCCTTGACTAGTTTTTACCCAGGTCTTGTGTGTGCGTTCTGTGTTCTACATCATGATATGGCTTAAGCTGAATTGAAATTATTAGAAATTAATGACAGACAACTCATTAGTTCATTAAGGTAAATCAGCCACACACAATGGACATTTGGCGAAAGTATAACAGAATTTATTGAAACTTCTAAGAATTGTGTTACTCAGGAATATTTTAAAATATATTTTTTTTTCATGGTCTATACTAATTTAGCTATATCTTTGTCCATCTCATACACTTGACTAATGTTTTACTAATCGTAATACTAATGTTCTCCTTTTCACCCCTGATAAATTGTGTCTCTGTAGTCTTCTATCTTCCTTTCAATTTTGTAGTTTTGGATTTTCATCCTATGTGTTATTTTCTCAATATGTCACACTGGACATATTTTGGATCTAAAGCATTGTGGCTAAATTTGATACCTTGGGGGGAAAAAGCTCAAACTATTTTCAGCTCCTAATATTTTTAACAGAAGTATGGAACATTTCACCAGATATAAAATTAGGAGCAGTCTTGAGGAAGTAATTCGTGTAATACACTGTAAAGGCCTTTGTCCTCTATGTACTGTTTTATGCATCTTCTAATGGCTAAAACTTCCTTAGATACTAAGTTTATATACCACTTCTGAAAAATCATTTTTCCCAGTTTAAAAAAGTGAACTTCAAATTTATTCATAAATCTTGGTATTTATAAGTACTGAAATTTCTTACTTCCAGGTGGATTTTCCTCTATGTCAGTTTAGGCTTCATGAGACAGCTCATATACCAAGGCTAGATATCAGAACACGGGTGAGATGTAGACAACCAATGTCACTGCTACCCAAGACTCTATGTTGTATAAGTACCTACTCCATAGTATGATACCATGCTGAGGTATTGCTATGTTCAAGTCTTTTAGGCTCTCTCTTGTTGCATTTCAGGAAGATACAAAAATCTTAGCTTGTCAGCACTTTTAAAGACATTATTTCCTCACTGGGTGCCTTTTTAGCAGTGTTAACTTCGAAGTGTTAACTTCGATTGTTAAGTCTGAAACACCTCTGGCCAACATGGTGCTGTAATCCTGTAGCCCACAGTAATGCAGTATTGCCATTTTTAGTAGTGAGCCAAAGGCTTTGCAGACAGTTTGCAAGGCTTCCAGAGTAAGGCTTTACAGGCTTGTCTGTCTGAACTTTTTCCACTTGCATTGACCATTCCTTAATACTTCAGTTTTATCAGTAGTATTTATTTTTGTGCTATAAAGGAGAATTTACCACCTAAGGAGTCTTTCTGCTGTGCCTTTTGCAACTGGACATGTCTGTCTCGTATTGGCCTTTATAGCCACCAGCGCGCTTGTGTCAAACGTGGGTAGAGACCTTTCCCTAATCTTCGTTCGCGAAGCCCAGCCATGATGAGGATCATAAAGGAGATTATTTGTTTTCACTTTGCTTGTCTTTGCATGATACAACCTATCCTTTATGCAGACAGTAGTAAGACACTACTTCATGCAGTGTCAACTTTGTCCTTGTAGACAAGATATTTATCATGCAGTGTAGATAAACACAGTTCTGGTGCAATAGCAGAAGCCCTGAGATGTGGAGATGCAGTATGGAGACAGAGGAGTACAGGCCCTGGATGACAAGAGATGGGGCACAAGCTGGGCACTGGAGGCCATGTTCATTATCTAATCCTGTGGAGATTCTTTGTCACAAGTTTCTATTTGAAATACACCGACAGGGACTTTGTAGACTGGAATTCTCCATAAAATCTTTCAAAAATAGGTGCATCCTGCCTTATATGATTTTTTTTTTTAATTTTTTTTTTTCTTAAATGAGGATGTGACCATTTAATCAAAGGAACTTGAAGGATCAGGTAATACAATGAGAGAGAAGAACGGTGAGCTGAGTCACAGAGAGAGCAATTTGTTTGGGGAAGCTAGAGAAGAATTTCACCATATGGTTAGAAAGAAGAAAGCTGGTAAGAGTATGTGAAGTGAACAGTCTCTTGCCTCAGAAAGAATGAACTGATATAAGGGAGATTTCTCACTAATCTGCATTATTTTGTGCTTCCTCTTCTTGGTGAGAAAACAACAGTATATTCAGAAATTTGATACAAAACTTATGTGTGCTGTGTGCATTTTCCTGTGACCTTTAAGCGTAATTTAAAGAAACATAAATTCAAAAAAACCCGTCCAACCAACCAACCAACCAAAAAACCTAGCAAAGTCCACAATTCAGTAAGGTCTGAGGATACTTATGGTAATCCCAGTAAGTTATCTAAAGAAAATACCTATGTAGGGATAGATACGATTTTGGAAGAATTTGTGGTGGAAACCTAGAACTTGATTTCATTTAGAAAGACTGTAAAATGTCTTCTCTAATGGGTTAGATTGTTGAGGGTTTTTTATTCCTTCTGCATTCCAGAGAAAGTTGCAGGGAGAAGCCGTGAATAAGCTATCTCCCTGGTATGCAGAGAAATAAGATGTTTACAGATATGCACAAGGCCTCCTCAGGACAAAGGGGGTGGGGGAGGAGAGACAGAAGATATAAAAAGCCTTGGAGAACGTGGGGCATTGCCTTTTTCCCCTGGGGGCCAGGTGTGCAGAATTGTTAAGTGGTCCTTGCATCTGAAATAAACCTTTTTTTTTTTAATTCTTCCACTGCCTTGGCATTCTTGGCAAGAATACCTGTGTATGTTTTACCTTACAGCCTAGGACAGGTGATTGAACCAAGAGTTCTGTCGTACAGGGCCACAGACAATACTACCCTTATAGAGGAAATGTTAACACTTTCCGTAACCTAGAGGTAAAATCACAGAAACATAGAATAGTTTAGATTTCTTTTTTTTTTTCCTTTTTCAATATTCATCTGTTAGTTTGTGAAGATAAGTAGTTGCTGAATTTTTCTGCACATTCTTTGCCATGCTTTAAAAATGTTTATTTTTTGAATGAGTGGACAAACATGATAGTGAAAGGAAAAACTACTAACATTCAGGGAAAATTTCTCATAAATTCAAACATCGTGAATTTTGCAGGTGAATTTTGCAGCAGGTGAAACTGAACACCATCCACAAAATGATGATTAGGTAAAAATCAAAAACTTTAGGTAGAAAAAACTCTTGTTAAAAATAATACATATGTAACTGAATGCAACTGAATGAAAAGACTAGGATATAAACTGTGATCCTATATTCACATATGGCTAGAAACAACTTGGGACAGGTAGACACTGGAAAATGTCCAGGAAAAGTTACACAATAAAACTGAATTTCTTCAATCTGTCTCCAAACTAAAATTAATGTAGACAGTTCAGAACTATGAAAAAGCCATCTGCTAACTAGTGAACATACTGTCCACAGAATCAGTATTTTGCAAAGGCACAGTCAATTAACTTTTATTTAAAACTCTTTGGTTTCCAAAGACATGAAAGTTTTTCTACTGAAATGAATCTCAAAATATTGAGCAAACTTCACAATGTAGAAATAAATTCTTATATAATAGAAGAATTGTGTCTTTTTTATTTACTGTCTCCCAACAAGACTTCCCATCTTCCAAAAAGTCCACAGAAAAGTGAATCCTTATTCTCATCACCTTTTGTATTTCTTATTTTTAATTTCGGAGTTTTCCTTGAAGATACCTATTCTTCTGGTAAAACTTTTCTTCTTTTTTTACCATTTTTAAAAATCAAAATGAATTTGTGAGGAGCATAGACCCATAAACCTGACCTGTTACAGGAACAAATCTCAACATCCTTATTCCTACCCCACATTCTACTTTCTACTTGAAAAAAGTCCAAAGGAGTGGGTTTTTTCCTCTAATATAAAACTTCACTTACACGAACACACTACTCTTATTTCAACGATTAAGTTTTATTTTCATTCAGAAAATGAGAAAGAATTGCATTATTACCAGTTTTACATAAAATAGCTAAATAAAACTTAGGGACATTTTTGGTTTTTCAAATTAGCTCCTATTGAGCCAGCAAATGTTGTTGAGCAAAGTGTTCATATACAAAGAATATACCATGTTATTTTTCTCCCATCAGCAAAAAAATAAAACTGAAGCAGAAAACAGACTGATTTGTATCCCTGAAGTTGGTTAGTGAGGTTCATTATTAATCCCATGTATATGAACAGACTCAGTACTTGGGCAATGGTTGTCTGTATACTCACATTCAAAGACTACTTGTTATTCTAGGTAAATTCCTGATTATATTTGTACCTATCCCTGTTTTTGGTAAAGTGCCTGCTTAGGGTGTTAGCCCCACTTTTTTTCATACAACTCAATCCAGGCAAGGTACACCAGGCTCAGTGAGATTGTTACTCAAATCAGTAACAGCTGTGCAGCAGCTGTTCAGAGCTTCAGCAACCCAGAAGTGTTTGTCACTGACATGCAGGGTGTGAGAAACCTTTTGGACAGGAGTGTTCCCAGACAAAACATTAAGCAATGATACTATCAATGGTCTTGATTGCCCTGCTGTAGCTTACTTCACCCTCTCAGTGAAGGCATTATAATGTGTTAACCTGTTTTAATAGTAGTGCTTCTATAGATTCTACCCTCAATGTCAAATCCAATCTATAAAATTTCAGAAGGAATTTGCTGGAGAATCTGTAAAATCTGGTCTGTTTGTTAGACTACCTGATAGAAGAATATAGAAAGACAGGGGACAAAGCTCCTGAAATAACTACTGAAATTTTGGTACTCTAACCTCAGTCTATGAATCTGAATGGGAAGTAAGAATGAGAAGTCTGGAAAGTTTTGGAAATCTGACCAAATACTTACCTATCCCTTTAAATGTGTGTGTGCAGAAAGATTCTTATAAATACCTCTTGCAAAGCTGAATGGATATAGTATTTGCAATAATATGCAATAATCGAATAGTTAAAATAGGTAATATCTATAAGAGTCTTTGTCTGCAGTACATAAAGATGCTTACGACCTTCTTCTAGGTAGCAAAACCACATCTCATCCCTAATTACAAACAGCAAGAGCTTTAGGCTGTGCTTAAATATTATCTGAAGTCAGACTTACTAAAACTACTTTGAAGTCATGACAAGAACTTGCTTCTATGATCAGGTGAAATGTGAAACACTGCTATTGTAGCTTAACCCCAGCCAGCAACCTAGTGCCCCACAGTCTCTCACTGTCCCCTGGTGTGATGGCAGAGAGAGTGGGAAGGGTAAAAATAAGCAAACTCGTGGGTTCAGACAAAGGCAGTTTATAGGGAAAGCAAAAGCCACATGCACAAGAAAAAGAAGGAATTAATTCACAGCTTCCAATGGGCAGGGAGGTGTTCAGCCATCTCCAGGAAAGGAGGGATTCATCATGTGTAACAGTGACCTGGGAAGACAAATGCCATCCATCATTCTGAACCTCCCCCTCTTCCTCCTTTTCCTCCCAGCTGTATATACTTAGCACGATGCCATACGTTATGGAATATCCCTTGATCAGTTGGGATCAGCTGCCATGGCTGTGTTTCTTCCCAACTGCTTGTGCAACCCCAACCTCTTCAGTGGTGAGGTGGGTGAGGACCAGAAAAGGACTTAAGTGTGCAAGTATTGTTCAGCAATCACGAATACATCCTTGAATTATCAACACTGGTTCCAGCACAAATATGAAACATAGCCCCATATGCTAGCTACTGTGACGAAAGTTAACTCTACCTCAGCCAAAACCAGCAAAACTTCAATTCATATTATTGTGTTGATGTCAAAATTAGTAAAAAAAATTTTTTTCAAATTTTACTACTACCAAAATTTCTGTGGAGCCCTTAAAATCACACAAAAAAATGAGCAAGATTTGACTCTGAAATTCTGATGATCTGTGCATTCACTACAAATAGTTCTGAAGAAAACATGGTTGTTTCATTTGCTTTCTTTGGGGGATTTTTGTGGGGGTTTTTTTCCCCTTTTCTATTTTTAAGGAAAAAAGGAATAATTGCATTAGGTTTGACTTAACAAATTTTTCCTTGTTTTATTCTCCGTTCGTTTTCTTCCTTCATCAACTTCATAACAGTTAATGCCGTATTTGAGACATCTTTCAGTTTCCAAAGACCGAAGTTTAACTCTCCTTCTTCATGTCATTGGATAGGTACCCACTTCAAAAGCAAAAAAAATAATAAATATTTTACTTCCTATCTGTCTACACAAACTAAACCAACCAAATATAGAGACAAACAGGTAAGAAATAATCACAAATTTTTTTTCTCATTAGTTTAGCTTATCGTGGTTTTAGGTTTGTTTCTTTTCTTCTCCTGTTCTGCTGCTGCTTGTTTTTTGTTGTTTGCTTGGAGTTTTTTTCGTATGAACTATTTTTGTTTTGATTTAATTTCAGTCCTAGGGAACAGATTTCTCAGACATCACAGACAACAAAAAAAGATCATCAAATTCTATAGACAACAGATGTTTGATCCCTTACTGTGCAAATACAAGGTATGAGGCAAACAGGAGTTTGGTAGGTTGGAAAACACTATTGGACTTAATTTAGTGTTCCACAGGAGTTAAATCTTTTTCTTCCAGTTTCCCTTGTTGTTTCACACTGGGCCTGCTAACATGCAAAATGTTTTGCTGCATGTCACAGAACAATGAAATAAATTAAAAATGTAAAGGGAAAAGAAAGTGGAAAAGAACAGGGAAAAGGGGAGGGGAAAAGGAACAGGAAAAGGAAAGGGGAGGGGAAGGTTTGGGAAGGGAAGGGAAGGGGAAATAGCAAAGATGGGAAGCTTTGATGACATAACACAAATGGAAAACAAGGAGGTATTTCATCATCCTGAAAGGCTTTATTCAGCAGCTGTTCATAGAACACATCAAATCAGTTTTTGCAAAAAAAGAGAAAGACCTACACAGGAATAGAAACACTTAATGCAGTTTGCTCCAAACTTGCTTCACAGCCTTAATTTAGAAATATTTTAGCAATCATGCAACTTTCTGCTGATTTTTAAAATGTCACATGTTGCTAGCTGGAGACTTTTTTGTTATGGAAAAGAAAATAATTTCTGAAAAAGCTTCAGAGAACTTGTGAAAACATTGACAATCCAGTGTTAACCCTCCTTTTATTTGAGACTACCTCCACAGTTCCTTCAGCATGATTACATTGATCTGTTTGGAAAAAAAAAGAAACAAAGTAAAAAAAGAGAATGGATTTTCTTGGAGCCCTTTCTATTAAAAAAAAAAAAAATTTTTTTGGTTGATTTTAAACACAGACTGGAGTAAATGTTATAAATTTATGTGAACAAAAGTGTAATAGCAAATCTTACAAAGTCTGATTAAGAGTCACTAGTACTTCTTACTCCTGTGTGTTGGCTCCTCAGTATTAGTTTTTTAGGTCTGTAGCTTTGGATGACTTCAGAGACATTGCCAAGAAATGCCTAGCAATTCTGAAATAGCACATGTTGAAGGGAAACTTGCCTGGGATTTACTTACATGATACCTGACTGCTGTAACTTGTTTTTGGCCAATATCACAGGAGAACATGCCTTTTCAGCTGTTAAGTTTTGAGATTTATTTGTATATTTTGAAAATGGACTTTCAACATATTTTAATGAATTATTTAAGTTCTGAACCATATCTTCAGAAAATCCTACCTTTGAAAGATTAAATTTACAGAATGCATACTAAAGCTCAGGAAAATGTGAGAATAAAAAAAAGGTAAGGAAAGAAGAAATAGTACCAAAAACCAAAGGGAAATTATAAGGAAAGGACAGTAAATGGCTGAGAATAAAACCAGGATTATATTTATATATATTCTACAAATATTGTATATACATATATATTTTATATACATATATGTATCTATATGTATACATATATTACATACATATATATATATCGAGGAAGAGTCTGCTTTAAAAAGATGATAGCAGAAAGGAGAAATGGGTTTAAAATAAAATTGGAGGGGAGGAGGAAAAATTTTAAAAGTAGGACAAGATAATAAAAATGAAGCAGCCATCAGAAGAAAATAAAACATAGCTGAAATGAGATTTTACTAGGTTCAGTAAGATGGGTAGGTCTTGGAAGCACAGCTGAATGTCAAAGGAAGTAAGTAATAATAGAAAATTATACTGCAAAAAGAATAAGCAAGCTTTCATATTAAATCTCATACTTCGCAACATGTGTTCCTGGCTTAGGTATTAGAGAAATGGTACATACAATTAAGTACAAAGATTTTGAAGAGCTAGCCAAAACTTGTTACTGAAAATAAACCAACATATACTTTATGAATAGTGGTGGTTTTTATTAAAATAATGTATATGGTGGTTTCCAGCAAGTTGTAGCTATTACTTTTTTTGTAGTTATGTGCATGCTCAAACTGATAAAAAAGTACCTTTTTCATAAATATTATCTAAAGATCCTGCAAACCTAGTAGTGATCACTATTTTAATAGTGGTAACTTTTTAAACATCACCTCCTAAGGGCACAGGATCAGGGAATTTCCAGATGTTGGAAGTCAAGCAGGCAAGAATATTTGTGTCCAAAGATCAACTAGAGATGAAACTGGCCAGAGATGTGGGGGATAATAAAAAGTTTTTTCAAATATGTTGATGGCAATAGGCAGTATCAATAGCCTGTTACAGGATGAGGGCTCTACTCTACACTGATGTGGCCTCACCTTGACTATCATGTGAGTTTGGGGCACCACAATATAAGAAAGATATTAAGCTCTTAGAGAGTGTCCAAAGAAGGGCAGTGAAGATGGTGAAGGGCCTTGAGGGGAAGCCCTATGACGAGCAGCTGAGGGCATTGGGTCTGTTTACCCTGGAGAAGAGGAGACTGAGGGGAGACTTCATTACAGTTAAGACTTCCTTGTGAGGGGAAGAGGAGAGGTAGGTACTGGCCTGTTCTCTGAGGTGAGCAGTGACAGGACCGAGGGAACAGCCTGAAGTTGTGTCAGGGTAGTTTTAGGTTGGATGTTAGAAAAAGATTCTTCACCCAGAGGGTGGTTGGGCACTGGAACAGGCTCCCCAGGGGAGTGGGCACAGCACTGAGCCTGTCTGAGTTCAAGAAGCATTTGGACAATACTCTCAAGGACATGGTGTGACTCTTGGGGATGGTTCTGTGCAGGGCCAGGGGTTGGACTGGATGATCCTTGTGGGTCTCTTCCAGCTCATCATATTCTGTGATTCTGTGGTTCTGTGAAAATGAGCAGAGTTTTATGTCCTTCTTCAGTTTCTCTTTCCCTTCAAAAATAATACCAGGCTTCCTCAATATATTTGCAGGAACTTATTTTAAATTATTTAAAAATGGCAGCAGAAAACAGAAAGAAAATTCTTCTCGGATATTAACATGTACTGATTGTAACCATATTTTATACTATGAAGCATTCCTTTCCCTTTCCTTGGATCGAAAAACAAAAGTTAATTTAATGCCTATTTCTAAAGTATTTTGTTGTGTTTCAATTTCTAAGAGGTTCATTGAATTTTGTTCAAGTCACTGAGGAATCAAAACATGAAACGGCTGGTAATGACATCTGGATTTATGCTTTTGAATAGTGGGGTATTTTCACAAATTATCTTCAAGTTACTTCACAAAGAGACAAACATTTAGAGTCCTATCTCTTTGACAAACAGAGTGGCTCACAGACAAGATTGTATAAACCCCTCTTAAATTAAACTCTGACATTTCTGAGGCTGCTTGGAAGTGCTTATTTAGGGAAGGGAAGCCCATAACCCTGTGCTGTGTGAAACAGCAATTTAATTGAAAAAGTTGCGTGTTTTGAAGGCAGATGGGTAAAGTACCACTTAGTGAGGTTTTGTAATAAGTAAATATGGAAGAGTTTGAATGCAATAGAAAAAGCTTAACTTATTTTAAGTTTTTGTAGGATATCTACAGGGAAAAAGGAAAACAATATTTTGGAAGGGTTGGAAGGGTTGGTTTTGTGTGGCCTTTTTTTTTTTTTACATATTTCAATGTGGTTTAAATCAAGTATCAGGAAACGGAATATTGCAGAAATTGAATATACTATAGGCTTCTAATGATTTTCATTATACAATTATGTGATCCATGTTACATTTTGCAGAGGTTTGGATTTACTAGGAAAATATATGTAGGGTTATTTTATTTTTTCTTAAATGGGTTTTACTGGATGATAAATAAATAAATCTTTACCTTGGTAATAATGAAACCACGCATTTAATTTGTTTTAGACTTGGAATTTTCTTTTAAAATAAGTGACTATGGTTCAAATTCAGCAAGAATCTTATTGAAGTAATTTGTGCTGCCCTCTGCTTATAACTATTCACATTGTCAAGTACTTTACTGAGACCCAAAAGGCTAATTAAAAGTCTTGGGAAGTCTTGGATCATAACCACAGCTGGTGGTGCAGCTTCATAATGGATGGATTTTCATAAAAATTGAGTTATTACCCAGTGAACCCCTACCCCACTACCACAGATCTGCACCACAGAATTATATATTGTAAATTGCCAGAGCTAGGCTTCCTTTGTGTTCAGGCGCAGAAAAAAGGAGAAGTGGTTTCTTATTTCTTACTTTTCTTCCTCCTTTTTTCTTCTGAAACTATGTATTAAAAAACATGTCTTCAATCTAGCCTCATTTCACCTAATTTCAGGAATACCAGTTAGGAACATCATTGACAGGTATCTTTTATAATATTTGAAGAAGTTTTACTTTGTGCAGGGTGGTACAGCCCCCGTCCCCACACCAAGGCTGATCACATTTCTGAAATAGATCCTTATGTGCAATGGACTAAATTATGTAATTCTGAGTACATTTAAACTAATTCATAATTATTTAACTTGATTTTCCGTCTGTCCACAGACCAAGTGCAATTTGATATATTGTTACACAAAACATCATAATACCAAATTACACTATATATATATATATATATATATATATATATATATATATATATATATATATATA